>NW_003526943.1:7319641-7386531 GCF_000181795.1 Trichinella spiralis
GTCCTCTTAACGTGGGTTCTTCCGAAGCTGAAGTTTCAGTTGTTGAAGTTGCTTCGCGTCTAGCGGTAGAAGGCCTGAGGTTGTGCAACGTCTCCGGTGGCTCGATCCTGGTTCTTTGGCTGTTTTAGTCGTCTTGTCAACGTTCCGCGTGATTGATTGTGAACACAAACCACGCCATTCTCATTCACCACTTTCGAAGACGAAGAATTGGAAGGTCCTTGCTTTGAACTGTCGTCGGACGAAAGCTGCGAATGACTACTGTGCGCACTGATTTTATCCTCACCGCCAGTACACCCATAAACAACCGTAGCTGAAATGAATAAAATAAAAATTTTTAATTATACAAAATATTCTTCAAAACTTTTTTTCTCACATGAATATATCAGCGCTGGAAATATTGGCTCCTCTCTTTCTTGAGCCATTTCAACAAGCATACGCAACGGACCACGTGGGCAGAGCACGGCGACCAGATCCCAAAATGAAATGCAAACCAATACTGCCCAAGTAGTCCAATCTGGTAAGAACTTGATGAAAATCAAAGCTAGCAATGCAGACACCATGATCAAGTAGGCTTGTTGCAAGCGCAACGGTGCTTTCCAATGAATACTGATCAGTCCAACCACTGCGTAGTTCCACATGGCAAAAGTAACGGTCACATAATCAATGGGAATGTTGAATGTGAAAAACACTTGCCTAAAATGAGCTGGTAAAAAATTGCAAAAAAGAACCGTAAACAAAGTTATAAGATATTATAAGTTACCGTAAAAAAATTAAAGAAAACATCGACAGCATAATGAGGCTAGAAAACAGCAGCCATCCGTGTATAAACTAAAGAATAATAATTAAACATTTCATTTAACTATATTACATCACAGACCAAAATACAAAAATAAGCAATGTGGGTTGCATTATCGAGTTTACTCGTGAATTTTTTGAAACTGAAATTGAGAACATTAAAACTAAAAACTAAAAGCCATAAAAAATACACCTTAATTTTCTTTTCCAGACTAGTCTTACTGTAAATTTGTATAAACATAGTAAGTAGCTGCGAAATTTGATGCAATTGTTTTCTGATCTCTTATGATTAAAAGCTGGAAAAATTTATAAAATAAATATAATAATGCAAAAACTTTCACCGAAGAAAGACTATAAAAATGTAATATACTGAAAATATTTGCAACTGAAATATAAAATTAATTTTAAAATCTTCCTCACAAAGAATGCCATACTATGCCGTTGTAGAGACAACATACTACTATAAACTGAATTACACAAAAACAAAATGATGGGCGGAGTAAACTTACCCGATAAAAGCGATACTTGTATAGAAGAATCAAGAATAGTGTCATGACTATGATGACGCACAGCATTATGCCGGCGTTGGCCAACGACTCCCAAACAATAGTACCAACATCTTCAGTGTCACTGTGGAATGGAGCATAGATTCTTAAAAATTGCAAACTCAATAAATGAACAATGATCACAAACTGTAAATTAATTTACAAGTAAATATCTTTTGTTCGATAATAGCCGACAGTGTTCATGGTGGCAATAACGACAAGCATGCACAGAGATACCGGTGTGATCAGCATAATAACGTGCTCAGCTCCGTATTTCAAATCAATCCGATTCTGCTCTGCGGTTTGTTCGGCCGCGAGAGCCTCGTCTGGGTCATTCATATCACATGTCAACGAATGATGAAAAGTCGCTTGTTCACCCGCCATTGTCGAAATAAAATCAAGCCAAACTTAGAAAATACATAAATACATTTGAGATATGAAAGATTTTAAAACACTAATGAAGTTAACATTTATTTTTAAGCATGCAAAAATAGAAAGAAAGCATACACTTCACAGAAGAGAACATCAAACATTAAATTAGCGCAATTCAAGATTATTCAAATATGAATAAACAATTTATATTAATTAATTATATGAAACTGACATTTCGAGAGAAAAAATGAAAAATGAAAACTTAAAGTAAAACAAAAAGGAAACAACAACAATGGGTAAGAAATGAAGAAAACTTTACATTATAATGATAATAATGGAATGAAAACAATAAAATAAACTACCTGCTACGAGCTCAAAAAGATTATTATAAAATGAGCGTCAACGAAGCAATGTAATTTACGCCCCACTATAGTATGAAAAAATGATTAACAGGATGTTTCCTACAGTATGAAAAATGTTCTAATTTAGACGGTCAAATCTACGTAACAGTAGTTATAAATAAGTGTAATGAATGATAAAACCCTACAAAATTAAATTTATTTTTATTTTTTACCAGTTAAAGAAAATTTTTTGATGCTTTTTTTGTAGCAAAGGCAGGGAACAGTTGCCACACTTGGCTTTCTAACAACCAGGTTCCAAGATTGACTGTAATTCTCATAGCTAAATTCGTTCTTCTATCGAATCGCGCGCCTCATTGATCTTTTATCTTCTGCAGTAAACAGGCCAGTGTCAGAATTAGTCGTAGTCACAAAAATTTACTACTTCGTAAGATTCTCTGCATAAACAGAAGCAGTTCTGTAATGTATCGTAATCTTAAGCGATCAACATATCTACAAAAGAACGCGCAGGAACATGATTACAGTAGTGTCACGTCACCAGTGTCCGTGCGTAGCTGTTTTCCGCGTTCGCTCTGTGTGCATTGTTTTCCCTGTGTGTGCGTCATCTTTGTGTGTAATCTATTGCGCGTTATGCATTAGCTTGGTATTGTGTTGCCATTACAAGTAAAGTCTCTATATACTTAATCAGTTCTCATACACAACAAGTTCATTCACGAGAATGCATCGGATGGTTGGTCAACACCAATAAAAATCAAAAACAGTTCCTTCTCTGTCAGATATTCTTCTCGGCAGCACTTCGGCCTTTTTCTCTGAATTTTGTTCTTGCCCCTTCTTTTCGTTGCTTCTTCAGGGGACTCCTTCCTATGGGGTGTTCTGCCAACAGTCACGTGGTCTTCTGTGCAATAGAGACGGATGTACTTCCTTTGTTTTATATCTTCCCGGAATACGGCTGTCTCAACAACGTGGCTCCAACTCGTGGTTTATCAAGCACCTGTTTCTCTACAACTGCCGATTGTAATGGACAGGAGAAAGAGTTTATCAGGGTTTGACGTCCTGTTGTTGTGCTTCTCCCAGGAAACTGGTCTGGGAGGAGTTTGCTAACGTTATATTTTTAACATTCTCAAATTAATCAACCTGAAGTATCAACCAAAATTGAAAAGGAGGTAACATTAAAAATTTATCGCTTTCATTGTTCTGGTATAAATCTGTAAAATGGCTGATAAACATGAATGTGGTAGAACATATTTATCATAACTTGCTTATTAATAGTCTGAGGATATTATTCATTCATAGTGTACGTTTTGTAAATGTTTCACTTTGGAAAATTTCACAATTTTTATCGCCAAGCAAAGCACGCTCGAATTAACAGATTTGTTGATTATCAAGTAAAAGTTGTTGTTGTATAGAATAAAATTTTTACTCAACAATTAATTTGGTTGAATAAATTAAAGCTTTTGATAAATTGAAATTGAATCTCATCAAGTTTTTTGTTCGCTTCTTTGCGAAATTGAAGCATTTCAAACAAACGAACATGAAGCATATGAATTTTTTCATCGTTTGGTCAATCAGTTAGTTAGTTCAATTTCAAAAAAAATCTTTTCATCGATAACCAACAGCAATTACAAACCTCACTTCCACTAACTGCCTAATAAGTCTCCAGCTAATGTATTTTTTGCAAAACAGAGAACTTGTTGAAGGGGAAGAAAACATGTAATGTTCGTCATCAATTTAAAATATGTTCAAAGGTGAAAACGAAAAAAAAAACATACCAACCATCTTTAATCAAAATTTTTAATCGAGTAATAATAATAATAATAATAATAATAATAATAATCAGATGAGAATCGATACTGTTAGAAATTGTTCAACTGCAAGTGAAAATCTGGTCGGCCATGCGCAGTATTGCTTGATTCCACGTATTCAACGTAAGCTCAGCCAATTGACGGCAATTCGGATCCAAATCTCCAGTGCGCACCCGTTCCAGCCAATCAACGCGTTCCCGTAAGTTCTGCTCTCCCAAATCTGCAAACAACAATTCAACAGGCAGTCGACTTAGCACCGCTAAAAAGGCAAACAACAAGCCGGCTCGAACCAGCGGCTCTTCGTGATTACAGTGTTCAGGCCAGCCGACAGTGATCGTCAACTTCGCCATAGAACGTAGCTGTGCCGAATGACCAGCGGCCAGAAGAAGCGTGGCCAACGTGTGCACGAACACTCCAAGAACCAACGGCTCTCGCAGTGCCGTACTGTTCACAGTATGACGACGGTCGATCAGCATGTCGAAAATGCCGGCCGCAATACTGGCAAATCGATTCACACGGCAGCGGTCCGCTGATTGGTCATCATACTTCTGACGTCGAACGGTCTTCGCTTCGATTCGTTGCTGTAACACTGCTCGCCAACCGTCACGCACCCATTGTTCCGGTGCTAAAGCTCCGGATTTCAGCAAACTGTTTTCCACATGCTTCTGTTGTTGTTTAGTATTGTTATTTGCATCTCGAGACAACAATTCCGCCGCGGTGCACAACACACGCAGCACTTCGACGCGCATGCCAACGGTAAGTGCGCGAGAATAAAATTCTTGGCACAAATAGGCGGCCACGTTCAGAGGATCAGAAATCACGCAGCCGACCAAACATTTTACCCTGAGTTGGTCGTGCAATTGTTGCGCGAATTTGTTCTCCAAATGCAAAAGCACCTTTGCCACGTGGCCAGCCAACTCGCCAACGCCCGGCGTAGAGCGTTCTTTGAACAGAACTTTTTCCAACGAAAGCAACGCCATCTCGAAACAATCGTAATCATCACTTTCCACACACAACAACTGTTCCAAACAATCTTCGATGTAAGACAACTGAGATGACTGTCCTTTCCTGCGACGCATCAACTGCTCATCTTCCTCCAACTGATAATGATCAGTCATTGTTTCTGAATTGTCTTCATCTTCGTCATCATCACTATCCCGTAGATTTATCTGCAAATAATGTTCTTCTTAGGGCAAAAAATAAGATTAAAAAATGATTATTAAGAAATTTTAAACAATAAATTATTTTCATCTCAACCTGAATCGGTATCTTCTCATCAGTTGAATCAACTGACAGCACTGTGAAATCGGACAAAATATCCTCTGCCGATTCTTGTTCAGACAATGGCAATTCATCTTCCAACATTGCGCGCAACGATGCGACGAAATCGTCCTCTTCATAATTGAATTTCACATCCTCGACGGGCATTTTCAACATGCTAACCAAAGCTTCGCCAACCACCATGCCTAACTGTTGCACATTCGACGACAATCCGCCAAGATGATTGTACATCCCCTGTAAGAACAAACTGTGATAACAACAACAACAACAACAACAATAATAATAATAATAATAATAATAATAATAATAATAAGCAAGAATGAAAGAATTTAAAAAAAAATCACATCTAGAACAAAAGGTGCTGCTTGATTTTCCAACTCTTCCATCCAGTGACGACGTACCAACTCTTTGGCAGTGAGCAAAAGTGTCTGAGCAACGTAGCGCTGCTGCTGTACGGTAGTGTTGACGATGCTCGATCTGAAAGACCAGTTTTGCAAGCTGAGCAAAAAAATCTCCTGCAACAGAACCTTCTCCTGTTCACCACCGACCAATTTCAAATAACCAATCACCAGTCTTGGTACGGTGGCCGTGTCGAAATGGCTGGTAAAAAGCAGACTGCGACTGAGCACGAACCGTGCCTGGTCGTCGACCACACCGAAATCGTCGACCAACGTGTGCAAATCAGACGCCGACTTGAGTAGCAATATCAAATCAGTGAACAACTGTTTCACCGCATCGGCTGGACAAGCTCGAAATAGCTGGTCGAACCACACCCTCCGCCCTCGGCGCCGCGCGTTTCTTGCCCTGCGCAACGCGAACGGCAACAACGCTTCGAGCAAGCGACGCTGCCGGCCAGTCAGGCAAGCTTTGCCCAGCAGGGCGCCGTGAAAGCTCATCTCCAACTCTGATGTGTTGACCACCGCCCCGGTCAACTGGTCGTCAATTTGTCCCAACGAGCGCACGTAGGCTGAACAAAAATTATTCCAATAGACAGTGAGGCGCTTTTTCGCCTCGCGCGGCTTCAACAAGCCGACCAGGCGATCCGGGATGGCGAACAACGCCTGACAAAGTTGCCCTTGCATAGACCGGTCGCAGGGTCTGTGTCCGTCGTCCGCATTGGCCATCGAAGTGAACAACTGGTCGAGCTTGTGTTGGCAAAATCGTTCCACAATCAGGACGAACTTGGGAACCACGAACGGCGAAATTCTGTCCGGCGGTTTCGAAAGGAGAAGAACCACGTCGGCCGGATTGGCGCGCAAAAAAATTGAATAGAACAACTCGTCCTGTTCAACGGGAAGCAGCATGTTGAACGTTGACGGCTTCAACGTCTGGAGCAGAACTTCACCGACGCGAAAAAAAGAACCAAAATTTTGATTTTCAACGACATAATTGCCAATATCCAACAAACACGAACGCAATTCCAACCGACTACTGGCGGACAGCAGACGTTTCAGCAGTGTCGTTGTCGTCGACTTGCATTCAGACATAGCCTTTCTTGAAACAAAATTTGTTTTTTAAAAAAAGGTCCAATCATACACGAATTATTAATAATAAATATTGTTTGCACAAAATTGAACAGCATAACAAGATTGAAATTTTTCACGTCATTCAGATGAAGAAAGTAATTTAAACCAAAATTTGAAATTTGAACCTTTTAAATTTGAAATAAATTCAAGCAGAATAATAATATTGAACAGAAAGGATTTCCTCTTTACTAATAAATGAATCAAAGTCAAACAACCAATTATTATTATTATTATTATTATTAGAAATTCAACTTGTGAACAAGCTGAACAACAGATAAACAACATCAACAAAATTATACACTTTTTGAATAATAAAAAATTTTCAAATCGAAACATATTTATTCCATGCTGACACTGAAATGTTGACGGTGCAAGGTTAACAATTGGCAAATTTGTACTTTGAAACTGTAATAAATATTAATGACAGTCAAAGAAGAAGAAGCACAACTGTTGCATTTCACTGCAACAAAATGGTTAATTTTCAAAATGACAAAACAATAAAAAATTAAAACAAATGCATTGAATTAAAACAAAATTATAAATGTTTCAATCAGCTTCAGCTCCAATTAATCAATCATTTAAAACCAATTACACGCAATTTTCCTATTCCTAAAAAGAGCGAGAGAACACATTCCCCCCCCCCTCCACACACGTGTAATCATCATTTTTGAAACATCATACAAATTAGGATAAAAATTGCAAGTACGAACTTAATGGATAAATAAAAGTTACAACACAGTTCTTTGGGATAATATCGCTTGTATCGACTAAAAATTGCAATTTCAAATGTCAACGGTTGAAAATCAATAAATAACTGGTAAACTGAATCAATTCACTTCAGTGCGTGTCATATTTCGAAATCACTAATAATATGAATTAATGGCCGTATTCAAGTTTCAGTTGTTTCTATGAATTATTTCTAACTTTCATCCGCGAAACTTTCGACAAAATTACTGCAAATTGATAAGCTCTATAAATAAACAAATAATTGCATAGAGAAGAGAAAAATATTATTATGTATTACTATTATTATTTTAATTTATTTGAAATCATACTTTTGCTTTAGATAGAAATCATTATGAAAAATGAATGACCGTTTATTGTTGATAAAAATGCCGCGAAATAAATCAAGTAAATTAAAAAAAAATTTCCTCTGCAACAATAAATAATAATAACAAGTTATAAAATACCCAAAATAATATAAATAATTATTGAGGCAAATTTCAATAGTTAATATTATTAATGTAATAGTTTCATAATAAATTTGTTAAAGTTTAAAAAATATATCGAGAAATATATATATATATCGTTTCGCTCTTTTTTCTTCACCAACCGACAACCGTTGATGACGAACGACAAGCTTCATTGTTGACATGCTTTACCATAGCAACGAGCAGAGAGAAGGTGGACAAAATGCACAAGGACAGAGTTGAATGTTTAAGATTGTAAAGTAGATGCACGCAGAGCAGCGGAGTTGCACAAAGCCACAGTCACAGGCACAGCCACAGTGACGGATGGAAGCGCGCAAATTGGATCGATGAAGCGACGGTGCCCACGGTCTGCTTCACGCATCCAGTGAAAGAAAATAAGCCGACGTTGGAATTGGCCAAATGTTATTGTCTCCGCTCTGGCCAGTCTGTTAACACGCCAAATGCGACCGCCCAATTGCAGGAGATGAGCCGTCTGGTCAGATGGAACGCCGACCGCAGCGAGCCGGCAAAAGCCTCGCCCGCAAAACCGCCGAACGGATACTGGCGGCGACACGGGAAAATGGCCAGAGCAATTCGACAGAACCCGCAGGTTCAACTTCAACTTCCCTTTCAAGTCAACTCACCCCGACGGACGACACACCCGAAAACCCCCGGCGACCCCTGGCGATGGCGCCTTCGCCCAGGCACAGTACCATGGTCGTTGTCAATCGTCAATCTTGGGATGCGGATTTGAACGAACACTGCCCAACCGATCGAACAAGCAGACTGCGCCACTCGCTCACTTCGCCAAATTTACAACTGCCAAAAATCTACCTCTCCGACGTACGCGAAAAGTAACTCAACAACAAATAAATAAACAAATGAACAAAATATCCAATTGATTTTTAATTTTAAGCAAACGAGGAAGCATTGTCACTGCAACTCTACTTGGTCCGGATGAGTTAGATCGAATATTGCCAGGCCGGAAGCTCAACTTATTTGTTGCAACGTTCAACATGGCAGGAAAGGTATTCGAATTTCACGTTGTAAATCATTTAAAAATATGACAAACTAATTTAAAGCATGTGGTGAAAATTTTTTTCTCTCTCTCTTTACAGTAACTGAACAACATAAATAACAGAATACAGACAAAAAATCAATACATACAATCAAACAACAGGGATTGTGTGATGTTAAAATTCCATTAAGCAAAAGATATAACAAGATTAAAATAATATCCCGCTTTTCAAAGTGCACGTGAATTTTCATATTCAACAGTGTGGAACAATTTCTTATACTTGTGTTTGAAAGTGAAAAGTGATATTTACTTTGATAAATAATAAATTTAATCAATAGCAGTTGGCAGGGTGGAGTTGAAATTTCTCAACCGACGTTAGAAGAAAAGCTTTCTTTTTATTACGCTTTGATAGACAATTTCATTGAACGATAAATGTGTTTTCTTGACAATTATTCTGAGTATTTGCAATTTTTAATTTATTAATTTTTTTCAATAATACTTTCAATAATTAATTAATACTTTCCATTTTTTTTAATTGAATTATTTATAAAAATTGTAAATTCAGTTATTATTAAACAGAACAAAAAACACTGAGAAATAAGAAGATAAATATGAATTATCAATTTTAGAATTTAACGGAAAATGAATTGAAAGATTGGCTAATGCCAGCAGCCATGGAACATGCCGCCGACCTTTATGCCGTTGGCATACAAGAAGCGTCAGCTAATTGCAGCTCGTATATTAAAAAAAACAATTTTTTTTCCTCCTTTACAACTAACTCTTTCTAATTGAATTTGATTGTATTTTTATATTTGAATCTGTGCGTGCAGAAAAGAATTTCGTATGTGGGAAAAGAGTTTGCAAAAATGCTTATCAACGTGCAAACAAGTGCTAGTACGATCGGTGTGGATGGGCGTTCAACATTTGGCATTGTTCATTCGTCGAGAGCTCGTCTGGTTCATCTCCGGTAAGTGCAATGAAATTATCAATCATATTATCAATAAAACGAACATATATATAATTGTTGCGTGAATTTGCTTTGTATAATTTGCATGAATTCAATCTCAGAATAAAATGTTCCCAACGGTCATTGAAGAATCGTTTCGCTAACAACAATGAATAATAAATGCAATGCAATTGAAATACAACTATGCAACAAGTGAAAATTAATTTCTCATCACAATATTCATCATGTGTGAAAAGTATTTTTTAAACAAAGCTTAATCTCATAAATATGTTGTTAGTAGAAAATCTTCTGTCAAAAAGAATATTTTTTTGCAAAACATAAAACATCAATTATTATTATTATTTATTAAACGAAATATTAAATTTCGCCCCGTTGCCATTGATAGAATCGAACACATACGAAAAAAATACAAGGCCAATTTCCAACGTGCGAACAAAAGGAGCAATATCGATTTTCATGAAACTGTTCGGAACGACCTTCTTGTTCATCTCCTGTCATCTCAGTCGTAAGTATTCATTTATTCATACGTGAAGAGGGAAGAAAAAAAATTTTAATTTCAAAATCAATAACCAAAGCCTTTTTTGGTGAAATGGAAACGAAAAGAAAACAAATAACACAAAACTTAACTTAGCACGTTAGCAGAAAAGCCTTATAATTGCTACAAATTCAACAAATGATGAAAACCAAATTAAAACAAAAAAAACAACACGTTCCCATTTCAGTTGTGTTGGTAGAAATTTAAATGTACTGAAATTGAAATTTTGCCTTAGACGGCCCAGATGCCCGTCCCAGGATATCCGAATGCAACAGGATATTACAGTTCCTGCGTCAAAATATGGCCAGCTATTCGAATGAAAACGTGTTCGACGGATCCGACTACGTCCTCTGGTTTGGTGACATGAATTTCAGATTGAACGTCGATCCGGCACTGTTGGGTGCGTTGCAAAGCAGCCCCCCGACGTCCAAAGATCTGCCTCAGCTGATCAAACGGGATCAGCTGTTGTCGGCGATGAAGCAGGGTCAATTGTTGAGCAAATTTCACGAGTGTCCAATTGAATTTTTACCCTCGTACAAGTTCATCATCGGCACAAGCGATTATTCGATCCAATTTCGACTGCCCGCCTACACGGTACTAAAGCAGAGTTGGTTTTGTTACTGTAAAATTTCAAGTTCTGTTTTCACTTTCAGGATCGCATATTATTCAAAAAGAAAGAATCGGACAACAATTTTATGGAGTGCCTTCATTATAACACAGCGTACAATATCTGCTCATCTGATCACAAGCCTGTATTCGCTCACTTCAAAGTGTACATTCAGCCTGAAATTCAAGAGTAAGCAAATTTGTTTTGCCAATTCTTTTTTCCATTCTCTTGCAAAAGTGTTACTTTCAGAAATCGAAGAAGTTCTATCATCATGTCCACTCTACATCAAAGTAATCGAATTTGCAAAAAAATAATCAATGATATTAAGACAATAAACATTTCAGTTATGGAAGGTAACAGACGTTGGAAACGTCACAAGGTGACATCCCAACTCTGCTCGATCATGTAAATATGGTATAATTTGGTCACGGTGACGGGTGAACAACTGCTCATCTGATCCACACACACACACACACACACACACACACAAAGAAAACAGCCCAGTGATATCCATACCTCAGTATAACACTGTCAGGACACTGCTTTCAACGATTAAAATTAATCATTACATTGACTGTGTCAAAATTACTGCATTCATTTAAATCAAGAATAACGAAAAAACTAAAATTTACATAAAAACTGTAAAATCAACAAATTAAAAGATGAATAAAGCAAAACGGAATTCCAATGGTTGACCTTTATAAAGCATTTTCTGTTTTACCAATGCTGTCTTCATTTCTGATCAAATAAAAATAATTAATAATTGCAAAAAAGCATTATTACTGATACTGATTAATATATTCACCAATTTCAACAGTTCATTATTTACCTTTAAATCATTATCACTACTACTATCACTTATCACTACTAGTTAATAAAAGTATAAAAAATGAAAATTTATTGAAATCAGATGTGTTATAGATCGATCAAATAAAATGCTCAAGAAAGGGCTACTTATAGGATAGTTTTAATGAAAAAATCTTGAAAAATATGTGACAAGTGCTCAACACAAAAATATCGACATAATGAAATACAATAGCGCATTGTTTTATAAATATTAATAACACAGGCAAGTAGCCCAAATACAGAAGAATTTTCATTTAAAAAACGTTTTCTAATATAAAATAGACGGAAGAAAAGGTTACCTGTTATGAGAAGCTCTGTATGAAGCAAACTTCTTCAACTCCAAACTTTGACAAATTCTATCATTCAAAGTACAGTAACCAAAAGATCAGTGACTCACAAGTTCAAACTTTAACAAATGCACAAATTCTGAATAAAACAACTAAACATAATATAAAAATACAGAAAAGTTATAAATAAATAAGTAAATTTATACTCATAATTGTAGATAGGTAGAACTGAAATATTTTTTTGCTTGCATTAATTTACGTGAAATAATTATGTCAAAACTTATAGTAAGAAATTGTCAAAAGGAAATACTTTTGATTCACAAATCAAACAATTAACGTTTATTTCTTTGAATTTTTTTTTTAATTTTTTACCCTGCAGTGCGCTTACTAAGAAAAAATAATGCAATATATGCTTTTGATAATTGCTAACACATATCATAGTAGTTTCTTTGGAGTATATATACAACCTGAACATGTACTTCTTTTACCAAGTAGTAAAAAAATGTACAACGTAAATCAGGATAGCTGAAGAAATTCAAAATTCAATATCGGATGAAAATGAGTTTGAAAATATGATAATATTCAATAATAATAAAACAATAATTTGATGAGAAAACAAAAAAAAGATATTTTAAGGATTTTCCAATGAGGAAGATTTCTTCATCAGATCAGAAAAATCAATTGCTCCTTCCAAAGATGCAGCATTTTCTTCTAAATGAAAACAATTTGAAAACAAAAAATGAACATATGAACAACAATAAATTGAAAACCTGTCAAAGTTTCGTCATCCTGCTGATTAGTTGGTATCGACTCATTAACAGGATCAACCTTTCTGCCAACTTCGACACTTTCTTCATTTTCGCTCAATCCTAGAAAAAAAACCATTTTTAACAATCAACATATCTAAAAAATAAACAATAAATAATACAGTCGCACTTGAAATGTTTTAACATTTGGTTAAATATTATTATCACCTGTGCAACAAAAGCATATACACTATAAATGATATATAAATATACAATTTGATTCCCAGGACAAACAAATTGAAAAAAAAATACAGCCAATAAATAAATACAATTGAACAGGCATCAGATAATCGTTTTAAAAAAATGCAATGAATATAATAATAAAAACCAGTAATAAAAGAATTACTTCTAAGAGATGTAACTTCATTTTCACTGACTACACTGCTGGCATCGCTGCATGACGACGATGAGACGAACGAGGCATCGCTAAAAAATAAGAAACGAATAAACGCAGAAAAAAAACTTTATTTCCTCTCCAATTCACCTGTTGTACTCCTCGCCGACAGCGACGTGCAACATCTTACGCCAAAGACGAACCTGAGAATCCCAGGATCGTCTGCTGAATTTCAAATATTTATTTGGAGTCCTTGGATGGATTCCTTTTTCTCGTTTCGACCTTTCAGTGAAAAATCATTTCTCACGCTAGAAGACAATGATAATAAATTTTGAAAATACTTAGGAACAGCAGCAATGTATTTCTTGTAAGCTTCGCTGTTGTAGCCTTTGTCCAGATCTTTCTGGCGTCGCTTCAACACCGCTTGATCCTCTTCCCAACCGTTGGTCGGTTCACGCCATGTCGCCGGCAAAGGATACCGAAGTGGAGGTCCAACTCTCCTGAAAAAATCCAATGCATCGAGATTCAATTGATCTAATTGGTGCCAATTCATTTGCAAATTTTACTTTTTTGGTGCTTCTCCAACAGGCTTTACCACTTCGGGAAGTGTCTCCTCTTTTCTGAATGCAATCAAAAAGAAAGTTTAATTCAAAAATATGAAATAAAAAATACAAAAAAACCTTTTGTCGGATTCCACATCGCCTGCTTCCAGTGTATTTTCTTCGTTCAGCAAATGGGGTTGTCTGGCTCTTGTCCACTGGCTTCCTTGTTTCAATTCTTCATTTGCATCAGCTTCTGCTTGTTTCGATGCCCGAGGACCAGGAGCAACTGGTCGTCGCATTCGACGATTACGCCTCGCAAATGTCGACGATTCCTGATGAGGTGGTTCACTTGAAAAGAAAAGAAATGATCCAAATCAGATAAACGTTCACGAGATTATTCAAAAATATTGGAAAATATTAAATATTTCCCAAACAACTCTTACGATTTGGAAAGCATTTGTTGCGCATAAGTAGAATGCAGCTGACTAAAATCTACCGCCGCCACTTCATGTTCTGGAACGATTGTTTCTGATGTGCTTTCTTCCACAAACGGCGCAATAACATTTGCTTCATTCTGTTGAGCACTAATCGAATAAACAATTTCATAAAATTAAAATGAACAACAATTACAATTTGCATCAGTATACAAAAAATGAACAAAATATTCACTTCATCCGTGATAATTTTTCTTTCTCATACAATTCTTCCTCTTCCATGATATCAGCCCAACTTTTCTCACCAAAATCTAAGAACAAGTTTGAATTCATCACTCAACAACAAACAAACAAACCAACAATATCCCATACCCAATACATAATCATCAGATTCACCAAACAATTCAAAAACAGAAGACTTAATTCCAGATGTTGATAATGATGATGATGCCAGTCGCCTACAATAGTCATAACCTGTGAATTGCAATATAAATTAAAATTTCAATAAATGAAACTCACGGTTGCTTATGAGAAGCCAATTCAGAGGAATTGGAGACATTTTCATTCGACTCTTCTTGCAAAGAACTAAAGTCAGTCTACAAACAAGAAGAATCCAAAAAATTAATACATGAATAAATAAATGTTTTGTAAAGAAGCTGCTAGTCTAAGTCTCAGACTACAATTATCATATTCAAAGAGCTTAAAATTTCATTAAAATACATAAAAATCAATGAATTAATAATGCGAATGCATGAATTCAAATTCACGAAGTTTCAATACAGGAATTATAATGAGTGACAACAATTTATAAATTCTGCAAAAAAATATTAATGGAACTAGTGTATCATTTCTTATTAAATAAAAGACAAATTTATCCGACAGAAAAATTAATAAATACATTCAAATTGATACTGGATGAAAAATAATTGTTGCTTGACAATTCAATTAACCCACCCAGAACTTCCTGGTGCCCCAATTGGTGGAATAAAAATTTCCCGCCTCTACTGACAGCAAAACAAAAGCCCCAATTGTGAAGCTGCAATGAAAACTAGGTCAAGTGGGGATTAGCCAAAAAATAGGTGAATTTCAAAATAGATAATAAAAGTAGTAAAATGATTCAAATCAAATCAAAGGCGGCTTTATGGAAATTTGAAAGAAATTTTTTTTTTCAAAAATTTTTTTTTCTCTGTTCAAATCAAAATTTCAACTTCATTGTAATAATGGAGAATTTGATTATAATTAATAAAGCATTTTGCACTAAAAAAGTAAATAAAGAAGTAAATTTTAACATTCATTTCAGATGAAATGACCGAAAAAATTAATTTTTTAAAAAAAAATTTAATCCACATAATACATGAAAATGATAAATTTACATTAATTTTTTCAGAAATCAAATAAGTGATAATAAAGAATGTAAAAGAAGCGTAATTACTGGTGATTTTTCGGCGGTGGTTCTTTTGGACGTCTTCCGAGGACTTGAAGAAGTGTCCATTGTTATTTAAAACAGGCGACACGTATCACAAGATCATTCTCCTATCACAAGTACAGTATACAGTAAAAGCAATCAAGATATTTAACAAAATGGAGCAGAAATGTTACAAAAAAATTGCTCTGTGAGATGTTCTACTTTAAAAAATACTTTATACGAATTTATTTTTGAATTAATCAAACTTGGCAACTGAAAGGATTATTCAAAAATATTTTTTAAAAAATAGTTCAATATGAATACAGCGGAATTCATGATATTTAAATTTTTATTTTAAACTTTTTTTCACTTTTGTAATTATTTAAAAGCTTTTTACAACAAAATCAGTGCACAGTGATGGAAATTTTCATACATAAAAAAGCTATTTATTTGTTCAATAAACGAAAACTTACCACTTAATAAAGCATTAAACATTAGGAACAAATTTCTGATTGAATATTTTTACATAAGTGTGTAAAATTCAAACACTCTATTCAAACAGTCATACTATGATTCGGGTTATTCGAAATACTGATATGGTAAAAATTTGCATATTAAATGAATAAAATTCTCAAAGAATAATTTACGATACGTTCTTATAATATTTCGACTTCGCATTTTAATATATTATTCTAATGATAAAGTCAAATCTCACAAGTGGTTGAATTGAGTGAAAACTGGGGTAGTATAAATGAAATAATTAAGTACAATTGTAATTTGAAATTGAAATGTTCACTTCCAGTTTTGTTACATAGTACATTGACCACCGTTAGCACAATGAATTTTCTACTTTGAAAAATATTCAACCAGATGTTAATGTTCAATGAATGCATTCTTCGTTCTCTCGAGAAACACCATTGATAGTCGACATGGATATAATGAAACTTTTCAAAAACTAATTTAAAAAAGCAAATAAAAATATTTATTGTTGTTACATGAGAAACAATAATTGAAATATCTTTTCACTAAAACAGGACATAAAAAAATTTAAAATTATTTGTTGCAACTGTAAATTTGATTATCATTTTCAACGCGGGTTTAAAAAATAAAAGTATCATAAACCCGTGTAAAAGAGAATACAAAGAACGTCTCAAAAGCTCGCATAAAATAAGCATATAAATAAATGTATGCTTCTTTATGAACAAACAAAATCCAAACTGGATGTTTCTTCAGCAATGTTATCTAACGGAAGCTGAAAACAGAAACCATGATAATATTATTGATTGAAATAAATATAAATTTTTAAGTAAAATAATAAAATATACTCACTCGACTTCCAGTGGAAAATAATGAAACAGAATTTGTCATTCGACTGTTGTTCGTTTCAACTTCAGCCAAACTATCATCACCACTTTGTCTTCTGTTCCTACTGGACCATCTACCGCCAAGTTTTGATAATAATGATAAAACAAAACTTCGACGTTTCTTAGTAGGTTTCTAAAAAAACAATAAAATATAATCATAACTTATTGAACGTAATTAATATTTTGAAAAATGATTCAATCAATTTGACGATTTACAGGATCATCATTGGGAATTTGTGTTTTTCTGGAGCTCAGCTTTTCAGTAAATGAACTTCGACTTCGGTGCAATTTCAACGCCTGACGATGCATTGGAAAACTGTTCGAACTCTCCTTGCGCAAACTCCTCCTACATTCCAACAAATACCGAATAGCATTTTCAATCGCCACCACCCATTCATCCATCACTGAATACTGTTCAGCATGGAGCAACAATACTTCGTCTTTGCAGATCAACTGAAAATAAGAATTATATTTAAATTTAAATTAAACTTTTTTCAAAAACATACTCTGAACATGCTCCGGCCAAGAATTCTTTCAATCATACAATGCCGTAAAGGTAGAATACAACAACACTGATAACGATTCTTTTTCTTCATTGCAGGTTTGGCGTACAGTATAATATCGGTGAAAAGCCAAAACATCCGATGACGAAAACCAGAATTTGAAGAGCTCATCTGAATGCAAATTTTCAATTGATTATCACGAATAATTATAATAATAAATACAGGGTGCAATATCACAAGAGAAAATTAAAATTTTCCGTTTCAAATAAAACAAGTCCCCGTTTTAACAAAAGTTCCACAATTACAAATAACAATTATCGCAACCTGTGGAACAAGCAACGTTCAATAGTGTTACAATTTCAAGATCACATAATGTTATGTTGCAAGGCAATAAAATTCTCCATCAATTATCATTACGGCTTTATTTCTGTTGAAGAACATCAATCATACATTGAACATCTGAAAAACGAACATATGGTATTTAAAGATCAAAATTTTCATCTCATTCTGTTCAAATTGCCAACATCTGGGAAACAGAAGCTAAAAATTATTTCCACATTTCTGTTTTCTTCGAACAATTCGGACTTGTAAAAAAGAGAAAAAAATTACTGTACACTATGAGAAATTAACCAAAAATTATTTATAAGTAAAAAATGAAATTTATTAATCAAACTTATTTGCAGATCAGTGAATTGACAAAACCAACAACTCTTTCCATTGTCGAAATTCACTTAATGAAAAATTTATTGCACATCATGACAATCAAACCCATCACCAACAATCTCATCCCATCTTAAAAGAAATAATCTTTAAAAAAAAGACTCAAATAATTGAACACAGTTGTTTAATGCAGTTTTCCTTTCCAAATTAAAAAAAACTGCTAATGTACAATTAATAGCAACAAAGAAAAAATGACAGCCTTCACTATTTGCTGCATTAGAGTAATTCGAAAATCGAAAACCAATTACCGCTGATCATGCATGCATTTCCGCCCGGTAAATTTTCCAAGCGGTTTTTTATTCTGTTGCAGAGTATTTTTTCCGACCAAAACTATACTGGGGATATCTATTCAAATTGCCCAACGTGTGCTAACTTCCAACTGACAGAATCGATTCCACCTTTGCGCGTTCACGTTCATTTTGCATCAAAATGTTTGCCCAAATTTGGGGAAAAAGCCTGCGGGAGTTTTCTTATTATTATTCGTTGAACAACGCTAACCAATTCGGACGTTCGGAAGAAAAAGCCTTCCCTCGTCACAGTATACAGTAACATGGATAATTAAAATTTAA
Source organism: Trichinella spiralis (assembly GCF_000181795.1). NCBI lineage: Eukaryota > Metazoa > Nematoda > Enoplea > Trichinellida > Trichinellidae > Trichinella > Trichinella spiralis. Next base: position 7,338,449 of record NW_003526943.1, read on the forward strand.
ATAGGAGAAAAAAAATGTGTCTGTTCTTTTTCCCCTTTTCCACTGACCTTGCTCAACAGTCCCTCTTTCAACAGTTTCCTGCCCGGCATGACCAACTTTGGCGCGCAACCGTCGAGCATATTTTGAACGGCAATGATCTTGGCCGAATTTTCAAACTCCTCAATGCAACTGTCCACTGTTTCCGCCAATGCACCGATCTGTTGAACCAATTCTGCAAAAAGAATTTCTCCACTCAATAAATAAATAACCAATGCTATGCTAATGTAACAATAGAGAAGAGCAAAAATAAGTGAACACGCACTGGAAATTTGCAAATGTTGTCGCGACGAATTGTCCAACAATTTCAAAATTTGTTCAAGTAAAAGTTTGTATCTGAATTGAAATTCATTGATAACTAATATATATATACATATATGCAAAGCATTCTCTACAAGTACAATGTGCAATTTTACCGAGGAATGCGTTGTATTGGGGTGATAAGCAGAGCGGCTAATTTTAGACCTTTCAAAACGGGCAAGCATTCTTGCATTTCGCAGAACTGACGGAACTGTTTGTTCTTTTCCAACAATTGCAGCAACAGTTGCTGCGATGCGGAATAATTTCGACCATAAGCGGAATACAATTTCATGAAATGAATCAAATCGCCAAACGCTTCGGCAATTTCCAAGCCGGCCATCAGACGGTCATACAACACTTGGTTGACCAGACGAATTGAACGCAGATCTCCGAAAATGTTCGCCACTTCCCGCTGCGTCAGTATTTTTGAACACAAAAGAGGATCGGCAAAATACTGGAATAAATCAAAAATACATACATGCTTCCAAAAAAACATAAGAAAAACAATAATAATAATATCATAAAAATCAAATTACCCGTATGACAAGATCCAAATGTTCGAGATAATGACGTTCACTGGTGACAAATTCGTCGTAGATTTTCGCAAGTTGCGTTTCGGTCGATGGTTCCGGTAAGCCGCCATCACATTTTTCACTCATTTTTTCCATCACCAATATCCACTGTATCGATCAACGGGTAAAAAGTTGCTAAAAACAACGGTAAACTTTCAGCTATGGGCAAAAAAAAATATTACATGTAGAATTTCAAAAAAATAATCACAGAAAATAAAATTAACGAGAAATATTTTTCAAAAATTTCAAATCAAAGTCATTTTGAATCGATAATACGAGTGGAGAAAAAGTTATCGGACAAGTTTACAGTAGAAAGTTTCAAAATGCCACATACAGTGTCCCAAAAGTGAAAAGTACGTACAGTGAAAGTAGGAAATATGCAAATGAAAAAACAGTCAAAAATGAGTTGAACAAAAGCGTGGATTGTGTGTCTGCCTTTCTGTCTGTTCAACTTTTCGTTTGATTTGCTTAAATTTTGTTCGTGTACATGATCTTGTAGGGCACATAGCAAATGGACAACAGTTGTCAGTTTTGACAGGAAATCGACCTAATCGTCGTTAACTGATAAACATCTCGAGTTGGATGAATTGAAATTTTTTTCCCCTGAGTTTATTTTCCGACTGTCTTTTCGAAGAGCTTTAAATAGCATTTTATTTATTTTTTTCTGAATGGTTGGACTAAACAAATAAATAGGCAAGTGAAATCGCTGCAAATGTCATAATTGTACACCACTTACTGCATGTTTCGGTTGCTTGAAATGCAGCTTCAGCATGGGGCGAGTTTTGCAAAGCGAAGAATGAAATGCAACAAAGCGTTTGCTGGACAACGGTCGAACATGTGCGTTTTTCCCGATGCGACAATTTGAATGCGAGATGGAGAACACAGATCGGAAACAATCGCCTTTATTGAACGGAAAATGCTCTGCAAATATTTCTTTGCTCTAATCGTTCGGCCGATCAAATTGAATTCGACCAAATCGATCCGATCAATTGTCTCACGGTCCGGACACTTTTCGTCCAATCGTTGCCACCGAACCAGTGCTAATTACAACTTTCAATTCTACTCTTCAATGCAATCCCAACGAGATTATTTTTCAAGCATTCGAAAAAGATTTCCCCTAAACAAATAAGCACGAAGTGGAATAAATAAATTACGCGACAGATTGAAAAAAAAGTATACCAGGAAGTGTTTGTGGAAAATTTTTTAAGCGCTAGTTCAAAATAAAAGCGGTAATGTTTTGCTATTTATCTTTTTTGTTTCTTCGACTCGTATAAACTTCTTTCAATCTTACTTATGACAGCTTTACATTTATGAATGTAGTAAACAACTGTTATAATTGACATCGATCGCTTCATGAGCTACATCGCTAGCTTAATATTTTACAAATTGCAAAATTTTTGTCGCACATGAAAAGTATAATAGAAACCCAATCGATAACACGCGACACGACGTAATACTTCGTGCCGATTCGATAATTTCGAAAAAATCTTTTATTCTCACTATTAGTCTAAATTTAATAATAAAATTTTGACTAAATTGAAATTCATTTTGATAACTTTGATAAAATTATTTTTATACTTTATTTTTTAGACAGTGTACTGTATATATAAATTTACAGGTACAGTTGTTTAAGTAATACCGTTCAAAAATAGTAGCAACAAATGGTGGTATTTAATAAATTATTAGGTTTTTTATTATTATTAATAATATTAATATTTGAATTGTACTGTGTTGTTTATGAATCATCTGAGGCTTTTAAATGAAGCATAAGAGAATAACAGTTGTCATAGTTTTAAATAAAAACCTCTTTTGTTTCATCAGTATTTGTTTGATTCTATTCATTCTTGCTATATGCTGATGTTGAACAATGGTTTTATTGAGCTGTATAACATAATACAATATATATGTGCAAACTCACATGAAGATAGGGCAAAAATTTCCAATCTAATTATCATTTTCACTTGTACATTTTTACCCATATTACGTAAGAATATTATGCACCAAATAATAAAATTTGTATTGCAATATTTGATAGAGTTGCGTTGTTTATAGGATGATTTGAAAACTGTTGACTGATGTTTTTGCTTTTATATTGATATATTTTTGTCAGTTGCTTCGAATTTCATTTTCAATTTATTTGTTCAAATTATCAGCGAATAAAGAAAGCAAGTACAGTTTATTTAATACATGAAGAAACATACATAAAGTCAAATATACATTAAAGGATACAGTAAATTTGGCTTTGGCGTTTCTAGTGGTTTATGGCAAGCGTCGCAAGTGAAAAATCAACGACGTCTGCGTAAACTCCTTCTTGCAGTTTTGAACTTCTGCTTCAGATCTTTCAATATTGCGTTCGCTTGGGCAGGCGTCAGCAGAATATCCCCTTCAAAAAGCATGCTCGATTCTGGATTTTTCATGACAGCTTTAACGCCATCTTCACTAGCCTGAAAAAAAAGGTTGATTCACTTTCAGTTTTTGTTGAAAAAAGGTGGAAGAATAAGCTGTACTACTGACCATCATTGTCGGTTGATTGGATTGGGCATTTCCGAGGTATTTTTGTTCGGCTACATAACGAAGCTGACTTAATAAATTTTTAACTTCATCTTGATCACCGGATTTCATCGCTTTGTCGAGCACATTTTCCTCAGACGTTGCCTAATAAAAAATGGAAATATGAAGTTCAAATTGGAAATAGCATCTCCTGTGCTTACCTGTTGGAAGAAAGTGACGGCGACAAGGCAAAAGAACACTGACAAAGACGAGCACATTGCGATTATTAGTGGAGAAATGTTGGAGTTTTTGTTTCTGATGGGCAGGACAAAGTATGGAAAATTTAAAAAAATGAAAATTAGGTTATAAGGTTATGAAAATGCCGCCTCCCGGTTGGGCGGACGCACGCAAGTCGGCCGCGGAGGCGATCAGCCGAACCGGAGCGGCCGGCTGCACGTCATTTTTGAAAATTGTGGAAATTTTAATTTTTTTTCTCTCATTTCATTTTTCCTCCAATCAGAAGACGAAGAATGGAGAAAAAATGAGGATTGATTGATTACGGTCGACTGGGGTTGTTGAAAGTTCAATATCGACGATTGCGTGTGTGCGTGTGTGACCGTTCAGTTTGCAGTGGGCATCTGCTGGTGGAACAGGCGGGGCGTACGATATGTTAAGCACCGTGGCCCAAAACTAATTATTCCAATGCATAACGGAATGCATCACGAATGCGGACACCGCCCACTGACAATTTTCATTCTTCCATTTCGTCATCGCACCGACGTGAAAAAGATTTATTTAAACCCGACCGACAATGACGATCATCATCACTACTCATTTCACTTCTTCACCACTACTGCACGACCATTATGCAATAAGACAATTCCATCCACTTTGATTGATCAAAGAAACTTTCGAAATTTAGGTTGATCATATCAAACCAGATAAAAAATCAAATTGCATTATTTGTCAGTTTTTATTTTCAGTTGAGAAATTATTCTTTTTTTTTCTTCGTTGACGTTGAATTTTAAGGGACAATCGATCGTCGATTGTCACAGTAAAAAAGAAGAAACAAAACAGGAAAAAAAACCTATAATAACTAACGAAGATGTAGAATAAAATTAGGATGAGAAGAAAACAAACAAACATAAAAAATGAATAAAGAATTCATCACGTCATTGGAGTTGTGAATTCACTTTTCAATTGGCTCTTCAATGATTCTCAGGTACGATTGGAGCAGACCTTTGAAATAGCGTACTGTACGTACTTTCAACTCCAGAGTGGCGTCTTCGTCGCAGACGAACGTCGCTTTGGGATGCAGTTGGAACGCCGATGCGGTCCACATGTGACTGACGCCATTTTCGACGGCGTTGTGCAACGCGTGCGCTTTCAACGAGCCGCTGATCAACAGCAAAATCTGCAAATGAAAAAAACGCACGTTTGTATTTCGCTGTTTGGCCGTCTTTTTTTAAATTCAAAAAATCACAACCAAATTCATGTTCAAGCAACATGCTTTATTAATTTTTCACTTATCAAATCCGCCACATTGAAATCGACAAGCAACAACAGTGGAGGGGAAAAACCGAATCGCATAAACTGAACAAAAATGGAAAATAAAATAATTTGAAATTAAAAATTTCACCATCGAAACTTTTCGTATTTATACCGGGCAACATTTAATATCAAAAAAAATTATTTTTACTTTCCTATTGAAAATTCAAATACATATAAATGCAACATTACTTCATGGGCATCTAATAAGGTGCCAACACCGACGGTTAGCGCTTGTGTTGGTACTTGACTGATGTCATTGTTGAAAAATCTCGAATTGGCTACAATCGTTTCTTGGGCCAACGTTTTCACCCTAGTGCGAGAAGCAAGGCTTGAACCCGGTTCATTGAAGGCAACATGACCGTCGGAACCAACTCCTTACATAAACAAAAAAAATTAAAGAAACGTATAAAAAATTAGAAGCCGCAGCAGCAAACATCACTGTTACAGCGTGCAAAACACGATAAAATAGTATACCGCCAACGAAAAGCATAATTCCACCAGCGCTGTGGATTTCTTTTTCAAACTCTTCACATTCTTTATTCAAATCAGCCGCATTGCCGTCCAAAATGTGCACGTTGGATGGATGAATATCAATGTGGCGAAAAAAATTATGATACATAAATGAATGATAGCTGGCAGGATGATTTTTTGGAATACCTGAATAAACTACCCTTAACTGCGTAAAATAATCTAATTTCACTACCTGCGTATTCGTCCATGTTGAACGTCTTCACGAATTGAAAAGATAGCTGACCATTTTTGCAATAATCAATCAACTTTTTATACATACCAAGCGGTGTGCTCCCTAAAAGGTTCATACAGCTTAATATTAAATTTAAAACATAAAAAATGAAAACCATACAAACAATAAAATTTCATTACAAAATTCATTACTTCTATTTATCGCAACTAGTAAGTAAAACCTTATTAGTTATTCTTAATTAAATGTAATTATAGAAAATAGATAATTTATTTGTAAATTTGCTTTTCATGCATAGTAAAGCTTGTTAAAATAAGAAATTATACAAATTAAAAGTTACATAACACTAAGCTAAACAATGAAAAATCGCTATATTTAACAACCAGTTTATTTAAAGCTTGAGACCTGTTCAATGAATTTTAAGAAACATAAGATGAACGAAAATACGTTTTCAAACTATGAGTGAAAGCAACTTTTTCAATGCAATCATGTATACGAAATATACATTTTATGAAGTAATTTAGCTGAAAATGTTTCACGCACTTAAGAAATGTAAAATATATTCACAAATTTAAAAAATAACTTCAATTGATTGCACTTAAAAACACCAAGTAAATTAATGCTCTTACCTGTGGGCAAGCCAAGGGTAAAATAACGATCTTTAGAAGGATTAAAATCAAGTATCCTTCGACGGACAAATTTTGCGGCAAATTCACTCATTTGTTCATAATCATTCAAGATGACAAGCTGCATATTTTCAACTTGTAAAACAGGCAAATTCAAAGTAACAAACGTTGCTAACTACAAACTTGAATAACAAATAAAAACGCTGCTTAGCTACGCAAACTAGTTTCTACGCTCACAAACAGTCAAAACAAGCTTCACAAATGAGCCACTGGCCGCAGCAGTCAACTGAATGCCGCAACTTGCAGCTAATTGTACTGTAGATTTTCAAGTTCAAATTTATTTTAACAAATTTTGACTAAAAGAATTACTCTTACTTTGAATTTTAATAGCATTTTCATTTAAGTAAAAACAAATTAAAATTCTTAGTGTATAAGTTGCTTTAATATATTTTCTAATTAAAATTGTACTCTGATGTAAACATCTATGGCCTTAATAACAGTTTTTATTCGAATAAAAACACATGTGACATAAATATTAATAATTGTTTTATTAAACTACAATTGTTTTAATTTTTAATTTTAAAATAAATTAAACTGATAGTATTTTGAAATTTTCAGAATTCTTTGAAAATCAAATTTTTTTCGTAATATATACCTTTTGGTTGGCAAATGAAAATTTCAATGCATTTTATTAAAAAAGAAAAAATCTCCTTAGTTGTATTTTTTGTATTTTAGGACATTTTAGATATCTATGACATTTAACACCTTTTTTCACTGTAATCTGTCTGTTTGTATCAGATTTCCACAACGTATTTATTATCAAAATATATTGAATTTTCAAACTTTTAACATGCATAAAAACATGTTGTTTTTAATAACAGACATTGTTGCAAAATGCCTTCATTGAATAATAGATTTGTCAACACTGCCAGTTTGATTGAATAACTAGTTGAAATTTTAGTCAGTTTTATTTAGTTGATGATTAGCATACATTTCAAAAGTGCTTTAAAGAAAATACATTTTTGCCAACAGCAAAATAAAATACATTTATTTACTGAAATCTAATACATTTTGACTTTAACATCGTACAACTCATAATTTTGTTTTTGTTACAGAGAAACTTTCTCTGGAACATGCCTGCAACTAAATGATGTCGCATTTACAACATTTACAAAAAATAATAAATCAGAATTTCCTCTTTTTTTTATAAAGTTCACACTTGCAATATATTTATTGTCTAATATTTATTTTACCCTAAATAATTCATTGTTCTTATTTTACTGTGCTATTGCAAAAGTTCAAAATCGTTTCAAGTAACAAAAAATTTATTTTCCTGTAAAGATAGAAAAAAATTTTGAAAACGTCTAAGCAAAAGTTGCTCATATGAATTCATTGTATTCGACAGTTTTATTTCTTATTTGCTAAATTTTGTCTAAATGAATGATTAATAATTAAATTATTTTAAGAGTCAAAATTGGACTTTTTCATACGTTGTATCATGCAGATACATTATAATATTAATTATGAATTACGGATAATTACGAAGAATTATATTATTACTTTAAAAAATTGCTTGGATACATTATTGAATTTTGTCTTCAAATGAAAAAATTTTGGGCATAAAGTGCACCCAGAAAAGCTATGATTACAAAAAAGAAAAACATAAACATGATAAATAACGTTATTTACATTTTGAAAGAAAAAACAATAAAAAAACTGACATTATTTTGCATAAAAATAAATTCACTGACATTTTTGAATCAGGGAACACATTTGACGTTCATGGCTTCTGTTACAGTTTTAGCTTTGTTATTTTTCAAATAAATTTAAAATAGTTCAAAAATTGCAACAACTTTAAAAGTCAGCAATTATTAATTTTTAAAAATGAAACTGTTGACAAAAGCGACAAAAAATCCATCTCCTGATATATTTCAAAATGGAGGCTATTTTTAAATAAATTTCATTTTGAATGTAACAATTATTCATTTCATTAAATGTATGTCATATTTTTATTTAATATGTTAACAATTTATACATTAAAAAATAATTTTAGCAAACATTTATCATTCTCTCTCTTTACATATTTATTTAGTTATTAAAAACAACAAGTTCTAGAAAAATTTTAATTTATATATGAACAACTTCATTGATAAACGTTACACTAATTCAAAAGTTACATTCGTTTGCTTTTGAAATTTATTTGAAATGTTGCTTTATTAATTTGCACCAAATTGAGAATTGCATTTCTTTTTATTCTAAATATTTTCCAAATCAGAATAATTTAACAATAACTAAATCCGTTTGCAACTAATTGCAAAGCATTCTTTTCTAAGATCATTTTAAAATTTTAATTCTGCAGTCTTCATCTTTATCATATTGAATTAATCCGCCGTCTGCCTGGGTGCAACGGCATCCTTTCTTGGGGCGTGGAAAGCAGTTCTCTTTGTAATCTTTAAAGCGATTATTCATTTCTTCAATAACTTTCTTATGATTCAGATGGGCTTCTTTTTCGATCTGCTCTCCACGTTCTTTTGTCAATGTTTTGCGTCCACCGAGAGTTTTTCCTGGTCGAGGTTGAAATTCATCATGAATATCATGCGTTGGCTAAAAATCCCCATTTCAAATTAGTACCAATTTTTTTTTCAAAATGCATCGCTTTATCTTTTGTTAAATTTAAATTTTAATTTCCTTTCTTGCAAAGTGTATTTTTTGTTTGCTTGTACCTGCTGATGAGAAATAATCAACAGTTTCTCTCTGCATGCACTTGTAAAGATATAAGATTAGTAAAGTGTGAGAAAGTGTTTTTTGAGGTGAAAATACGTATGTTTTTCTTCAATTGATAAAATAACGTTTTCAAAAACCATCAAAAATACTTACTAGATGTGGTCTTATTTGTTGCACCTCACCATTTTTCGAACTTTCATCATGCCACCCCTGTTAAGTTATTAAATATAAAAATATCGAATCAAATCGAATCGAATCAAAAATATTTCACCTGTATTATGCCAACGGTGAATGCTAGCAAGAAGAAGAAAACAAGCTGAGAGTAGCGCATGTTGATGCTACGATGCAACGGTTGGTTCTGAAAATTGCAAACCTTGAACGATGTTTAAAAGTAAAAAAAGCCATTACGCTATTCGTCAACCGCTTAACGATGTCATTAAACTTTGATGATTGATGTTCAGATGCGTTGTTGTTCGAAAATGAACATACAATTATTTGAATCACTTTGAATTAAAACAATATTTTTCAAAGCTGAAAATTTGTTTGTGCAAATATCATCACTTTTGTAATATTTTGCATCATCAATAGGGAAATGAACAAACAAAATTCCAAATTATTAATTCAATTTTTATAAGATTACGAAATTATTTGAATAATTTAAAATATAAACCTGATAAAACTTCAGACATTCTTTTAAATAAAAATATCACCTTGTTCTTATCTTAATGATAATTCAACTGTTTGCTGAGAAAAGGCAGAGATAGATTTCATTCAGGTCAAACAATTTCCACTTTTTGTTAATTACAATTTCACATATGTGCAATATGTTTCAACTTTTCTTTTTCTATTAGTTCGTGCTATTATTTTATTTTGTTTACGAAGCTTCGTCTTTTTTGCTTGATCAAGATTAAGCAGCAGAATAAATTAAAACTATAACACTCATGGCAGTATAATTTTGATACTGATTGAATATTCTTTTGAATGCTTTCTTATTTTCAATTTTGTTTTGCATTCTTTTCAATTCTTGTCTCTGAATAAAAAGTTATTTTTTATGCGTTAACGTTCCCGAAATGATAAGTTTAATTATTTCAGAAAATATTAGATGCTCAATTGAAACGCAGCTGTTGTTAAGCTGCTGTTAATTGCGTCAAAAGCACTATTTATTACACACTGACGAAAGCCGACATGAACCTTGCTTTCCCAATGATGAGACTACGAGAACTAATACACTAGTCATTGTTCAAAGTTTTTCATGCATGCTCCTTTACCAATTACATCATGAATTATTATTTTAATTGAAATATACATGAGAAATGATATGCTGTTACTTGATGAACCGTAATAATAATTGCAAAAATGTTGTTCACGTCACCAAGTTCTATATATGCTAAGTTGAGGCGTCTCGTGATAAAACAGAATAGATTTATCTGCAGCTGCGTCTCATTTAATTTTGCATTCGCCTTCATGCAGACAATAAAATCTCAATAAAATGTGGCTTCTGAAGTCCATCAAAAATATTTTCACATGGACGCCTATTCTACTCGCTGTATAGAATTTTCTTTCTCTACACTTTTTACACAAATATTTTCCTAACAACTAAATTGTTTTTAAATCTTGATCAACATTTGCCATTGTTAATCTGCAAGCAGTTGCTCCTTCAGCTGTCAGTTTACTCTGCATTTATTAGCATATTAAAATTCGGTAACATGTGACTGAATTTATTTCTCTTGAAACAAATGGATTGCTACTTGCGTTAACTTTGCCAAAAAATAGTCATTGGATGTTTAATTTCATTCTCTTGTCCGTGTGATACTAATCCTATAAGTAACTACAGCTCAAATATATAATTTTTACATCACATCAATATTAAAAGAATAATTTTTTCACAGTGTTTAACTATTCGCAAATGAACTATTTGATAAGCATTTTCATGAAAAACGTCACGAAAATGGCGGTATAGAGTTCTGTTCTGTTGGCAATATACAATGACACACCTATATCTTATAACAGAAATTTGATTTCATCATTATCAGCCAGATTCAATTTTATCATCAAATGCATTTCAACAGTGCTTGCTTGCACTGCTGCTTTTAAACAGCTATAATAGAAAATAAATTCTGATCATATTTACATTGTATAAGTGATTCAGTATATAGCTGTTTCTTTTGAAAAAATTTTTTTATATCTGACAAATAGGACCTTAACTTTTGATGAAGTACTGAATGCTCAGAATGCAGTATAATGTAGAATCTTTTGTTTAATTCCTTTCGTGGTGGTTTTCTTGCCGCACATCTGCATATTGTGATATGTATATATACACATTTATTTATTTATTTATTTTTATATACAGGTTATTTGTACTTTTTATTCAAACTTACATTAAACTGAGTTTATTATATATATAACATTCAATCAGTAAACTAATGTTTACGGATAATGCGATGTGATGAGATAAATCTCAGAATTGACATTGTATCTGTATATGAATGTCTGCTCTTCTCCTTTCACAAATTTTGAATTTAATTTTGCCATTGATGTAAGTGATATTTGTACTTCTGTTTTAAACTGCTCCCAGCTAGCACATCTTTATTAAAATTAAAGATACGAAGATTGGTCAAATTCAGTGTTCTTCATTTCCTTTGGCACTCTCTTTAATTCAGATATTCTGTTGCTGTATCTTGAGCATCATCCCTTTGACTATCACAAAACCAAAACCCAGCAGAAATTTTTATCACATAATGAGCAATTTGACAACATTCCTAATTTTCAGACAGTGGGTCTATCCATTTTCAGATCTATGCAGAGCGGCCTTTTTTATTTGCAATTTTAAAAATGTTTCAACATAAATGAATCTCTCAGTCGATCACTGTTCGCATCAATGCTTGTGAAGGATTAAATATAGTCGAAAAATTTGTGATTAAAACTAGAGCATTTTTCAAGAATTTTGCTAAACAATTTGGAAAGTACTCAGGTGTGTGTAAAGCAATGGAACTGTCTCGTACAATGTCATAAGTAGTAGTGCCGATATGTTGAATGAGCTTTTATAACCGCTTTAAGGTGAGCATTAAAATGTGAAACGCTGTTAAAGTGTTTATTATGGAGTCTAATAAAAATGCAAAAACTGACGCTTTGAAAAATATTGTGAGCATCATTGGAAAGACAAAGATATTAGCACGGCTGTCATATTTCAGAGTATTAGAGCCCATATTGCTATGTCACAAGAAGTTAGAAACAAGCGAGATAATCTTATGGGAAATGAAAAGGATTGTCATTGTTGCAATGAAAGAGCACGTTGCATGTAAGTGGAAAAGGACCCGGTGCCTCTGCTGAAAGAATTTTACAAAACGCTGTGATTGCTAACTGTGTATTTTAGCAGTCTTGCCAAACTTTACCATTGGAATGGACAGCCACTGTGAACAGAAATGTTTAACCAATAAATCTGAAGATGGGGTTAATATTCTGCTATGCATGAAATAACAACATATGATTCACTTTTATACAAATTCTTCAGATGCTGAAACAGGTTTTACTATTCTCCATGTAACAAAAGGTGTTAGTAAAATATGCAGACTCAAATCGATGATATTCGTGGGTGTGGGGTTTTGCTGCTTCATTGAACTTTTTTATGAAAACTCATCAGAACTGGAGAATTGTGACATCATGTTTGACTCCTCAGGATGTACAGTAATAAAGAATAAAATGACGTCAGAAAATGAACGCTACCCTAAGGATCCATTGCCAGAAAAAAATGACTGAGATAATCTCTATTTGGATCACCAAAAAACGTCTTCTCACTTTGGCTGAATAAGCTTTACAAATCCTCTGCATTCTATCGTGTGACATCAAACGGTCATTCAGGAACTCACTCTACGTGCAGAGAGGTCACCGTGCCACCATGAATGAAGCGACATTGCGCCTGCACCTCATTTTATGTGCAAACAAAAAATTCAAACGGAACAAACTGAAGATAACGCTTGCTGATTTCCTGTGAACATATTGCGGCGTTTCCTATACTGAAAAATGAAACCCGATTGTACCTAATTTATCTCAAATTTTTTTAAATTTTCATTTCAATCCCTGAATTGCAAAATGTTATTTTGCCATATTTTCAGAAACCTTAGTTATGACGAAGGAATATCAAAACTGAACGAAGTTTATGGCAAACTGAAGAATGCAGTTTTTACAAGGTATGAATTCTTCTTGAGGAAGTAATGAGACGATGAACTGCTTTCTTTCAAGCGCTCTATTGAGTTCAAATTTGTCTCTGCAGGACAGAATAGAGAAGAAATGATCTGCAATGGCATCATAAACAATTTGAGGTGTAATGAAATTCATGCGCGACTTCTGGAACACATTGGGCGAACTTCACTTGGAAAAGCTATGGCTCTAAATTCCGCAAAAAAATTAAAAAGCCTACATCACTTCCAACCTGATGGTGCGTAGTTCAGGCTTCTTGTTCAGTTTTGTTTTTAACCTCATTAGCTGCAAGGCGACCAGCAACTGTTGTACAGTGTGCTCACCAAGAATGCGGATTGCTTTATCATCAGAAACGTGCACATATACACGAAATTTAAATTAGATGTAATATTTGCATCTCCAATAGCTAATGTCATTTAGCTCTCTCTCCTTCAAACACAGAAATATAAGGTATTACAGTTTTCAGTTTTCTTTCTGCTATCAACGTAAGACACAGACTTCTTGAATGAAATATGGGAAAAAATGACTGACAGTGAGCAATTGATGAGAGCTCGACTATAGGCTTCTTGGTGATAAAGCTGTCAAGCGCCAGCTGTGTCTTCTAACGTCTTATCTCATGCAGAATTTTTTGATGACAGGATATCAATTCCAGAATCTTATGTTTTGCATGAAACGTTGCTCAAAATCAGGATCCTGTTTTATGAAATGGTCCCTGATTTGTTGTTGTTAGAATGTTAGATCTGTTGTTAGAATTCTCACAGGTATATCCACCTTTGAATCAATGACTGCTGGTTCATTATCAGTGCATATCTCTGCCAGTTATTTCAAGTCATCATTGCTAAGAGTTTCGTTGTGAGATAATTAACAGAGCACACTAAAAATATGTAACTGAATATCTGAAATATAAAGGAATTCAAAACAATTACCATAAATGATTAATAGAATGCATGAAATAACTCAAATACCATGATGCAATAAAATCGTTCTACAGATGTTAAAAACACTTAGCTAAACTTTTAACTTTAAAGGAAAATGAATTACGTGACAGCGTTAGGCAGAGAACGCCTGTAATAGACTTATGAACACTACACATTGATTTCATTAAATATTGTATCTTAGCTTTGATGTTCCTTTGGCATTTGTTTTACATGGCAAGTACTTTAAATAACATAGCTGAAGAATTTCAAAATAAAATAATATTGTGACGAATACAAACGTAAAGGTTTTGACATTAAAAAAAATAATACTGTATGGCCACCAGGTAACAGACGTCCAAATGCTCACTACCATTAGGTAGGGAATCTTAGGAACATTCATACCAGAAATGGCGTAGAAAGAGAGAGAGAGTCACCAACGCAAAAATATATGGCACCTGATCGATAAAATGGAGTCGCGTGAGACTTGATCATCAGGAAGGTTACGTTGGTTGTTGGCGTGAGGAGAAGCAGTCAGTTGATGTTGGTGTGCTGCGGTCGGTTGGTGGACAACCTCGGTGTTACTGAGCTCTCCGTGGTGCCGTGGAGTTTACGTGTCTTACTCGTGCAAACGAAAGACTGAACGCTGTGACTCAGATCCACACACAGCCAATCCCACGCAACGACGGGACCCTGTACACCATAGAGAGAGCAGTGGTTCAGCACACTTGACCCAGGGCACAAGTATTATCAAGTTGAGGTGGATGAGGCAGATAGTGAAAGACGGCTTTCTCTATAACCCTGGGAGTCTGATAGAGACTGTGATGCGTGGATTTACCTGGAAGACTTCCTTCTTCCATCTCGACGACATCATCATGTACAAGAAAGAAAGAAAAAATGCACCTGGAATGACTCACAGAGGTGATGCACTGACTAAACTTCGAATGGCTGAAAATCAGACTTGATAACTGCCATACTATGCGGAGGAGTTTGCGAAACTTAGGGAACACAGTGACACTGTAGGACATCCAATAGCAAATGAATAAGAATTAGGCAACAGAAGGCGGCAGAATATGATAAAGGGTTTTATTTACAAATGACTCCCTCATTATAGAGTTCCTTCGCTGGTATATGCGAACATGAAGACATACAAATGCGGGAAGACAGCGACGGGAGAAAGGGAGTGGGTAAGCCATGAAAAATGGCGTTTGAGGTCTAACAGGTAAAGAATGCGAGATGGGCGTACCATCAAAGAGCAGAAAGCAGAACAGGACAGCGCATACAAATTTTCATGCTTTAAATAATGGAAATTCTTGAAATCAAAAATCAACATGTCGATTCATACTTAAACACTACATATCTATTTGTTTTTACTACAGTAGATACCTATTCAGAGTGAACATACTGTAATAAGTTGACAAATGACAGACATTGTAATGTACAATCCCTAATCACATAAATAAAAGTCACTTCATGATAAAGCATCAGAATAACAGTTGTTGGCGCCTAAACAAGCACGTCTAGTTAAATGTATGAAACAGAAGTTGCCAATTCAAAGTGACAAATCCCTTTTCCTACTTTAGAATTTGCGCAGTGCAAAGACAAGAGGCAAAACAGTTAGGAAAGCAACGAACACATAATCAGACAGCAAAAGAAAAGAAATTCTAGATATGTAATGAATAAACACAAAAAGCGAAAACAATTGAAAACAATGCTTGCAATAATGGATTGAAAGTGTTAAAAAAATAATGAATAAAAAATTTTATAGAAATAGATAGTAATACTTTAAATAATGAATCACATTCCTACATGAAGCTAATAAAAAACCATTATATTCAAAGCATGTAGAAAAGTTTGCAAAAAATAATTATTATTCCATTTGTCATTTTAACTCTCTAGAATTCACATCGTATCATGTACGCAGGTCATCATTCGTAAACGTTCATAATAATTACTTTTATTTGAAAAGTACAACAACAGGGTAATTTTGTAATACCCTTTAATACTTGAAACGGCTGAACAGAGTATAAAAAAATCATAACTGTGATGTTAAAAGTAACGGATAAAATGTTACTACAAAACTACAATATTAAATAGAATTTAAATAAATTTCAGCAATACGTCTGTCATCAAAATACTAATTTATATAAATTATTGAACAAACTTTAATTCTGCACAAAACCGTTTAATTGAAATAGCCATTATACATGAATCTCTTTGAGGCCCTTCGTCCACCACTTTCACACTCGATGTAATAGCAGGATGACAAGAATCGGTGGAATTTTGCTGCACTAAACCAAGATTATATAAATAGTCCGGTGGTTCTTCTTCCATAATGGAGCTGACATCATATTTCAAATAAGCGCTGCATTTGTACCGTGCGCAATTTTTATCGTCTCTAATTCTGCATTTCGTTCTTCAGGATCAGTTCGTGGTAAAGCATTTCTTCCATTAAACATTGCAGTTCCAAATAATGCAGCTTGAGGACGTGCCAGAGTAAAGTCGACAAAAACATTATCCAGGACTGCATGATCATCAGGATCACGTGCCCCACTGGGTTCTGCCACTTTTTGAAATAGCGACGCCAACTTCATATTACAACTGCACTCCTCAGTCAATTTCGTTGATTCCTCTAGCTTCTTCTGATAAATTTCAACGATACAATACTTCGCATGACAATGTTCTGCATGCAGGGAACGCAGTTTCAGAAATTGTCTGTAATATTTACAGTTAACACTGCGGTGACAGATAAGCATATGATCAAGATTGCGCTTTATCTTCCGACAATAAAACATTGAACAGTCGTTATCTGGGCAATGGCGATAATGTTCTTCTTCTTCTTTCATTCGTGAAATGCATTCGCTACTAATTGGACTTGCACGATGCGCTGTATATTCGTGAATGCCCACTGCTTTCATCGATTCCATATTGTGTTCATGATTGGAATTTTCATAACAAGCTCGACATAAATGGAATTTCTATAAAAATCATTTTCACTTTAACAGTTCTGAAACTGAGCAATGTATGACTGGAAAGAAGCACAAACGTACTACACAGATGGTACAATGAAAAATAGCATCCGTTCCCTTGCAACATGCGCATGTGGTCTGGAATTTGTCTTCCTCTTTTGTATGGAATTCCGTGAAATCAATCATATCTTTTCCTTTCGCAGATTCTAAACCTAAACATTTTTGAAATCATTATAATTAAACATTTATACGTGAACACATTTCAGACATGTTAGAAATAAAATTTTCATAACATACTCAAAATAGTGCCTAAATTTATTAAAACTTCTTTTTTTATTTAAATACTTATTACCTTTCGTTTGTAATTGACGATCAGACATACTTTTTAGGTAGAGACGCAATCACGCAAGTATTATAAAATAAAAATATTCTCAATGCACACACAGACACACACCCGCACGTACTTGCACACGCAGAAACACACGCACACGCACAAAGCGCAAATGAAGTTTAAACAATAATTCCCTTTAATGTATGGTACAGTTAAAAATAATCAAGTATTAAAAATTATAGTAAAAATATCAATTTCAGTATGGCTAAAATGAAAAATAATTTTTATAATGAATTATAAAAACCAATTGTATTTCATATATAGCAATGATAACCATAGATAGATTGTATTTAATTTGCATGTTCTCAGTACCGGTATTATAATATGGTCAATTGTCGACACTCAAGTGGCAATGATGTCACACTATGGCACAGGTAATTCAAATCATCGAAAGGTGAAGTAATACAAAAATGGAGCTTTTGCAATAAAAGTTTTTTAAGCAGAGAAATCCATTTATATCCGTATATATAAAGTGCATGGATATAAAAGTAAAGGTAAGCACGACTACTAATAAGCACTTGGAATAATCGTGAAAAACGGAGCTTACCACTTTGTACGAAACTTCTTTCGTCCTTTCCTGTACAGCTTTACTAGTGCAACTATACTGGCATAATAATGTCGATGGATTTTTTCTTTATACTATAGAGATTCATTTAGTTTCAGCGAACTTTAACCCCTTGACTTAGCATGATTCATCTGTTCGTAGCATATCACAGCGCAAGTATGTTTTGAACAGCTCCTTGCTGTTGAAAAATGGATATTTGTCTGTATATTTTTAATTAACGTTTGTGTGTTTTCTGTGGTTTTGATTATCAGTTGTTGCAAACACTGCGTGAAAATCAATAACAGATGTTATGATGAGAAATTTCTTCTGAAAACTCCATTTTTTAAGAGAAGATTCAGTACTCGATCATGAACATTTGTGTTGATTGTAGAGATTTCTATTGCCTACATAGCCGGATATGTGGAGTCGGATTCTGATTTGTAATGTTATTTTTAATTGATTGTAGATTAAATTTCTGCATATATCTGTGATAACAATTTTGACTGTAATGCCAATGAAATAGCGGCAATTATTTCACCTCTCTCGAGGATGCTACATTCAGTCATATTTTCATGAAAGCAGCATGAATCAGACACACGTAATGTTATTGGAAGAGCCGCTGTTATGGCTGTTGTCACAAAATGTAAATCAAAACTGCATTTCTACCTATTCTATTTTGAGAATTTCAAATTTGAACAACTTATACATGTGAAGTTATTCCTTTTTTAATTTGCTCTGCATAATTTTCATCTTTGGATTAGTGCATAGAAATTCTGCATAGAAATATAACTGAACATGTTTAAAGAATTTTTGTTTCATTCACTGAGGAATCAACTCAGCAATTTCTTATGCAAATGATTGTCATACGATTTACTTGGAAGATCATGTTATTATTTACCAGAAATGTAAATGGAATATGAAATTGATACAATATATCCTGAAAGAATCATTATTTTTATTTCAAATCAGTATTTTCATTCAATATGCGTTTTATATAAATGTGCACTGTTGGTTGCTCATTGCATTTTTTTGATAGGAAATGTTCAGCAGTTAGTGTTGGGAATTTCTGCTAGAGAGCTGTTAATTATTCTCAGGTCACAATTTTAGCAGGTTATTTTGAAAGCAGAATACGAAGATATTTCATTTCTTTATATTTATTTGAGTTTCATAGTATTGTACGAACTTTTGAAAATTGACTATAATTTGCATAGGAAATCTTACATCTTCCAGCAGTCTTGAAAGTTTTCCATCAAAAGCAGGCTATTCAATATGGAAGTGAATATAGTAGCGGTAAGCGTGCAATCGAAAAAGTTTAAACCAATGAACAATGAGACAATAAGAACAAATTAAAAAGCGTCATCAGCGTCCAATGAAATTACACTCTCATCGACGAATGAAAAAACGCGCTGAAAATCGCAACTTTGGGATAGTATGAAATGTTTTGCAATTTAATAAACTTACTTGTCATTTTTTGATTACAGTACGCAGTGATGTTTTTCTTTTGTTAAATTTCCATTTAGAGTTGAAAGCTATCAAAGGATTATTACCGTCTGATAGTATGTGTTGAAAGAATTATAAGTTGTTTCTTCTACTTCAGACAAATAATAAGTTTACTTTTATATGCAAAATGAGTAAGACATTGCAAAGCGAAAAAATTGTATTAGTGAAAAAAATAGGAAAACTAGGTGAATACTATTATGAATAATCAGTAGAATTTAGAATATAAATTTGAATTGAAAACTGTAAAGCATCGATTGTCTTTTTAACAGTGGAAATGTAACTGACGCAATTGAGAGTGCTGATGAGTGATTGGTTGAAGAAGAGAAAATCCCATCAAATGAACAGAAAGCAGAAGAAGAATTGGTTTATTTGTTGAGATTTTTTTCAAACAGTGGAAAAGTCGTACAGTTTGCGTACCATTAGTTGGGCGTCGGTGGTGATGTTGTCGTCGACGACGAACACTTGTTGGCCATGTTTGAAGTAATCTTCGAAAGCGATGGCTCTGCGGACGGTGAGGCCAAATTTGCGGAACAGGGACTGGGAACGGCCGTTAGTGGCTACCGAGATCACATACCGACACTGCCAGTGCATGGCCATGGTTATCGACCGTTCGGTCAGGCGTTTGGCAAGACCAAGACCGCGGCTGGTGGAGCCGACGCTGAGCAGCACAATTTCCAGATATTTCGAATCCGGCACAAGCAGCGTGTGCATGTCGGATTTCAAATTTTCGACCAAAGTGAAAACGGTTTGGAACTTTTTGGAATGGCCGCTGAAGTCGGCCGCAGTTTGCTGACCTACAGTACCCAGCTCGTTCAGGGCGCAGGCGACGATCTTGCCGGTTCCACTATCGCGGAACATGTACGATACGGCGTTGCGCATACACCGGCTGATCAGCTGCCTGTATCCGGAACGGGCCTCTTCTGCAGTAAGCTGCACCGCCTTATCCAAGGGCTCGTCGTGGACAAAGTCCGTCAGCAAAAATTCCAAAACCTCTTCCAAGTGTTCCTCTTCGATCAGTTGCAGTTGATACTTGTCGTCCATTTGATCAATGAAGAGAAAAAAGATACTAATCAAAAGCCACAGCAAAAGCAAATCTACCAACTGAACGCTGTTAAAGAGCACGTAGAGATAGAACGAACGACCAGGACGTTCAGAGCAAATCAACAAAACTGGTGCACAACCGCAGCAACACTAATAGCAATAGCAGCAGCAGCAGCAGCAGCGGCAACAATCCTGTTTGTTTTCAAGCACGTCTCAACGGCCCAGAAAGACAACAACAGCGTTGCCGAAATTTACCACCGCCTTTCTGAAAAGCAGGGCATTTGAACAATTTTTCATTCATTTCAATTTATATATTTCTTCATCTTTGCAAAGAATATGCTCAACAATTTTAATGGAAATAAATTATCCATTCACAATTTCGATTATCAGAATTTTTGCTTCGCACAATTGTTGCATTTTTCTAACAAGCATGAACAACAAATCGAATTTTTTACTGCCACCATAGTGATTGACATCTGTCATGTGCGAATTGGCAAAGCTGGCGGAGAAAATTCAATTTTTCGTCATTATAACGAAGTTGAAAAATAATAATAAATTATTCATGGCTGCATATGAGATGACAAGAAAATTTTTCTTCCAATTAATAAAAGAAATTTCAATCAAAATATCGTACTGTTTCAACGTTTTACAGTTTACTGTAAATCAAGATTAATTTCAACTTCGTATTTGAATTGACAAAATTGGAAAAAAAATTTCAAGTCATAAAATTGTTATTAAATTTATTTTTTGATTGAAAAACAAATTCCAAAATATGTTGTTGAAAGTAGGTTTTTTTTCTGATTTTGATTTCATGTAAATTTTATTCTTTTGTAGTTGGCAATAATATTCGACTGTTGTGTTGAACGGAGTTTTGTCTAGTTGCTCGCATGTTCATCACTTGCGTGACCAAGTCGGCCATGCTGAGTTTTCTTCTATCTGTCCCACCTCGAGCTTCGACGCTGTTTTCAACTACCGACTGCAAATGAAGAGGAATTCTGAAATGGAATAATTAAATTAAAATAATTGATAAAAACAATATGCGGTAGTTTGATGAAATAAAAATAAAATATTAAGAAGAGTAGAAATACTCGAGCCCGGCCACTGAAGGCTTGAATGGCGGTCGTTTGGGGTGGAGCTTGCTCTTTGTATCCGGGGTTTTGATTCCATCTTTCTTCCAGTGCATGTCTTCTTTGATCGGCGGCAAACTGTCGTACAGATCGTCGACAATTAAATACGAGATGTGAATATTTCTGTCAATTATGTAATTCACCCTGTAAACAAAAAAAAATCAAATAAACAAACAAACAAGCAAACAAACAATGTCGATTGACTCGAAATCGTCGTCGTCTTCTCCGAATGGATTCAGCAACACTTCGGCCACTTTGAGCAGACCAACGTAAAAGATGAATTCAAGAACAGTGAAAAATGGAAAATAAGACGCTTCCAAAGCTTCGTCCGAATTCAAATCAAACTGCCGTGAAAGAAGACAAATGAGGAAAAAGCTGTACACCGCTATGGTGACTACCTTAACAAGAGGAATTAAAAATAGGATTGATTAAATTAATTTAAACCTGCGTGTAAACCAATGGCACCGGAACCCAGTCGAGAGCTGACATCATGCCGATCGTGCCTCGAATTTGTGTAATTTCCTGTGTAATGCAAGAAGAATGCTTTTTTAATTTTGGACAATGCAAATTGAAATTTCACTTTTCACATCCAACCCTGATCATATTTTTGTAATTGACCATGCTTTCGATTCTTCCCTCCATGCGAGCCTTGTCGACCAAATTCACTGCCCACTGAAGCGGCAACCAGAAGAGATACACTGATTTGTGGGTTTCCACGGATAATTCGTGCATTTTCAATTCAGTTTCAGTAATAAATCCTGAAATGAAATTATTCATAAAATAAAATTATTAATTTATCAAAGAAAAAGAAGAGCACTGACCAGAACTGACCAGATGATTCATGGTTGGAAAACGCTTTTTCACAGCCGTGCTAATGTCCCGTAAGACGAACAAAGCGGACAAGTTGATGTAACGCACCAGAGTTCGACGAATCAACCGCGCTCGTTCATCATTTCCCCTTACGTAGCATCCAATTATCGATGCAATTCTTGAAATTGGAAATTGCATCATCATTTTATTCAAATTGAACAAAAAGAACATTTTTGCATAATTTCAAACAACTGCTCACCTGTCCGGCCAGCAGATGTTCAAAAAGTTGGTCCACCAACGGTTGGCAATTTGATTGACAAAAAAGCTGAGCACAAATGTGATCGGGATGTATTCCTTGCCGGCGGCGAACAGTTGAGAAATTTGGTAAAAAGTGCGCTGTTGGCTGCTGTCCAAAGCATGCCTGTACACCAGATTGAGCGTGTAATGGAGCAGAAGATATATTAGCAAATCTTTGTAAATAATTTTATACACACTGCCACGCCACAACAGCAACAATCTGGCAAAAGTGCTCAGCGTTGAATTGGAACACGAAGATGAATAAGTAACGGTCATTTAGCATTGATGGATTTCAAATTATAAACCATAAATAATAAATAATCAAACAAACAAATAAATAAATAAATAAACAAATTTTCTCAATGGAAAAGCAATACGGCTAATGCAGTTGATGATAATGGCAAGAAACTGGGAAAGCTCTAATGACAGTCTCTTGCAAACTGACACTGTTCACCAGAGCTAACATCAGCCATTCAAAGCAGCCAATCCTTTTCTACAGTCAATCTCTGTGTACACACACCTGAATGACTACAAGAGATGGCACAGCACGCCACAACAATCATTCAAATTAGCCAACAACAATTTCGCACACAACAAAACCAAAAACAAACAGCACACAACAAAAGTAAAAAACATTAAAATATACAATGTCAACAAATAATTAAATAAGCATTGTCATTTTTTTCTTTTAATTTATCTATAACCTTTAATATCAGTATTAGTCAAGAGTAAATTCACAATAAACTGCTTGAATTGATGACCGTAAAAAATATATAAAAGAAAATCATTTCCACAAATTGACATTATTCAAACCATTTCGTAAAAAAGTTCTATTGTAATTTTTTGTCGAACTATTTCCATTTTTATACAATAAAAAAATGCAAATGTAAACGCACATTATGAAATATTTATCAAATTATGCTCCCATATCATTATTATTATAGAAGCATTACTGAAATTCGAATAAAATATATGTTCGTATTTGTTGATTCAATTATAAGACAAATAAAAAAGAATATTTTCCATTTTAAAGTAACTTTGTTGTTACATAAATATATACATACATTCTTAACTGTATGCATAGATATACAATGAATGAAGTTTTCAATAAATTAGATCCAATTTAATGATGTTCAAATGTTTATTTGAGACAAACAATTCTGACTGTTCAAGTCATAATTACAAAAATCATAATTGCATACACCGATGCACAATTAATTTCTTATTTTCAATAAAAATTCCGTGAAATAATATTAAAAAAATTTTTTTCTAATAAATAAAACCGCTTCTTTTGAATTATTCATCAATTATAATAATAATGCCAATTTTTCGTCACGATTAGCATTTAGTGAACACAAGAATTCGGGCCATGCTGTTCAAAAACTACTTGCAAATAAAGACTAGCACTCGAAAGATTTGCATTTGGAAAAGCCATTTGCTTTGGTTGAATTAGCAACCTGCTTTCAGAACTAGATCAATCTGGCCATTGATGCTAACAGCAGAAATTTCTTCTTTTCTTAATTTAACAGTGAAAAAAAGCAATATTAAAAACTGGAATAAAATTCATCATCGACTACTTTTTCATTAAATCAACAACATTTCAATTTCACCATATTTATTTGGGTAAGTTTTCAATCTTCCAACATGTCTATGTCAAAAATTTAAATTATTTTCTAATCAACGCAAATTTACATAATAATCAAATAAATAAATAACATCTTCTGCTATTATCCATTGTCTCATTGTACATGCAATGGTAAATAGAATGACGAAAATGAACAGTAAGTACATTGGCATTTATTTTGCATTTTCAATCATCACCTGCAGCGGACAACAGTGGTACTGTTAGCTTCATTACAAAATTAGCAAAGACATCAGTGTAACATGTAGCACACCACAAAAATATCTTCTTCAACAACAACCAAAACAATACTACTGACGCGTCCTATAACAAACACAATCTAAGTGAGACATTATATCCTGTGCTTGAAATTATTACTTCCATTTTTTCAGAGGGGGATTAATTGATCAAATAAACATCATTAATTCAAAGTAAAGAAATTTAATAAAATCTAAAAAACTCATTAGCACAAACAAAAACGATTGTTCATACCATGGAAAAGTTTACTCTTCGAAACAAATTCAAAAAATTAACAAAATTTGAATGACTAAAAACTAAATTTTTCAATAATTCGTTTTTTAGTGCAATTTTCATACGAAAATTTGCCAACTGCATTTTCACCTTTCATGCAAAGTAATATTAAAAACAATATTTTAACGGTGTAAATCGAAGCAAACTGTTCATATAAAAAAATAATAAAATAAATATTGATAATTACATTTTTTCCGTTCAAAGATCCGTCGGCAGTGCTTTCAAATATGAAACTGAAACTTTTTTACTTATTAAATATAAATATGAACGTATTTATAAACGTATTATGCATAATTAAATGTACTGCATATTAAACTTTCAAATTTTGAAGAATCCGAAAAACGCCTATGCACATTACTATATGCACAACTATTATCAAATTAGACAGACTAATTTGCAATGTATAATTTGTGCAAAATTATTTTCAACTGAGATTCATCTGCTTTACATATGAAGTTGTAGTCCGAGTTTAAGTAATAATAAATTTATTGAGTGACTGAAAATATGTTTTTTTTTGAACACATGGATTAAAATGAACAAAACATCGATACTTAGTCATCGACGTAAAACCAATATTTTAGTATCATATTCGGCTTACAGAAATTTTAAACATTTCACTTTCAACGGTTTTCGTACAACCAATACCTGATATTATGCAAATGCTTAAGAACTACTTCATTTTTCAATTGATCTCTTTTCTAATTGCATGATCATTCTTATCAAGCAATTTAAATCCAATAACAACTCACATTTCATGAGAACATTTGAACAACATGCTTTCAGCGGAATGTACATTTTTTACAATATGCCAAAATTAAAATTGGTTAGCCAATCACTTTCATATTCTGAAAAAGAAACATCATCAAAAATTTCAGATGTTGATACTGATTAATTACAATACATAAATGTATCATCTTTTAAATAGAAATGTAAGCTTTTAAATAATCTATTATCACAGAAAAAATATGAAAAAGCGAAAAATTTTCAAAGCAAATTATTTTGCATAGGAATGGAGGAAACTAATAAGCCATTAGCTCCAACTAACTATGCGTACACAATTGACGTATTACTGAACAACAAATTACACTATAAACTTACGTAAAAATAGGCCAATTTTTCTGTTTGCACAGCGTAAAAATCAATTCGACGGCTACATCTTAAAAATATTTTTATACAATTCAACATTGCGATGTTGATAATGTGGTTTAAATTAAATAGAGTAAGTGTCAATTGAATGGAAATCATGTTAAAATAAATAATATATATTCATAAAGCAATTTCTACAAAACTTTTGTAACATCTTACTTCACAGGTATTCATCAAAAGTTACAAAAAATTAAGTGAAAGTTAGTTAATAAGTGAAAATGTAAAATTGAAAAAATGAAATTGTTTTCAAAAATGCTTCCATCAAACTGATTTTACAAAACAGTGGTCAGACTATTCATAACTGAAAATTTTCAACTAACCTAACTGAACAAACTGAATACAGAACTGACAATCTAATCTGATAAACGGGAGACAATGCAGGCGCTCACATTAAAAGGAACTTAAACTGTAAAAATGTTATAAGTAAAATTCAAAACGTTATATATAATAAATTTTGATATAATCAACGAGTCTATACTGTGGTAGCACTAAATAAACCAAAATTGGAAATAAAAATTCGCATGATGCACCAAACTACACAAATGCAACAAATCAATTCCACGTTGATACTTTTTAAACCTTTTATTTATTAGTACTGTAGAACAAAGTAGTCATTTATTGCTGTCAGTTAAAGTGAACACACGAATCAATTTTATTTTAAAAAATATTCATTTTACGTTGGTTTTTTATGTAATATTATTTTACGAAATATTCAACCGTTAATGTACCAGAATGTATTACTGTACAGTACTTTCATTTTAAGTTTTATTTTAAAAAATAATAATAGTCATTTAAATAGCTTAAAAATGGCATCGAAATCGTTATTTTTAAACTTTCTTGTAAATATTTCGTAAAAATTAGCTTCAGCTCACATTACCGTATTCTGCTTTATTTTACATAACTTTATTTTCTACAGTAATGCAACAGTTCTGTTGTTTGATAATATTTTTTCGGCTTTTTATTTTCATGCTGAAGTAAATCACCGGCAGATTAATCATTTTATAACAGTGCGCAGGCTGTATTAAATAATTTCTTACATTAATTTTTGTATATTTGCTGCATTATGTGGAATATCCAGACTTGCTATTTGATTAGATTAATGCAAATTATTTTTTGATTTAATTTTTATTTATGTAAATTAACTTTTGAATTAATTTCTGCAACTAAGTATTTTTTTGGACAAAATGGGAAAAGGCAAAAAGCTTTCTGCTGGTGATCCTTGCGTTCGACCTGGTGCCTTGGCAGATCAGTTGCTGGAAGAAAAATTAGCAAAAGGAAGGAAACGATCTCAAAAAGATAAAGTGATCGATACTGAAGAATCTATTGTAGGAATTTCAATTTTGGTTTATATTTGGTTTTAATTATATTTTTTTAGTTAGATGAAAACTTGAGTGCAAAAATTTTGAAAATAGCTAAAGTTCAATGTAAAGATGAAGGAGAATTGGTTTCCAAGTCTGCAGCTGAGTATGATTTTTTATTTTCTCAAATTGTTTACATCTGTTATTAAGTACCACAAATTTGTGCATATAATTAACTGTAAAATTATTTTTATAGAATTTATAAAATTGTTATAGATGTACTGGTGCAGTGTACATTGTTTATTATTGTTTGTTTTTTGAAAGTTCCTCTTTTGTTTTATTTAGTAGTGTTCCATCAACGCATTGTATCCAACAGAATAAAAAACGTATTAAACTTAAAGGAAATTTAGAAGAATCTGAGGATTCAGGAGATGAAGAACAAAAATTTGTTGAGGATGAAAAAGGGGAAGAAATGCAAATGGATCAATCGTGCATGGAAGCATTTGAACGATTTTTTCCTTCTAAAGCAAATGATAGATCTGAACTAGCTTCTTTAATAAAAAAAGAAGTTGATGAAAAAATAAGTGACATAGCTTCTCAGTGTTCAGAAGGCAGCAGTTTAGTGGTACGCGACATGGATGATCGCTTAGTGGATATGTACAGGAAAGTGGGAAAGGTGCTTTCAATCTACAGAAGTGGATCCATTCCAAAAGCCTTTAAAATTATTCCAAGATTGCCTAATTGGGAACAGGTAGGCAATATATTTTCTAAATAAAAATAATTGTAAGTGATAACTTTGTACAGGTTTTATATCTTACTGAACCTGATCGTTGGACTGCTGCTGCCATGTATCAAGCTACAAGACTATTTTCATCCAATATGCCAGCTAGTTCGTGTGAAAAGTAATATAATTTTTGAAAATAATATTTATTTTTGAACTGTTATTATTACTTTGAATTTTATAGGTTTTACAGTATGATTCTGTTACCACGACTTCGTGATGACATTGCACAGTTTAAAAAGCTTAATCCGCATTTATACGAAGTAAAATGTTTTAAAATATAACAGCTAGTTGTTCGACAGTATTCAATTAGTATTCTTTTTAGGCGTTGATGAAATCTGTCTATAAGCCAGCTGCTTTTTTTAAAGGCATTATAATTCCTTTGTGTGAAGTAAGATAATTTTGATTTTTTAAGGTTTATATTTTGGAAATTTATTTTAAAATAATTATATTTTGTGAAAAATGTTAAAATTGTTTATTTAATAGTCTGGAACTTGCAACGGCAGAGAAGCGAAAATTTTTGGTAGTGTTATCACTAAAGCTGGAATACCAGTTTTACATTCAGCTGCTGGTATGCTTTGCTTAGCGGAAAAGGAGTATTCTTTAGCAGTAAGTTATTTTTTGAAAATATTAATGGAGAAGAAATATACATTGCCATATATTGCCCTGGATGGTATTTTTAATCATTTCATGAGGTATGCCATGAAGAAGAAAAAGATTATGTGTATGTAGTAGAAAGGATTTATTTTTTAGATTTATTAACGTCAAAAAAACACTGCCCGTCCTGTGGCATGAAACACTGCTGTGTTTTGTGCAAAACTATAAAAGTGATTTGAGCAGCGAACAACGAGAAGCATTGTTAGATCTTATAAGAAATCAGGTGCATTATATGATAACACCAGAAATACGCAGAGAACTTCATCATGTTATTCCTCGTGATATAGAAGTGATGGAAGCGGATGATATCTGAAGTGTAGAAAAATATTTAATAAAATATTTTTTGTTAGTGTATTATATTGTGAAAGCAATGAATTTATTGCTGATGCTGAAATTACTGGAAAAGAAAACCAGAAAATTGAACATTAGTATT
This sequence comes from Trichinella spiralis, assembly GCF_000181795.1. Lineage (NCBI taxonomy): Eukaryota > Metazoa > Nematoda > Enoplea > Trichinellida > Trichinellidae > Trichinella > Trichinella spiralis. Next base: position 7,367,705 of record NW_003526943.1, read on the forward strand.
CAGTATGATCTTTCATTGGAAGAAAAGAACAGAAAATGATCCGAATACTTTATCGAATTTGTTACAAAAATACAGTATTGAGTGAAAAGGCAAAGGATATCGAATTTTAAAAACGAAATACACACGGATTTTATATTACAAAAGAAATAGCTGCATGTGATAATTATTGCAGTAGAAGCTAAAGCAAATTAAATTCGGCTAATATGAAATGCTCGAGATGAAAGTTTAAAATTAAAGCTTTTGGTTTATCCATAATGATTCTGAGAAGGTATTCTGTAGATTATTATATTTTATGCGCAAGTTGTTATGAATAACAAAAATTATATTCATCTTGTTTCAGAAAAGACCGTATAATAATGTACTTTTTAATTATATTAAATTTATTTCAATATTAATTTAAAAATTAAATGAATGCTACAGTAATCTGAAAAATTTTGCTGATCAGCGATTAAATTTTATTTATTGTAGCGTATCCCTATCGTACTTGATTGTATGTTTCTTTTTACGGTATGTTTTCTGAAAAAGTTAGGGTTCCATGATATTAATGAAATCCTTGAAGAAATATATGATTTTGAAATTTATTTTGACTTCATAAATTTATATTTTTATTGATTGTGTTTTTTTGGTTCATATAAGGTAAACAGAATTGTTTGCATGTTGTTTGTCGAAATTTTGGAAATATTTATTTTGAGATTTTTATTAGCTTTTTGTAAGAGCTATGCATAATGCTTATTTCAAAGTTATACCTGTCGTTAAATAATTTATTCTTATGTAAGATATGCATATTTTTATTTATATTTAAAATTATTTGAACTATGTTTATTGAAAATGCAACTGGAATAGTTTCTTCTCTAATGGTTTTTTTAATTTGAATTTCAGAAATTTGTTGGTGCTTGTAAAGTGAAATTGCTTGGGCGATGTATAGCGTATGATTTGCTTTTATTTTAGTCTTAAAAATTAACGTTTTTGAGAAAATGATTGATACATTTTATTGCAGGATACTCAAAGGCAACCGCTGTCGCCTGCAGCTGACTATGAAATTGAATATCCATTTGAAGATACGATTAATTGCACGGAAGAAAACAAAATACGCGGCAACTGGTCATCCAAAGCGGACAGCATTTTATCATCTTTTGGGTTTATATTAAATTTTCGACATTTATGGACGATTCCTTACTATTGCTCAATTTATGGCGGAGGTTAGAATAATTTACTTTCTTTTTTATTCGTTTATTCTTTTTATTGCATTAATTAGGCTTGTTTTAGCCGTATTTTTTGTTCCTTATGTTGCAATGTTGCTCCTCATTGCTGCTCCATTTACTCTTATGGAATATTCCCTTGGTCAGTTTTCCAGTCTTGGCTGCATGTCGGTTTGGAAGGTTTGCCCACTTTTCAAAGGTAAGTTATTTCTTCATTTATTTGTTTGGCTGAATTTATACTCTTTTATTTAGGCATAGGAATATCAATGTTTCTTATTTTGTGCCTAGTAAGCATCTATTATAATATTGTTATTGCTTGGGCAATTCACTACTTAATAGCCTCTATGCGACCACATGTTGCTTGGGCACGCTGTGATTATCCGTGGAATACTGCAAGTAAGCGTTGCATTCCTTTTCATTATTATACATAGAATTATTATTTTTGACGTTTGCTGTTTTTGATTATTATTGTAATTTAATATGTATTATTTAATGAAAATGTAACTTTGCTAGCTTTAATCGCAGCAGATATTTTAATAATATGAAAACCTGCATTTGTGTACTATTTTATGCATCTTTTAAAGATTTAATTTACGCACAAACACACATATATGGTGAAGTATATTAAATATCTTTTCAGAGTTGTATTCATTGGTTTTGTTGTTATTTCAAATGCTATTAATTTTTAATTATAGATTGTTCTTTGGGATATTCCAGCGTAGATTGTATAAATAATTCTTCCAATATTTGTGTTAATTATGAAAATGAAACGCTGCTCAGCGCCATCAGCAAAGCCAACTTCTCTCGCCAAAGTGGTTTTGTTTGGCCTAGTGTGGAATATTTTTAGTAAGAAATGTGAACAGTTTTTTGAATGACATTACATGCATAATTGGATATGTTTTCTTTTAATTTAGCTTAGAAATTCTGGAAATGTCTGGGAGTGTTGAAGACTTCGGTATAATGTTGTGGCAGTTGGCGTTATATTTACTTGCTGCATGGTTGATCATATTTTTCTGCCTTTTCAATCACGTCAAATCTGCCGGAAAAGTGAACATTTTCAAATACAATTGGATACATTAAATTTGCCTCATAATTGGGCGTTTTTGTATTTTCTATTTCAGGTTGCTTATCCGCTCACTTCTGTACCTTTGCTTATTTTGCTCGTTTTATTTGTTAAGTGCATTATCGAAAGAGGTGGTTATGAAGGTTTTACAGCTTTTTTTCAAGTTGACTGGTCGCAGCTGCTTTTTTACAAAGTATGTTCCGCTTTTTTATACTTTATACGTTTTAAATATGTTTGGTTTGTAAATTTAAACCTGTGCATATTTATATACTTGAGGTATGGGCTGATGCAGCAATTCAAGCTTTTTTCTCTCTTTCCTGTTGTTGGGGTGTTTACATTACTTTATCCAGTTACAATCGATTTCACAATGACTGTTTTAAGTAAGTTTTATTATTTCGATAACTTAAGGCAACTAATCAATTTGCATGCCAATTTTTTTCAGCTGTACATTTGTGATTTTTCTATTATTGCCTAATAATAACTTTTTATTAAGCAAGTGTTATTAATTGTTTTATTTCGTTAATTTCATTGATATTACTAATCAGAAAATTATGAAGTTTAATTTAAAAATAGTTGTCAGAATTTGTGCATGATTATTGCACATTATGTTGCACCTTATTGTGTATCAATTAGTAGGAATTTAATTCGACTGATTAGCTACAGTAAAATTGATAGTTTGTTTTATCATACTGATGAATGCAAGCAACATTTCCTTTTATTTGTCCAGCATGCGTTGCATGTTGTATGTGGATAATGTTTCTGAATTGAAAAAAATTACAAATAAGAAGAAAATTTAAAATTTTTAGAGATGTTTGGATATTACTTTCTGGCGAGTTTGTTTGCTCATTGTTTATCAGCCTCGTCACTTTCTGCATCTGTGGCTTTTTGGCCGGCGAAACAGGCACAAAGTTCAACGATTTAATTGTTCAAGGTTTACAATGCGGAATAATTTTTATTAATGCAAATTTCAATTGTCAGATGAATTTCAGGACCACATTTGGTATTTGTGATTTTTTCTGAAGCTGTGGCCAGATTGCCGATTGCACCAGTCTGGGCGGTGATGTACTTCATCACAGTCATAATGATAGGCATCAGCACGCAGGTACTTTTTACTTCATATTGTGAATTGATTTGCATGATTTGGATGTTTCAATTTTTTAGATGTTCATTGTGCTGAGTGTGGTCACTGCCATGTGCGATGAATATGCACGCCGTTTGCGACGGAATCAACGACATGTGCTTTCTCTCTGCTCTGTACTCTTTTTTTCTGCTGGTTTGATATTCTGCACAAAAGTAATGCAAATTTTCTTTTTTGAAGTTTCATTTGTTGTGTCATTTTATTTGCAAAATTTTTAGGCTGGCATGTATATATTTGAATTTTGCGAATATTACGTGATTAGCTGGTCAATTTTGATTGTTGCTTTCATGCAATGCATGGTCCTCTCTTGGGTGTACGGTACGGTTGTCTCATGCATATATATGCATATGTCCTTGGGAAGAAATCACCAGTTCTCAGTATTTTCTGACACTGAAACTGATACCATTTAGGTATTGATAACGTGATGGACAACATCAAATGGATGACAGGTTATTATCCTCCGGTGTATTTGTTCTGGAAAATTCATTTGAAATTCTTGTCGCCGTTCATTCTTTTGGTTATAATCGAATGTACAAATTGTGTAATATTCCATCTGTTCACGACTGATTTTGTTTTCAGGCACTGATTGCCCACGCGTTGATCAGTTTCAAACCTCTGGTTTATAGAGGCTATGTATTCCCCAAATGGATGAACTACGCCGGCTGGGCAGTTTCATTCATGCCTTTAATAATCGTCTTGATCACGCTTGCAGTCAAATTTATTCAACAAGAAGGTCTTTTTGTCAAAGTGGGTCTTTTTTCTGTTTTGGAGTTGCACCATTGAACGTCTGCTTTGATTTGTTTCTGTCTCTAGCGACTGCGTGATTTGATGATTCCCGAAGATGACTGGGGTCCAGCGTTGGCTGTTCACCGAGCCGAAGAATTTCCCCTTCAAATTCCCGAAGCGAAGGAACCTTTCAGGTCGGATGGCTTCTTCAGTCATCAGCTCGAGGCGAATTCAAGCAACGACGACAATCAGCTGAGTGAAGACAGTTACATAGGTCGGCTGGATCGTGTAGACAGGGAAACGGCAATTTGAAATCAACTTCGAATTGCACTGCTGACGTCAAAATCGCTTTTTTTTGCTAATTCTCCCTGCGTCAACTGATACAGTATATTTGATAATCATGTTTCAATATGCCATACTTGTAGCTGGTAGAATTGTCTAGTTGGTAGAATCGAAAGTAGTGTTTAAATATGTTACTTTTATTTATATATTCTGCGTGCCATTTATATAATAGCTGAATTTGCTGATGCTGTTTTTGGCGTCGTAATATTGAACCTTTTATTGTTAGAAATATCTGTTTTGTTGTTTTGTTTTATAAATATTCTTAGTTTTATTTAACACTGTTGCATCTTTTGAATTATAATAAAATGTAGATTTTGAGCATTTAACCATGGGAATTTGCTTTCAAACAACTGTGTATTAGGCAAGCGAAGCAAGTGTATTTTTCCATTTCAAATCAGTTTTGTTTTGAGTAAAAAATTTAATTCGTATTGTATTTACATACTCTTTTTTCATTTTTATTTTTTGTTTAACTGAAATTCAGATGTGTCTAATAATGATTGATGGGTTAGTGGAATAATAATAATTATTAATAAGTTATTGCAGTGACAACTTTTATAATAATCAGCTTAATATCGATTTTTCTGCATGAAAGGTCTCAAAAGTATAGTCGAACTGAATATTTCAATAAAGAAAAGTATTCACTATATTTGTTTGTCTGTCCTAGAGTCAAAGTATTGTTTGTTTTTGAATTGATGAACCTTAATTTTTATTTCTTACTGTAAACATCGATGTTCTCGTAAATTAGTTTTTAAAAGACCGTTGTTGGAGTGAGATTCAAGGTAATTAACATTTTTAATTAGTTATTCAATTTTATTCTACTTTTATATAAGATTATTTTTAATTGTCTTAATTTCTGAGAAATGTACTATTCAAGTTGATGAATGACATCACGCTTTTATGTTACACTTCCAGTTAATTAATGTTGTTCACTTTACAGAATTTCAGTTTTATACGCTACGGAGTGACACAATGAGACAGTCTTAATATAAAATTGAATGTGCTTTCTTACATCTTTATTCTCTTTTGTTTTTATTGATTGTAAATGTTTGATTTCAGTATTTAGGCGTGAATTAAAAATGTTTCTACCAGCGTGATGTAAATTAGCGTGTTAAATGAGGTAAATAAATGTTACCTGTGATAATAGTGAAAAATTGTATTATAAGTGTGTTGTGAGATAAGCCGAAACTTATTTATGTTTGTGCTGTTTTGCACCTGCACTGTGTAAACAGTGATTTATGTGCGCTTTTAGTGGGCGTATATTTTTCTTGAGGTGATCTGCTTGAAGCGTTGAAAGCGAAATTGTTCTGATTTTATTCATCTTTTGTTTTTCTCTTTTCTTAAATGTTCAGTTGGCATGTTTTATGAGAAATTAATGTTTTTTTTTTAAATTATATATTTTTAATTTTAAATGAAACAGGAAAAGATAGTTGACTAAGAATATTGTGAGCAGCTTATAGATGTTCACGTTTTCGCGATAAGCCGGCGATGAATGACTTAAGTTCTGTTCGTCTAAGGCGTGTAAGTATCATTTTTAAAGGACATTCGTTTTGAAAATTAGAAGACTTTTTTTGCATAACTTTTTCATCCTTGCGCGTTTTTGATGAATCGCTTTAATGTTAATTTTTTTAGGGAAATTCAAGCATGATTACGGGATTTTTTTGTTTGAAGAATGCTCTGATTGCGCTAAATTCATTTTATTTGGTAAGAGTTTTTTAATTATTGAATTATATCAAAACATCAAAAAACTTTTTTGAATGAATTAATCCGTACCAAGCACCAAAGTCGTTTATTTTGTTAATTACTGCTTAGATTTGCTTCTGCAATTTTTACTGCGCTTCCTTAAAATGCCACTTTATGTTCATTGTTTTTTTTGTTGAATGTCGAACGATTACGTTACTTGTTGTTTGTGTAAATTTGTGACGACATATGCATGCAACTGGCGGAAATGTGAAGTAAACAATTATGGATACATGAAAACCATAATAATGTGAAACGTATAAATTTGATATAACAATTGAAAAATTAAAATGTGTAAAATGAAAAGTTATTCTTTAGTCATTGATGTGTTGAACTTCAGATGCTCGGATGCATTTTAATATCGCTTGGCGCGTACAACAATGCCGCTGGCATTGTACCCAGTCTGTCCGTTAATGGTGGTGTTACAACGGTAGGAGTGTTTTTGCTTCTGGTTGCCATCTTGGGAATTTATGGCACGGTAAAGCATCACCAAGTGGCGTTGTTCTTTGTAAGAGTTTTTTTGAATATGAAGAATTTACATATTTAATTAATTTTGTCCATTTAAACGGTTATCCTTTTCAGTACATGATTTTGCTGTCGTTCATTTTCCTGATACAAATTTTTGTCGCTGTTGCATGTTTGGCTTTGAACGAAAACAGCGTGCACGATGCGGCGAAGATTGGCTGGACAGCGGCGAGCAGTGAAACGCGTTGCTATGCGGAAAAGAAGCTGAATTGTTGTGGTTTTGAAAGCAAAGAAGCCGATACCGAATGCGAATCAGTACGAATTGTCTATTTATTGAACAAAATATAACGGATATCGGATAATGATGAATAATGGAAATATGTTTTTTTTTGGAAATTTAATTTAAAGTGGTCTTGCGAAAACAAAGATCCATGTTGGCCTGTTATTCGATCCGCTTTGGTCGAAGCGATGCAGAGTGCCGGCGGTGTTGGGCTTTTCTTCAGTTTCACTGAAGTATGAAAATGAATTTGCAAATGTTTCTCATTTGAGACAATGACAATTTATTTTATATTTATCGACGTTTTATTTTATTTTATTTCTTTTATCCAAGCCAAATAGACGATGGATTGATTCACTTTTATTTTCTTTCAGATTGCAGGCATATGGTTTGCTCTACGTTATCGCAACATGGTGAATCCAATGCGCGACACTCACGTATTGTTCAACTAATATGGTCTTTCTTTGATCACTTGCCTGCTTCAATGATAATATGTTTTTCTTTTTCATATTTTTTTTAAATTTAATTATTTTATTCAATGCTGAATTTTGTATTATTGTTTTATTCTTATTTATTACTGAACTTTAAAATAGCAAATTGACTCAGCAATTTACTAACAATTGTAATAGGTATTTCAGTTTTTTATGGTATTACAGTTTGCTTGAAGAAGAAAACTAATTGATTAACATGATACTTTTCAAATAAACTTTGACAATCTTTGTTTGTCAAATAGAAAGGAATTTGATTGTTTTTCATCAACGAAGTATTAAATTTTAATTTTGCCTAATAGTTGATTAAATTGGAGAAGTTGCAGTTCTAATATCATGTAAAAATCTTCATTCAAAAAATGTGCAGCATAGATTTTTTGTTTCAAGCTATCGGTAAGTTTAGAGATATATCTCAAAAAAGCTTAGTTAATATTGGACGCGTAATTAAGATGAACTCTAAGTAAGTGCAATCTATTGACAACTGAAGTGAATGCAAATGTTTTTCAAGCACTCGTAAAAACTGTAGCAGATTTATTACAAACATATTTTCAGATAATAAACTGAGTTGCAACTGGACAGATGTTGAAGATCAATGACAGACTCTTTCTTAATTGGTCAATATAATATAATATAATGTAACAGTTGGAAGTGAAACTGTTGCACACTATAGGACGATACTAAATGGCATTCTTTTACAATGTATGCATACTATACATATTTCAAAACAACAGCATTTTATTGGTCATTTCACCATCTTATTGTAAACTGAAAACTAAATGTAAGTTTGGTTCGAGTGGACTTAATGGCAAAAACATTCACATAATAGAACACAATGGCAAAGTACGCATACCATACGTTATAGCGTTATTTCAGGATGTCATATGCATTTTCAGCCTGAACATCGTATACGTCCGATTCTTCACAATCTATTTCATTCACATAGCGATTGCAACTGTGGTGGCAAATCCAGATTAGAATTTACTTTGTGAAATCAGTTGTGTAGTACCAAAACTAGGCAAACTTACAAGCACTCGAAAACAAATGACGAAACGACAAGCTCTAGGTTTTGGTAATTGTTTGCCTTTTTAATAATAACTGTTTGTTTGTGTTCATTCTGCCTAATATATTTTTACAACCACATTGCATTAAGTAAAGTTTTTTTATCATGAATTCCATTTACTTTATTTGCAAGTAAAACAAATCAAAACTGTATTAATATGACGTTATTAAATTAATCAAAACTTTAGAATTGCAATAATATATACGTTTAACAACGTACATTAACTGAAAACACAAAGAAAAAATTTTTGATAATGACGTAGTGAATAAAAAGGAAATCATTATGATTTCCATGACAAAAATTTTGTACAACAAATATTTGCTGTACACGTTTTAGTTACCTTCAAAATAAATTGAATGGTACATAACGTTATATCAATGAAATACTTCTGTTGTAGTAGAAAACTGAATTTTAAATTGGGTTTTGTAATTGAATCCAGTCATATAAAGAATATTATTTTAATTATTAAAATTTTCAGAATTGTTATTTATTTATTGCTCAAATTATTTAAAATTGAAAGAATTATTTTTGAAATAAAATCAAATATTACGAGAGTGCAGATTACATAGGCGTTGATTTTAGTTGTGCATCATTTTAAGATGATATTTGAAAATCAGATCTGCGCTTGTGGAATTGAAATGGGAAATTTGAATTATTCATCTCAAAAAATAAATAAATAATTTATAAATTGACTGTAAAACTTAAATATTATGTGAAAGGAAAAAATATTTTATTAAAACGCAATTTGTGTAATGCTTGTGGATTTTTTCAGTATTTGAACTGAATTTTTAAAGAAAGAGATATCTGTCAAACCTAATAATTTCATATTGTAAACAAGTTATGGATAAGAAATGAAAAGAATTACTAACTGCTCATGTGATACGGTTCGTTTAATCGTTCATTCGATTATACAATTTTTGGTTTAATTATTGCCATGGAGAAATTAAACATTGATCTGGGAATCATTCACGTGATTCCCTAACTTTGTTAAGTAGAGTTGTTCAGATAGCAAATTATGAAATGTGTGATCCCACCACATGATTGATGCTGTTCTTCAATTGATATTTCAGGGGTTGTGTTTGATTTAGCAGCTTGTTATGATGGTTCAAATGAATTCTGTAGTGTTTCATTGGTTGCTTCTCTGATGTAACCATCTAAGTTTCATTTGTTATCGCACTTGTGCATTCTATTTGTCAAATACTGATTTCTTGGAATTTAAATCTCCCGCCCCTCGATTATTTTTTGTTCGCATAGTATCAAAACTTGAAATATTCTGTTCGCTTGTCATTTGGCATAGTAACTGTGTCCAACGTGTCCTTTTCCTATAGGCAATTTTGAGTTAAACAGTCTCTTTTCTTTGCAACCTAATCCCATCAGACTGACAACCAATAAAATGTAGATAAGAAAAAGTAGGCGGAGTTCGTTGGGGAAAAATCAGCACTAGATCCGAACGGCCGTCAACATCAGATGTAATATTTTCTTCTCGCATTGGTGGAAGCATTGTCTTCATCAATGACTTCATCAACACTTGAATTGTGAAATCGTTGGAATGAATGATCTAATTCATCATCTGAAACCGTATCTGTTTATACGGGGTGGTTTTACTCGGTCCCGCTTTTCTCTCATTGGTCTTTGCCCACGCTATTTTATTAGACCGTCAAATCTTTGTCGTATTGGTTTTCATTTTATTTGGCCGTGAAGTCTTTGTCGCATTGGTTTTCCTTGTCTAATTGCTCATTGATTCAAACTCTTCAGTTGTGATTAAGATTTGACGGTCCAATAAAATAGCGTGGGTAAACTGCTTTTACAACGCTCGCAATGTGTTTTATGCTTATAAATTGGCTCTTTGAAGAACATAAAATAATTTTGAAGTACACGAAACAAATTGTAATTTTAAACTTGAATAAAATGCATAAGCAATAATGCACCAAGCATACAATGCAACAAATTGAGCAAGTTGCGCAATTAACGCAGACTGTTTTTATATTTTTTATCTTTAACAGATATGATTAATAAATAATTAATAATATGGAAGTAACTGAAAATAATTATCGACTTGTCAACATTGGAACCTTTCATTTATGTATTTGTAAAGAAGATTAGGCGTGGGTACAGATACGGCCGAATGCACGTCATCTGATACCGGTTGAATTAGTAATATGAACACCGACGTGAAGTGTTCGAACCAGACTTTGTATTGTATCCAAATAGTGTGGGTATAATCAGTTTCTACACGGAGATGTTAAACAAGAAACATCACATCTTTTCGCTTTTACGATTCTTGCAATGTGTTTTATGCTTATAAATTGGCTCATTGAAAAGCATAAAATAATTTTGAAGTGCACGAAACAATTAATAAGTAATTTTAAACCTGTATAAAATGCACAAGCAATAATGCACCAAGCATACAATGCAACAAATTGAACAAGTTGCGCAGGTAACGCAGATTGCTTTTATGTTTTTTTATCTTTAACAGATATGATTAATATAATTAAATTACCCTTTTTTACTTATGCTAGAAAACTAAAAGAAAATTTGGTTTATTGTTGCAAACATGATTTTTTCTTTCGATAATCAAAGATAAGGTATCAGTATGCTGCACATTCCGAATGTTATTAGTAAATGGATTGCTACAAAACAAGAAACTAAAAGTAACTGGTCACTTGTTAGTGTTCTGTTGCCACCCTTCTATATTTTTAAATTATATGAACTATTGATACAGATTCATCTGATACCTGCTGAATTAGTAATATAAGCACAGATTCTGAGTATTTGTATCGCAATGTAAACTGCAATTAACAAGTGACGTATGCACAGGAGTGGTGCAGTACTCTCAAGAAAAACATTTAAACCGTACAGGGAGCACGCGACTTTACTGATCCATCAGTGTGCCGTTCCCACTTCTATTTCAACTGAAAACTGCAGCTTCGGATAATTTGTCAATTGTCTATTTTCCATATATACTAAAATCGCCTTAACCAACTCATCCGTTACGACAAACGAGATCAACTTCCTACAAACGCACCATATGCAAAAAGCATTTGAAATTGCAAGTAAAGAAGTAATTTATCTGTCGAGAAAAACAACTGTTGCTTGACATCCTTTTGAACATTGTTTATGCACTGTGGTAGATAAAAGTCGAAAGCCCTTTTATTATGCCGTTAAAGCTTTTTCATATCACGAAGGAGTCGAAATGACATTCTTTGAAATTGTCGGCATTGGTACGCCATTTCCGCAATTGCTGTTAGCATCAGCAAAGGGTAATTGGCGCTACAAATATCACAAACAAATAGATAAGACGAAAAATAAAATTGAAATTAATTTAAAGAGGAAATCAAGTTTATTAATTCTATTTTTCCTTGCTTCTCTTAGCTATGTTAACTTTGCTTCCTTTTCTTTCTGTTGTTTTCAATGTTGAAGACAAATGGTGATGAAATTCAATTTGTATCCAATCAAAAAAACCAACAAAAGTTAATATATCGAGGCAGATGCTTTACGTTGAAGCGTGCAAAGTGAAACGATAAAAACTGCATGTGTGCCAACGTAAAAGAGAAATACCTCGCACCTTCTTATTGTTATATTACAAGCTAGCATTTTCGGTTTCAGTTTAGAAATCCATCGGCTGCTATACAACAATCTCCACCAATTGGGAAGTGATACAAGTCATCCGTAGCGGTGAACATGTGGAGAGCTGCACAGAAAATAAACACGCTTCATACAAATTATAGAAGCCGGACAAACTCAAACAGTGGGCCTTCGTTAGATCCAAGGTTAGTGCAGCAAATATATAATGAGCTAGAAAACAGTGTCTCCACCAGCTTGAAAACAGCCGGACAGTTTCCAGCGTGGGGCCAGGTCCAGGATACGATATACATTAGCCCAGCGAGAGTTCATTGCTGAACAAACGATGACCAAATCCAGTCAGCAACTTTTAATATATTATCCGCCAACCAATTATATATTAAACTTTGCGAACAAGACTTTGGCAAATCGCCTGGCTTGGAACGTTAAAAAACGAATTACATTCACAATCAGAAAAATTAATGAAAAGGTTGAAATGCTAATGATATTAGCATTTCTGTTAGTGCACCTTGTATCGGCGGGTTTCGAAATTTTAAATGTTGGGGCGTCGGGTCAAATTGAAACCTTGTTCGAGTACCTTCAGCAGGAATGGGCTATGAATGTTAAAACATCATAAATTGTGATAAAAATGAACAAAAATTTGAAAATATTAAAAATTCCACTATCAAAGTTAGAAAAATTGTAAAAAGAAATATTTCAACCAATAAAACGCAAAATATTGAAGCTAATCAAAATGGAAATGATTAAATCAATGAGCAATTAGACAAAAAAATCAACAAGACAACGCCACAAGCGTCGAATAACAATGCTTTCAATGATCAGTAAGAAAATGCGATAAAAATTTGTTCCTCAGCTAGATTATGCATGAAAATTTTTATAAAATTGCTTTGTAAGAAATGAATGCAAAATTCACATCCATGCAGCTATTACTTTACATGTATTAACTGTAGAAAACAAACAACCAACATAAAAGTAGCTCTGATGATAATATTGTTTTCTGTTACATTACCGATACACATACAAAAAGCTCAGATTATAATATAAACTTTATTTATACAGTACAATACAATACAAAAAACAGCAGCCAAAATTTTCAGAAAATCACAACTTTTTCTCTAGCAACAATTTTTTTTATCATTTGTTAAGATATCATTTTTGGACTTTTCATTAGTAGTACTGCTTCCTTTTATGCATACACAATTCTTTTTGTTTTTATTCTTCAGTAACAATTTCAGGAAATTAAATACACTTAAATTTCATCGAAGGAAAAAATTTATTTATGTTCAAGATGTGTTTCTAAGACAACTACTATGTTTACTTTGTGACTTTGCCCAACGCCCTTCGTAATTAAAAATATTAAAAATTATTCAAGTATTTTTCCCATTAAAACCATGTAAAATGTTTTGATTGAAAACAAAAAAGAATTTTTACTATGTAATGTAGCACTTGTTAAAATAAGGAAAGTATTTAGCTTTCTTTAATACTAATCATTCCTAGTGTCAGTTCAACAACTGCTGTTTTGGAGAAATTGGCAGTTGTGATCTTTATCTTTCTATTAAAATCATCATTTGCTTAGCAACAGCACATGATAAATATTGCAACCGTTAAATTGTTACTTTTGAAGTGTTATCCAATGACAGAGAAGTTGAAAACTTTTTATTTCAAAAGCAACGATTGCAACGATGCAAAGCAAAATGAAATTTCTCATGCTTGACCAGCAGATGCAACAATATTATAAATTATACGCAAAATTGTAACAATAAGAAAATTTTGCTATTAAGCTTGAAATTTAAAAATGCCAGTTGCTTTCACTTTGCAATTCTGTTGACTGAAACGGTTATTTGGAAACAGTCATCAATCAAACTTCAATAGAACAGTTGCGTTCTAACATCCGGTAAAGCTGTTTGTTTTCTGAATTTGAAAGTGAAGCTTTCTTCATTTTACCACATTTTCATTTTCTGTGCTTGACTTCTTGCTTTGATTCTTCTCATCTACTATCTTATGGTAGACGATTAGCTGCTGTTTGATTTTAAATGCTCGAAACAACTATACTTTAATATATGAAGGAAGAGTTTACCAGCTGAAGCACACAAATTTTGAAGATAAACAATGGGTTTGCCAAGGCGTAAATAATGTTTTATTAAATTATAAATATGCATGATTATGAATAATCATTGACGTTCTTTTTATAGGTAAAAAGAAGATTCAGGAGTGCAATGCACACGAACTCAAATGTGAATGGTGTGTTGAAATTCGCTCCTCATACTCATAATTGTACCCCATACAACAATACCTTACATAATATTGAGAAATATAATCTTAAACGCGGAGCAGCTGAATAAGAGAAGCTCGTTTTACAGATTTATACCAGCAGCATATCTGCGAATTTGGAACCAGTCGGTTTTCAATATACAGAAAAGTGAATGCTCTAACGAACATAAGTCAGTCAAAAAGATTTCCCCTGCTGTCAGCAACTGAAAATTCCTGCAGTCAGCCAAAAGGCAACGTCTAAGTGACTGCTTTCGTGGTGTAATGTATATGATCATATTTTAATATTCTGTGTTGAAGAAAATTTGAGTTCTATTTGAACATTCTGTCTGGAGGAGTATTGATACCAGGTTTAAAATTACTCCTGAATGGTACCAGCAGATGTTCACCATTCATGTTTTTCTAGAGTGTAAATTAATTTCGCTTGTATAATGTTATACTGTTGGAAAAGATGTTGGAATACTATATTGTAAAATTTTGAATAAATGAATGTTAAAGGCGGCATAGTTACATGTTAAACTTCAACCACTTAAACGATAATTTGTGACTTCTCAAACCAGCGACAGAAAATAATTGCGCAAGCTAGTTAAGTTGTTAAACGCCGAAAATAGAAATAAGAAAAAATTGAATTTTTTTACAAATTGAATTTCTTATCTCACTGCAATACTGAACAAAAAATATCAAACGCACACAAAAAATAGTTAATCTGTGCAAAAGCATCTTCAATTTGTGCCTTTGTCGAGTCAATACAAAGAGCATGGCTTCTAAAGCGGAATAATTTTTACATCCCGCAAAGACAGCCCGAAGATTTGACTGATATCTTCACACACCAGGATACCGGCCAATTTTATATTGCAGGTATGTTATTCAGATTTATCATTACCCCTTTATAGGCACCATTTGTCTGAGATACTTCACACTACCCCGCCAAAGTTGGCGTTTCAGTCCTTACGACCATTACAATGTCAAGCAGAAGTTGAATATGCAAATGCCTGAAATTTCTGCAACGCTGTCTCAAAGTATGTCACCGTTTTTGTCAGGCAGTGAACCCCAGCTAGTGCTCAATTATTGAGCATGCAGAATAATGAGAATGAAAGCCAGAGCGACAGATAATTTATGCTTGAAGGCTATCAACGAGGATAATTAGCAATGACCATATTTTGGGAGAACACATGCGGTGAGTATTGGGGCACAACTTTATGGAGGAAACTTCAACAGTAAACCAACTTTTGTTGGCTTTCTGTTGTTAAGTAAGATAATTTTAAAATACAGTAGATCAGTAAATTTATAAGCGCTGATTTTTAATCTAAATGTTCCACATTTCCTTATCATTGAAATACAAATATTGCAACTGCAGTGCTCCGTCAACCCAGTGTCCGTTTACTTTGGAAATTGAGAAAAAGTTTTGCGCAATTCGTAAAACTAGATAAACAAATGTTTCTTTATTTATAAATAAAATTGCACATATTTAAATAAAGCCAAGAATAGAACGCAAAAAACGCTGGTCAAAAAACTTAGTAAAGATGAAAAAAAAATTCGATTTCAAACAGAATGATTGGAATTTAACGGTCACGCACGCTAAAATTAGAAAAGTTTTTCGATGCTAACATTTATTAGTTGTCACATCTGCTTTAGCTCACAACTGCAGCTGCGGATAATTTGTCAATTGTCTGTTTTCCGTTTATACTAAAATCGCCTTAATCCACTGATCCGTTACGACAAACGTGAACAATTTCCTACAAACGGAAACGCACCATATGCACATAACATTTGAAATTGTAAGTAACCAAGTAATTTATTTGATGAGAGAAACAACTGTTTAGTTGACATCGTTTTGAATAGTACTTATGCGGTCGGGTAGAAAAATGTAAATTTCTTTGAAGATGCCAACGGAAAAGGCGCTATGCTTGCACCAAACAGAAAAACTGTTAAAGCTTCTTCATTTCACAAGGCAGTCGAAATGACATCCTTGGAAATCCACAGCAGTGGTGCGCCAATTGTGTACAATCCACTTCCGTCTGTCCACATGTGTACAATGTTCCGCATGAAGAAAGGATAATTGGCGCAACAACCAATATTGCATATCAACGAAACGATCCGTTTGCTCTAATTTCCTGATGTTATTAGTAAATGGTTAGCTGCTAAAGAAGCAAATAAAAATAAATAGTAGCTCACGTGTTAACATTCGCAGGCTGCTGCTACCCTTATACATCTTAAAATTACATTAACTGTTGGTGGAGATACAGCCTAAGACGCGTGATCTGTTACCTCTCCAATTAGCCTAAAATTCACCGATACGAGGTGTTGGAATCGTACTGTAGTTGCAGTAATCCCATGACGGTAGAACTAAATTCACTGTATCCACAGGGTATAAGTGCAATGAATTGGTGTGGGAGATGGATTTCTAAGCCTTGCAGCAGAGTCACTGTCCATCTTTTAGATATCTGGCAGTGTGGTGCATATTTGTAATTTGGCGCTTTAATGATAATAAAATAATTCTGAAATTCATAAAACAAGAGTATATTAAAACCTGAATAAAATGCTCAATCATTGCATCAAGCAAACCATGCAACGAATTGGGCATGTTGCGCAGTTACCGCATTTGTTTCATATTTTTCATCTTTAACGGATGTTATTCATATAAATAAATAACAATTTTTTACTCATGACAGCAAAAAATAACAATTAACGTTTTGTTCAAAACATGATTTTTGTGCTTCGATAACCAAT
This sequence comes from Trichinella spiralis, assembly GCF_000181795.1. Lineage (NCBI taxonomy): Eukaryota > Metazoa > Nematoda > Enoplea > Trichinellida > Trichinellidae > Trichinella > Trichinella spiralis. The sequence goes on from NW_003526943.1 coordinate 7,384,780, forward strand.
GCAAACAATGAGTTTGCAGTTATTTCCGGATGTTATTACTAAACGTTAACTGCTGAAGAAGCAATTTAAAATAATCATTCGCTTGTCAACATTGGAACATTTCTCTTATATATTTGTAAAAAAACATTAGCCATGGGTACAGATACGGCCGAATGCACGTCATCTGATACCGGTTGAATTAGTAATATGAGCACCGACGTGAAGTGTTCGTTCCAGAGTTTCTATTGTGCCCAAAGAGTATGGATGCAATAACATCCCTACATCGGGATGTAAAACCGGAAACATCATCTTTTTGATTTCACAAAGCTCTCAACGTGTTTTATGCTTGTAAATTGGCTCTTTGAAGAACATAAAATAATTTTGAAATCCACGAAACAAGTTGCAATTTTAAAGCTGAATAAAATGCATAAGCAATAATGCACCAAGCATACAATGCAACAAATTGAGCAAGTTGCGCAGGTAACGCGGACTGTTTTTATATTTTTTATCTTTAACAGATATGATTAATAAATAATTAATAATATAGAACTAACAGAAAATAATTATCCATTTGTCAACATTGGAGCATTTCATTTATATATGTTTAAAGAACATTTGCCATGGGTACAGATACGGCCGAATGCACGTCATCTGATACCGGTTGAATTAGTAGTATGAGCACCGACGTGAAGTGTCCGAACCACAGTTTGTATGCCATACACTGTGCGTATAATGACACTTTTTTAGTGAAATTCCAAATTCTTCAGCTTTTACGATGCTCGTTATGTGTTTTATGCTTATAAACTGGCTCTTTGAAGAGCATAAAAGAATTTTGAAGTACACGGAACAAGTTGTAATTTTAAACCTGAATGAAATGCATAAGCAGTAATGCACCAAGCATACAATGCAACAAATTGAACAAGTTGCGCAGGTAACGCAGATTGCTTTTACATTTTTTATCTTTAACAGATATGATTAATATAAATAAATTACTGTTTTTTACTCGTGATGGAAAACTAAAAGAAAATTTGGTTTATTGTTGCAAACATGATTTTTTCTTTCGATAATCAAAGCAATGGTATCAGCTTGCAGTAATTTCTCGATGTTATTAGTAAATCATTTTCTTTTATAAAAGTAATGAAAAATAATCATCCACTTGTCAACATTGGAACATTTCTCTTATATATTTTTATAACAACATAAGCCCTGGGTACAGATACGGCCGAATGCACGTCATCTGATACCGGTTGAATTAGTAATATGAGTACCGGCACGAAGTGTTCGAACAGTCTGGGTGCAATCACTATTCACACAGAGACATAAAGCCCGAAGCAAATTTTTCCGCTTTCACGACGCTTGCAATGTGCTTTATGCTTATAAATTGGCTCTTTGAAGAGCATAAAATAATTTTGAAGTTCACGAAACAAATTGTAATTTTAAACTTGAATATTAATAAGCAATAATGCACTTTTTTGTTTGCAAACCAAGGATTTTACTTTAGTATTTACAAAGTTTCTTTCGTTACGAAACATCCATATATGTATTTTTCTACATGTCGATGAGGTTTGCTGTTTGTATGAAAAATCCTGTTTGACGTTCATACATTTCATAAAATACAGTCGAGCTTGGTTAAGTGCATAAGATTTTGGTCGAAAAAAAGTCCCTGTACATATATGATATTCACAATAATGGAGCCGTGCTTGGAGATACTGACTAATTCCATGCTCACTAAATCAAGATAAATGTATTTTGATATACGACATCGCACACATC
>NW_003526943.1:7386541-7392678 GCF_000181795.1 Trichinella spiralis
CGTCATGTCGCAGTCTTATTGGTTTTTCTTTTCTAATTGCTCATTGATTCAAACCTTTCACTTTTGATTAGATGTAATATTTTTTCATTTCATTGGTTCAAATATTCCATTTAGAACTACGTAACTTTAATAGTAGTGACGTAACATTAATAATGGAAATATTTATTGTTCCAAAATTTTAGTGTTTAAGTTTTGTCATTCATTGAAATTTTGTTTATTTAAATATATTATTTGTGGTGAAGTTTATACTTTTTCATGATCAGCATTCCTGAAAATAATTTTTATCATTCTATATTTTATTTTACCAAAGTGACGTTATATCAAATGCGATAGTAATAATTCAGAAAAACAATACAAAAAATAAGTGAAATAGTGATTTTTATTTTTCACTAACCAACAGCAGCAGCAAGAACAGTAAAGAACAGCCAACAACGGTCTAGTACAGATTTCCCTCCTGATATATAAATCTGCTCCCACTGTTTGTAAATAAATTTGTTGCCTGTTGAAATTTATCAAGATTGGATGCTAACTTCCGGGTATAATGTCAGAATACTGAATAATCTGTTTGAAAAATCTGGAATGTTGTAGCAACACTTCCAATTTTCGGGTTACAAATGGCACTAATGCTAACGTTACGCGTTAGCTCGCAATTTCACTTAATTTTACGCATGATTAAACGCATGTGCCTTTGTCAAACATTGTTCGCGTTTCTCGTCACATCACATATGTTGGTAAAATTGATTTTAATACAATGGAAAAATCAACAAGAATTTCACTCCAGCAAAACATATACGATATCGAGCTACCCAGTATGAACAAGAAAAAGCAGTTCATTAAATTCCTGTTTAGGTTTTATCTATGACAGATGTGCATCATCCGCCTTTGCTCTAACCCTGTATAAGCCCTGTACATGATATAATCATCGCTAATTATCCTCATCGGCAGGCATAAAGGATAATTTTGTATTTTATTTGCCTCCCAAGCCTTTGTTCCTATTGTTCTGCGTGCGCTGCAATTGCGCACTAGCAGGGGTTCACTGCCTGGGTCAGACAATGATTTGATTTGACAAAGCGTCCGTAGCATCATAAAAATTCCTAACCACCCGAGCATTGGCTGATGACAGCAGATAAGCATGCTTATTCATTGTCTCCTTGTTCTTTCCTTCGCTGTTCATTTGCTTTGCTAGAAGAAAATTTTATTTCTTTGTTCTGTTCGTTGCTTTCGTCATGGCTGATGTCTCTGAGCTACATCTTGTGACCGGAATGGATCAACTCGCCGCGTGGTTTGCCTGATCCGTCAGATAAATTTTTCAAAGTCAAACAAACAAAACTCATAATAAGATTTACTTATTTATGTCTTAGCATTGTGCCCAAAAGCTTATTACTCAAACGCGTCTGTACTACTACAGATTTTCACCACTCTCCCCATCGCTTCAGCCAGCGCAGAACGAAAGTTTTCTGCACTAAATTATCTAAAAAACATTTTCCGGACTGCCATGACAGAAGAACGACTGAACACACTTGCACTAATGTACATTAATTCTGATTTTTCCATTGATATTTACCGCATAACAGACAAGTCAGTTTCAAATGGAATCGAAACGTGTCGTTCGTTTGAAATGCAATTAAAATTATAATTTGCATGTTTTTGATATCACACGATTGAGATTCCAGTTTTGTTTAAATAAAAAAACGGCATTATTTTGTTCCTTGTCGGTTTGACGGCCCAATAAAATAGCGCGGTCAACGACCAATAACAAAACGCGTTGAAAAGTGGGACCCCTTCAGACCAGGACCGCTTTGAATCATCCCGCTTTTCAAAACTGAAACTGACGAAAGCAGCTGCAGACTTATGGTAACTGAAAACTGGTTGCTCATACTCTCAAATGCTTTCTAACTGAAGTGATTATGTAACATCCTAGTAATAGCTAGTATTCAAACATGACAGTTTTATTGCAGCTCTCAGTATTGTATTTTCTCAAAGTAAAACACAAATGACATCTTTTTTTATGAAAAGTTTGCACTTTTATTCTGAAGTAAAATACAAACTGTACAAATATTTTAATGTTTCTCTGATTCTATTGTGAACATAAAAATAAAAACGTTTTAACAGTATAAAAATTAATTTTAAATTTTCTTCTTAATAAAAAACAGCTAATATTGCAACCATTTACAGTTGTATGCTCAAAGCCGAGTCTTATAAATCAATGAAAGGTAAGGTACTGTTGGTATGAGAGCAAATTTTACAAAGAGCAGTTTCAACAAAACAGGTAATGAAAAAAGTAAAGATCTTGTATCAATAACAGAACGCAAAAAATTGTCCTGGAAGATAGTATCCTCTAACCATTCTGACATAGACGTCATTTCGTGTTTCCATCTGGGATAACTCTCACTATATCTGCCAGACTTCATTGTTCAACCAGTGAGTGCAGTGCATCAATTGTTTACTAGTCCATCTTATAAAGCACCCTCCCAGTGGTGACATTTTTTGAAAGAAGAATTCTATCACAGCTTCGAGTGATTAGAGCTACATTATTTTGATCTGAGGCAGCAGTCCTTAAATGTTTACTTTCAGGGATTTTAAGAGATGACTGATAAGTCTCCAGCATAAGTTGTTGTACATACGTGTTCCTTGAAACGTCAATGTGCGCCATCGACACTGGAAAACGAATTGTCAAAATAGGAAAAGAAAATCACTGCTGCCTTTGAGTTTGCATTCTTAGGTCGTTTCATTTTGCTTGTACAAGTCGTTCAATGTGATTGGCCTTATGACGTGTTTATAATTTATGTCTGCAACGCACGTTTCTAAATGGATGGTCAGCAAAGCAGAGGCAACATTATTTGGTCAGTGATTAATTCTCAATTAATGCTAAGTAAAATAAATTTGAACCGCAGTAGTGCAAACTTCTCCAATTTGTTGAATAGTGACTCCACTCACAAGAAACTCAGAACTTCCGTGAGAACAAAAAACGCGTGATTTACCTCAAAATTCATAAATTAGTCAGTCCTGCAATGCTTCATCATAAGCTTCACAAAACTGTATCCTGTATCAACTGACAAAGATTATCCATGATTTCAGAAATTGACTCTCTGGAACGTTGAACATAAGAATAACTTTTTACAACGCACATTACTTCTTCCAACAACTCTATCTACAGATCAGTGACTGGTAAGATGAGCAATTCGATCAACTTAACAACAACTGTCCAATAAGAACTCAAATGCACCACCTTTTCAGCTGTAAGGTATTATCTGCCAAAATAAAAACATCCAATGCGTTGGAAGACCCAATCCCGAGGATCTGAAGTCCTCTAAAATTCTTCAATACAATGCGCATTTCAACGTGCCGACTCTGTTCAATGATCTATTTTCAGCAAAATAAGAATCACACGAATAATAAACCAAATCAATTTTTAATACTATTTTATATATTAATGAGAATTACATATATATATATATATATATAATTAAATAGACCTGAAATTACTGTTTTAATAGAACACTAAAAACTAAATGAAGCCAGGTGATAATAAATGGCATATAAAAGCATTTATGCGAAAATTTGATTACTGGCCAGAGTGTTGGCAAACGGAGAGATAACCAAAGAAGTTGCAAAGTAGAACAAAATGCCAAGTAAGATAGATATCGGTAAAGCTGGTAGTGCTTTCTCAAAAATTGCCAACAAAAATAACGTCAAACAAAGACCCTAAAACAAATGAATTAGTAAAAAAGAGAAAAGAAACACATGACGACAAAGAAAATTAGTTGATATATTACGACTAATATAGCCACAAAACAAGCAACCGTGGTACTCCAGTCTCCGTAAGAAGAAGCTTTGCCGACTAAAACGCTGTAAAAAATAAAATCACCCAAGCCCAGCTTTACACCACCTTAAAAAAAGATGCACGTCTTCATTTTATAGAACGAAAAATTTTAATCTGTTCAAACAGTCCTCTTACGTGGTTCTTCCGAAGCTGAAGTTTCAGTTGTTGAAGTTGCTTCGCGTCTAGCGGTAGAAGGCTGAGGTTGTGCAACGTCTCCGGTGGCTCGATCCTGGTTCTTTGGCTGTTTTAGTCGTCTTGTCAACGTTCCGCGTGATTGATTGTGAACACAAACCACGCCATTCTCATTCACCACTTTCGAAGACGAAGAATTGGAAGGTCCTTGCTTTGAACTGTCGTCGGACGAAAGCTGCGAATGACTACTGTGCGCACTGATTTTATCCTCACCGCCAGTACACCCATAAACAACCGTAGCTGAAATGAATAAAATAAAAATTTTTAATTATGCAAAATATTCTTCAAAACTTTTTTTCTCACATGAATATATCAGCGCTGGAAATATTGGCTCCTCTCTTTCCTGAGCCATTTCAACAAGCATACGCAACGGACCACGTGGGCAGAGCACGGCGACCAGATCCCAAAATGAAATGCAAACCAATACTGCCCAAGTAGTCCAATCTGGTAAAAACTTGATGAAAATCAAAGCTAACAATGCAGACACCATGATCAAGTAGGCTTGTTGCAAGCGCAACGGTGCTTTCCAATGAATACTGATCAGTCCAACCACTGCGTAGTTCCACATGGCAAAAGTAACGGTCACATAATCAATGGGAATGTTGAATGTGAAAAATACTTGCCTAAAATGAGCTGGTAAAAAATTGCAAAAAAGAACCGTAAACAAAGTTATAAGATATTATAAGTTACCGTAAAAAAATTAAAGAAAACATCGACAGCATAATGAGGCTAGAAAACAGCAGCCATCCGTGTATAAACTAAAGAATAATAATTAAACATTTCATTTAACTATATTACATCACAGACCAAAATACAAAAATAAGCAATGTGGGTTGCATTATCAAGTTTACTCGTGAATTTTTTGAAACTGAAATTGAGAACATTAACCGTTTACTGGCCGAATTAGGTTCCCCTTGCGTAAGGGCTATAATATTTAAAAAATGGCTTAATAAGAAGGATCTAAGGTACTTGTGTTAATGCCACCTCATTCTGATTGAAACAATGTACTTTTTTGGCATGTTCCCAAATGGGAACATTGGCACTTGGGCTTAACAATTTTACCAATAATTCAATATTAAAGGTTTCATACTTCACGTCACATTGTAGATAATATAAAGTTATTTCTACAGTAGAAACATATTGATAAAATTATGCTAAGCCATGATAAGACGGAAAACAATTTCAGTGTAGCCTTTTTCTGCATTGAACACATTCATTTCTGCAGTTTCTTTGGCAAACTGCACATCGTCCTTGGGCACATGATTGGAGGTAGTGCCCGTACGAAGTCCGGAGTCTTATTGGTAAGTGGGACCGTGGCCCTAGGTGGTTTCTTAGGAATGGCCTCGCGTGCAATAAATGGATGGTGATTTCCCGGCGGAACTGTAAATGTGACAGCCGGTCATTGGTTGCTGTATGTAGCTCCATGTGCAATTTCCAAGCTGCCACTACGGCCATATTCAACGCATGTGAAAATAAATTCCACCACCATTTTCTTGATCTGAATTTCGGTCGATAACTAGATAACACTTTGTCCATCACATTCACACCACCCATATATTTGTTGTACTGCCGTATGATGTTTGGCTCTGTTATATCGACATGTTTCTTCTCAGCTTTCGAATATCTTTTTACAGTTTTAACCGGAAAATGTGTATGATAATTGGATGCAATAGTTACTGCAGCGTTGTCATTCCATCGGCACACATACATTTCTTCATCACATGCATGTTCGAAATATCCTCGGCATTTTTTCATTATTACTTCCGGCTTCATAAGGGGGCAGTTGCGTATTCTGGCATTTCGAATTGTACCCGTAGCCTTTATTCGTCGTCACGTCGTCTTCATTCACAATTCGATCGCTATCCACGGTAACGTCTACCTCACCACAGACATCTAGTGGCATCACTTCATCTAAATCGTCTTCCTCAATATGCTCCTCATCAGTCAGGTTTCCATCTTCACAGGGTGGTAACTGACAAGCTTCTGCATTGATTTGGTCTTCTGGGGGTAAGGTCTCTAAATAGTCTATAGCGTTTTCCAACGTGAGAAATCTCGAAGCCATCACACTCAAATACGACACTTTACGAATGGCAGTAAGGCTGTAGTCTATGGGACTGAAACA
>NW_003526943.1:7392688-7422315 GCF_000181795.1 Trichinella spiralis
TTTTATAATAATTAAGAATATAAATAATAGTCGATTTATTATTTGAATCATCATCCTATTAGCTCCAGGATACGAAGAGAAAAGATCATAAATTCAATAATTGGTTGAGAAGATGGATGTTGATATACTTGAGGTGTGTGGGGTTTTTTCAGTTTGATGTTATCAGCATGTAGAATGATTTATATATATTGTAGTTTTTATGCGTGAAATTATGCTAAAAAGTGGTCAGCAAATTGGTCAATGTGACCCAGTCGGATGGAATGTCACCATTGGAACAGTTGTCATTTGAACCGCTGACTTCACTGGCGCGCTGTGAGAAAAATTGCATTGAACTGTCCGATCAGATATTGTCGACGTTGATCAAGAATGGTGCTGAAGGCGGCGGTACAACAGTTGCGTTCACTGCTTCTTCTGCGTTGTGAGAGAAGCAGTTTTTTTATCAAGAAAGGCAGTTAAACTTCCTCATCAAAAAATCTTACTCTCTTCACTCATCGCACACGGTTCCTTCAGATCGTGTATCTTTTATTCAGGTTCTTTTATCCTCTTCCTCTGGTTTGAACCTAGTTTTCTTTATCCACAATAGCCCAAGCCTTGTCACGAGTTTTTTTTCACCTCTCTTTCTGTATACACACACACACACACGCCCAGATGTGATGTGTTTATTCCTCCTATGTGGCTACATTTTTTTTCATTTGCACAATTCTGTCAAAAAGGCAGTTAGTAGTACAATACATGCATACATACACATACATTCATTCAAATACCTATTGCATATTACATACTCTGATAAGTACCTATTGTTTATTTATTTATTTATTTATTCATTTATAATATGTTTATTTATTTATTTGCCTATTATCTATCTTCTTATTTTTGCTTTTGAACTGTTTGCTAGTTAGTTTATCGATGCTTAAGTTTTTTTTCCTTTTTTTTCAATTTGTGCAACAAGTGTGTGCAGAGTTCGAAAACAGGGCCAATAACGAAAATTAAAATGCTTTTTTATACACAAACAGACCATAATGGTGAAGTTATTTATTTCTGAAAAATTTAACAAGCAAAAAGAGTATGACAACTTTAAATGAATTAACCGTTTCAAGAGTTTTTTGGTCTTTCCAAGTTCGACAAATAAACTTTCACATCTTCTTACTTCCTTCCATGGACGGTAGAGAAGTTTGAACAAACAATACAGACAGATGACCACGTCGTTTAAATCTTCTTCATTCGAAAAAATATTGCAATTTTTCATTTAATTTTCTAAAAATGCACTTTGTTCAGTGATTTTATTTTCTTTAAAAAAACTCTTCTCTTTAAAAAAACCTACCACCGCTTCTGGTTCGTGCAAAAGAGCATCCAATTCCTCGGTGAGATTTTGAAGCATACTACCAATGTGATCGAGCGATCCACCTGGCCTTGATTAACCAAAAAGAAAAGAAAAGAAAAATACTCATATTAATTAATCATCACAATGTAGAGTGTCAAATCGATTTGATCAGAATTTTTTCTTTAAAAAATATTCAAAAACAAATAAAAAGAAACAATCAAACCTACTCATCAGTGTTGACTGTAGTATCAAAGTGACGATGTAAGTCATTTTCAGATTTGTGAAATTGAAATTGACCAACAATAGCTTTTCGGTCCGCCTGAATTTCATCTTCTGAGCAAATGCTTCTGTCGACTGAACAAAAAAACACATAATTTAAATAATGCCAACTGTGAAACGGTTGTTGTTGTTGGTGGAGGTGAGCATTTTACCTAGAAACGAACAACTGCCAGAGCTGTTGGTGGTGGAATCCACTGGCGAGGAAAAATAGTCGGAACGAGACAGAATTTCACTACAGTCGGTCAGAATGTTCGTCTGAGTTGGTGGATTTCGTCGAATGCTGCGCAACTGTTGTATCGACGCCTCGCAACGCAGACTGGGCGGTGTGGGCGGCGGCAACAGTTCGTCGACCGGGGCCCCACAGCCGCCGTTCCTTTCGGCAATTTCGTCCAAGTGTGCGCTGAGACGGAACACCGACCTCCTGGCAGCGCCGGTGCGGGCCGAGGTACCGTGATCCCAGGAACGGGCGCTGGCCGGAGGAGAGGTGGGGCACGAATCCGAGGCACCGCTGTAATCGCACTTGGCCAACGACAGTTTGGTCACACTGCCGACGTTGTTGTGAAAGCGGCCACGCCTCAGGTCCGGTTCGCTGCGTTTTTTCAAATCCTCGCCCATCCTCGGCGAGCCGTAGATCTTGCCAATCGGCTTCGCCACAGACGATGGCACCGGATGGACAATTGCCCGCGCTTTGCCGGTCAAATTTTGTCGAGCCGTTGAAGAAGCACCACCGTTGTGGGCTTGCATACGTTGGAAAATCGACAGTCGACTAGCAACGCCAGACGTTGTTGGCACTTTCCTTGGCGACGACTGGAATGTCTGCAACTGGGGGCCTCCGTTGACACCAACCCCGACGGCAACCGCACCAGTACCACCACCACCAACAGAAAAATGTGGCCGTATATCGGTTGCACTTTGCAAGTTGCAGCAATTGGACAATTCTGAATAGCGGTACACTTCGTCCGAAGACATGGTCCGCCGGCCGTTTTTCGTGTCTTTCAACTTTTTACAAGCCGCAAGTAGACGCTTCAAATGACCGAGCTTTTCCACTCCCATGTCTTCCAAATCTTCCCAGCTGAGCACGAACACGTCGTCCACCGTGTGACAGCCTTGCGATTCAAACGCCTCTTTATAATCAAACAATCCAATCTCATCCAACCACTGACTAACCGGGAAGTCCTATATAAAATATATTTGAAACAAAAAAATTTTTTCTTTTCATCAAATTGAACTTCCAACATTTGCTTCTTGCATATAAAAACAACTTGCCTGTGATCTATTTCTTATTACAAAATATGATGCCATTCAAAATAATAATATTCAGCTAATTTCATCGAATTATTTGGCATACGTTTGACAAATTCTCGTTCAATTATGAAACAAAAAAGAAACGCAAATAAATTTTCATCACTAAATGTCGATGAAACATTTTACAATCAAAAATGGTTATGATCGAATTTTTTCAATAAACAACGAGAACACAGCAACTTCGTTCTCTCAAGTGGAACTGAAGATGATGATGATAAATAAAACTTGTCGCAGTTAATAAATTATTGCAATTTGAAAAGGAGAAAGATGAAATAAATTATCATGTGAACGAACATTTTCACATTTAATATAACAAGTGAAATGGAACCCATCATGTCGTAAATATCAATCTGATAAAATAGAACATTAAGAAAAAAAAAATAAACATCATCCATATCTGATGTATTCTTCTCTTTTATCGACAAAAATGAAATTATACTTTACCTTCCTATAGCAGGGCCATGTGTTGGTGATGTTCATTCGACGTACTTCGTAGATAATTTTTTTGCGATGGTCTGGATTGCTGATACCAATGGCGGTCAAATCCTAAAATTAGCCCAATTTGAATAAATATCCAACACAAACAATATAGAATATGAACGACTTTTTCTCTTTTTTATTTTCTTTTTTATGCAAATCAGCTCATTTATCAACAGTATGCGTAGGAACAATACATTTTTCTTATCAAAAATTTTACGTTCTACAAAACTCATTAAAGCTTCACTTTATTCAAACTTGCTCTATTCCATTTTGAAACGAATTAATTTTCGCAGAATATGATAAACTGCGATGGCATTCGATAAGCTGGCTGATCTTTTTTTTCTGATCTTCAAAAAAACCGTTCAACATTACACCATCTGAATTCAACTTCTTATCTGATTTGATTTCAACATTATTTAAAAAAAATTTCACGTGACAAAGTCATGTTCAACTTCTAACCCCAATCCAACTAATGAAAATGCAGCTATATTATAAAAATGCACTCGTGGAACTGACTTTGTTATAAAAAAAAACTTTTTTTTCTGAAAATTGAAATTATTTCACATCATCTTTGTCACAATGGTCTTTTCCACCAATGCATTCTCGCATTACCCCCTGTTATCTTGCAGCATACATTATGCTTTGTCTATTGAAAATTAAAAAAAACAAAGTATTGTTTTAATATGATGAATCAGAACAACAAACAAATATAAAACAACACATTTATCACTGATCAATCAATCCAGCCAACAATGGAAAAGTAATAAAATGCAAATTCGCTCTTTTTTTCCCCTTGTGAAAATTTCCGCAACAAGAATAACAAAAATCTAGCCCCCCTCGGCGTGATGAATAATCATTTGACCGGTTGCGGGGATTGTCAAGGACAACAGTGGGGGCTTTTCTCTCTCCAGGACAACAACAACAACAACAACACTGGCTTCATCTTTCACATTCTCAAACAACGTATGCTTTCAAAAATAAACCTACTGACCATCAGGCCGGCTACACAATTGACGAACAGTAACCCTTTCGTCCAATGGAGCAAGATTATTTTTAAACATACAAAGTGATGTGAATTTTTTCCAAGCAGATGTTCCATATTGTCCAAGGTTAGAAAATCGCTGTCGTTCGAACATCTATCCCATGTCTGAAAACCCCTGATGCGTCGTATGATTTTCTAAATTTTGCCCTGGCCATGACTGTATATGTATATATATAGTCGTTGGCTCTAATTCAACTCAAACAAACATCAGTTACAACCCGTCCCCCGCCTTCTCTGCAACCGTGTATATCTATATCTCACTCCTCAACTCCCCCCGCATAATACACTATCCCACATGCCCCACTCCTTTATCACGCCCGTTTGACATCAATTCGAAATTTTTGAAATATTTCACTAATTCTGCGCTGACACAAATGTTGCTTGCTCATAAAAACTCTCAGGGCATAAATTGACTTCTGGAAAACGCAGCGATTAAATTTATCATCATATTTCACATCCACATCGACATTTTTTTTTCATCATAATCTTTTTTTTCTCTTTTTGTTAAATATTGAAATTATTATTATTATAAAAATAAAACCTCTTATCTCTTTTGGATATTTTAAATAATCAAACAGAGCTAGCTATATAGCTCTATTTTAAGATGTTTTTTTGCTCAAAATCAAGCTCACACACATTTAAACAGCTGGCAATTTATTTGCAAGAGAGCTTCATCAATATTGATAACAACAGATGCGTGTTGCTTGGAATGAATTGAGGCAAGAGTGTAAAAAATGGAAAAAACGAAGAAGAATTTCAAACCAATAGAACCATTATAACAACGCATATTAATGTTGATGGAAAGAAAACAATTACCGTTCTTGAAATTTTTCTTTCAATACCGTTGACCCTGTTCCATTCCATTCCATTACAAACCGTACAAGCTGGTCACAATGCCAACCAAATATGACCTAACACTAACTATTTATCTGTCTGTCGTTCAAGTATCAACAACGCTAAAGCTATTCATGAACTGCTGTCCCTGTACAGACCAATTCAACATTAAAATTTTTTTTCTCAACAAATTTCATATTAATATTTTTTTTCTTTTGGTATTTTTCATTTTTACTAAACAAATCATCAATAGCTGTCAAAAATTACAAGTAATAATAATCATCAAAGTAATAAAAAAGAAACTATGCCAAGATCACTGTCACACGCTTTGACATCGCGTTTACTTGAACAATAATTGCTGCTGACGTGTTCAAGTTGAATGGTGCAAAAATGCCGACGTGGAATACTACTTTCGTTAAAATGATGAATGAAAACTTTTTCTTTCAACAACAAAATGAAATATTATTATTATTCATTTCTCACTTCTAAGTTACTATTGGAAATTTCGAAATAATAATAATAATCAACATTTAAAAATTTTCATCTAATCCAAACGATCAAATGTATACAGAAAATTGTTTATATAAAACACAATGAAAATGATTAATTTTGAAAATTTTCTCTCCCGATGAGAACAATCGGCAGCAGTACGTCAATAAATTGTGAAACATAATTTACAAGATTATAAATCTTCATCAAAACTTTCATAATTAATATTATTATTGTATATTCTTTCTGATTATGTTGCGATATTAATAAAAAGGAAAACAAACCTTTTCATACACAAATGGTGAGAGTGAAAATTAATGACGCTCTTCAAATGACACTCGCGTCACTTCTCCGTGCACAAAATAAACACTGAAAATTCGTACAAACAGCAGCAGAGTTGAAATATTTGCGTCAAAACATTAGCAGATTTATAAAATATTATTATTATTGTTCTTGTTTGTCCAATTTTCAATTTTTTACATCCTTGTCAAATGAAAAAATATATGCAATTAGAAATTACAAAGATGATGAAAATTTTCGGATTAAAAAGTTCGCAAAACCAGATATGAATGAAATGTTAGAATTTGATAAGAGAAGAAAAATGACAAAATCGGTCGGTCTCGATTTCGATTATACCGCCCGTGACAGGCTTCAATTTTCCATCCACTTGCAAGCACACAAAGACTATTTATTACATTAAATGCAGTTTAATCGAGGCGTGTTTACACAATGGCTAAATGGACTGCCGCGCTCCCTTCCCTCATCCAATATTATAGGCTGACAACCGAGAAAGGATAAAATCGAAAATCGCTCTTACCTCAGGCGTCATTTTCGACACCGTCTGCACATCGTAGCCAGCTTTCAAAAATAGAACCGCATAACAACCACAATTGAAACTATCCAACCAAGATTGTAAAACTTCCCCATCCTGAAAAAATATATATAATTTAAAAAAGAAATGTAAAATTGAATAAAACCGACCGGCAAACCAGAAGCAATCATTGCTGTCAAATCTGTGGAAGCAGGTCTGGACGATTTTTCACTGAAACTGCCACGAGAGAAAGAGGAACTACTGGAGCAGCAGCTTTGCAAGCTCTGCCAGTCGTGCAAATGGCAAACCGACACGCTTTTCATCGTCTCCGCGTGTGCCTGCAAACGTCAAAACGTAAAAAATAGCAAATAAACAACACACTCGATGCGAATGGGAAAATATTAAAGAAAAAACACTATGAAACAACACCAAAAGTCTGTCGGTAATAAAATTGCCCGTCATGCTTCTTTATTCATCCCATCATCACCTGACGCTTACCTTCAAAGAGGAAAAACCGAAAGTGTTGGCGCTGTAATTGGTGCCAGTGCTGTTGCGCTTCATCTTTTACTATTCTGCTTCATCTGCAATCTGCAATAAATAAATGAATAAATAAATAAATAAATCTGTATATGCTGGGTTTATGGGTTTGCATGGACAACTGAACAGAAAGTGAAAAGCCAGTTCGATGCTTTTCGATTCGATTAGGTGAAGAGTCTCTGAGGAGAATGGCGTGTGCAATAGGAAATCAACGACAAGTCGAAAAATTAAACCTCGTCTCGCCTCGAAATGTGGCGTTAATTTGACTGACGCCTGCTACAAAACGCTGACGCTTCGGAAAAATAAATCGCATCAGCGTCCAGTGGACGACATTCGGTCGCCTCAAACGACGACGAATAATAGAAAGCGAAAATTAAAAATAAAAAAAAATTTCACCATTAACAATCAGCTAATCAAAAAAAATGAGAAGAAGCTTTTCAACGGAAACAAAGCCGCCAGCCAACAAATGCAACTTCAAAATTGTTCGACAACAAAAACAACAGTAGATGTTTTTTCCTCTTATTATGGTTAATGAACTTCGAAATTAAAAAAAATTTATGATTAAAAAAATATATCACATCAAAATGAGAAGATTCAGATTGAATGTTGCAAAGAAAAAAAAAGCATATTGCCAACACAATGGAATGAAATTAAAAAAAGAATAAAGAAACGAATCACGCACACGCACGTGATCACGTTCAACGCTTTCGGCGGAGCAGAAGCGAGAAATTAGCGGCAAAGGAGCCGCCGTGCAGTTGTTATGAATCAATTTGAGAGCATTTAGTGAAACACGGTCGCCAAATGCCAAAAATCGATCCGGCCCGGACAACGCACAGGTGCGACAAACAGGAAATTAATAATGACGAACTTTGTACTGTACATTTATCTGATTATCAAGATCAAAAATAAATGCGCTTAATAAAAAATTCCACGTTGATTTTAATAATTTTTCCCAAATTGATAAGTTTTGTTAAAAATTTGCATTTTAAAATTAAGCAAAATTAATTTACTTTCTTTTTTTGAAATACACATCATATATGTACAAAAAACTTTCAATATGGATAAATGTAGAAATTCATACTCAGAATGTTTAACAAATTATTTATCATCAAGTAAAGTGTGTTTTCACATTAATGATTGTTTGTTGTGATTTCCAAATTTTATTCAAAATATTATATTTATCATTTACCAGACAATGGATGTACAACGATCATGTGTTTTGAAAAGTGTAAAAAAGCAAAATAAATTCAAAAAATATTTTAAAATTTATTAATGAATAACAAATGATCTTCAAAATTATCGAAAGAAAAAATACCATACAAAAAGTAAATAAGATGCATAATGTATTTTTACTTTTATTTTCATCCATGTAATAAAAACTGCCATTTAAAAAAAACATTAAAAAACAAATAACCTATATCAGCTGCAACAAAATTTTTGATTGCAATTTTCCCGGTTTCTCGCAATTTCAATGGCCAAAAACTGAATTTTCGGAACTAAAAATAACAATAAATTAATAAATACAAAAAAAATTGTAAAATCTAATTTTACCCAGGAAGGTGTTGGCTGAGTCATAAACACCATCACTGTCAGATCGCAATAACGTACCAAAATTGTAATCGGAAACTTTATCTTTAAAATGTTCTGCAAAATTTCTCCATTTCTACAAAACAGATGAACTGAACAAAATGTTATTTACAAAAATTATGTACTTCTTTCATTTCTTCAGTTTTTAAATCAAACTCGTCTACAACATCCACTTTTAGGTCGGGAAATTGCTCACGAAATGTATTATAAATTTCATCATCACAACGAGAAAGGCGTAAATATTTTGGATTGCATGATGATAAAATCTGTAAATTTCAATATTATCAATTGTAAATGTAAATCAATTTTGAAGTGAACAACTTACATCCATATGCAGTTGGCAATTGTCATATGTTGTCATTGCCCATGCATTTTCAATCGACATCTAAATTACACATTGTTATAAAATAACACTCTCATTGAATACCTTACATCATTTCCAAATGCTTCAGAAAGTTTTTCAATTTCGTTGGACAGCTCTTCAACCATTTCATGTAAAACAATCTATCACAACAACAACAGCAACAACGTGAAGGTGTTTTTCAAATTTTGAATAATTTCTAAATAACAATTTCACAGTTTATAACGCTTCATATCTGTTAATAATAAAATTTTCAATTCACTTCCTAATTACCGTTAGAATACATTTACAGAATGTAATGATTTGCAAGTTTTCAATGAAATACATTTTGTTTGTAAAGGTAATACAAATTTTCACAGTAATTATACAAAAAAACATTGATTGTTTTTAAATTGTTATTTTATCATATTATATTTCTAATTCATCATAATATGTAATGGAAGTTTTTTCACTCATTTGAGATAGTCTAACGCTGATTGTCAAGTTTCTTTACATTTCATGTTGCTTTACATACTTTTTTTATAATTATACTGTAAGTCAAGTTTTGCAAATTTGTCAAGAAGGATTTATTATTATTTTTTAATTTTACAAACATGTACAAGGTCTAAATTTTTCGATATTATACGAGAAAAATAATATATACGATTAGTTTTAATGAAGAAATATAACGTATCCAGTGTTGCTTCAGTGCATAAGAAAGTTTCAATTAAGTTTCACTGAAATTGTTTGTCAGCTCTGATATTTATTATATTTTTTTTCAATTTGTAAACAAGTTGATAAATTGTTGTAAAATGAATTTTACAAATAAAACTTGAAAGTTACAATTGAATTAGGCATGTGAAATTTTTTTTCGTGTTTATTGTTATTGTTGTAGTATTTTTTTAAAGTAAATTGTAAATCGAATTATGGGAAAAAGTGGAATTGAAAGACGCAAATCTGTCAATGAATTAGTTTGTAAAGTGGTATCAATGTACGACAAGATTTTCAAGGTATTGGTGTTTGAAGAATGTAATATTTTAACTTTCACCGATGGATTTTCTAGTCAGAAGTGGATGATAGCAATGATGAATTTTGGGAAGAATTATTTCTGCTTTGGGCGAACAAGTCTCAACTTTGTTTAATTATTGATCAAATCTCGATAGATCAGATGCAACAGATAAAAGTATAATTTTGATTGAATTCATGAAGCCTGTTTCCAATTGAAGTATATCAATTTTAGCAGATTGTTAACCGCTTTGTAAGTAAATGCATCACAACAATTACTCATCAAGAAGGAATTCGCGTCTACAATGCGGTACAAGTAAGATCTTCTTTTTGTATGACATTTTTCTTTAAACTTATTTTTTCTATTGTAACAATTAATATGAATTTTGTTTTGTTTTTTGTTTGATTTGCAATGATGTTAAATTTGTTAATTTTGAGTACAGAATTAAACGTTTAGATTTGGGCAGAAATTTCAATTGGTATTTTAAATAATGTTTGATCCAAGCAATACTGTTACCTCTTCAGTAAAATATATACTGATAGGAAAATCGATACCTTCTTTTAGACATTGGGCTTTTTGATACATGCAGTTGCAAAGAAGAAAGAAGTTTTGCATTGCTCTTTTAACTTGACAGATATATTGTTTGGTAGTGATGCCGGTAAAACTTATATGCAGGTAATTTTGTTCAATTATTCATACAAAAAATGATTTAAAAATTTAATAAATTTATTTTTATAGATGCTTATTGCACGACTGTGTTCATTTTTAACCGGCAACTATTCCCCTGTTTTAAAAACATGCACTTTGGAATTTTTTCTCACAATGGCTACGGTAAGTTGGGTGAATGTTGGATTTTGTTTGTAAAAAGATTATCATTTTCAGGTGACAGAAAATATCAATGAAAACCCACTTATGGAATATTTCATGAATAACTGTATTTTTGAAGCTTTAACTTTTGTAAGTTTATTTGTGATGTTTATCAAACGGTATATTTGAATGATTGGTAAAATTTTGTCGAGTTTATTGAATCTTCCGTTGCGATGATATTCAGATACTGGAAAAGTGCGTAGATGGAAATATTCATGGCCGTGCCGCAGTTGTGCTGTTAGCACTACTTATCAACTATCAGAAATCAGTGGTAATTTTTATTTGTCAGTTGAAATTAATTATTTTAATAATATTGCTGTTTCAAAAACGTTGTTGAAAGGAATGACTGATGTTTTAGAGAGAAAATCCATACATGGTTAAATTATCAATTTTGGATAATGATTTGGCATTGAATGTAATTCATATTAAACTAATAATTGTAATTTTAAAAATTTATTTATGATGTAGGGATACAGCTTTGTGCTGTCGCGTGAACTGCTTCGTTTAAATCGGTATTTCGAGAATGCATTGCCAAATTCCACTCCTTCGTTGTGGACATTCTTTGGAAGCGTGTTTTCTAGCGATGTGGTACAACTGCCATCTATTCAGTTATGAATTATCAATTTTTCAGTACAATAATATTAATTTTGATTTATTTGTTTTTTTTTTCAATTATAGAATAGATCATTCAGTTTTGTTAGCCCTTTACGAAGCAGTGCATTTGAATCGAAACTTTATCACTGCATTGACTACGGTAATAATAAAAGTTTGCCATGCAAGTCACAAAAAATTTAAATTCCAATTTTTTAACAAATAGGTTCCTGCTCAATGTGAAGAGGTAAAAGTGCATTCAACTGATGTAGCTTTTTCACTTGACGATAAGGCAATGGAATGCAACTCTAATTTATTCGCAACATTTTTATCTTACTGTTCATGTGTTATTTCTACTTTAAAAGGTATTAAAACGATATATTTAAACGCTCTGCTCGTAATTGATGTTTTTACCTCTTTTCAGAAGAAAAGCACAGAAATGCAGCTCGTCTGTGTTTCATAATACTTACTTGTATCACTGAAGTGAAAAAATTTAATTTTATATACATATACATATAATTTGTTTATTTACTTTATGGCATTTTTCTTTAAGGATCAATATGCTAATATGTTGATGCAGGATTTGAGTTTATCTTTTAAAGTGCCATTGTTTTCAAGGGTAATATAGTATTTTTAAAAAATTTTCTCTTATTATCACTTTTAAGCCGATGCTTCATCGTAAAGCGGAATGGAAGAACCACATGCAAGCGAAACCACTTGCTTGTAGTGTTTTGAGTCTGTGCGTAGAATTTATTGTCAGTCATTTGATGAAAGCTTTTCCATTTGATCTTTATTCGTAAGTGACGGTTTACTAATTCATAGAAAATGGAATTTCTTACTGTTATTATTATTATTACACAGGCAAGTGTTGGGTATAATTCATCGGATATTATGCTTCAACAAGCGATGCAAAATTCGACTAGAATTTCAGTGGTCGACTTTATGGAATGGTTGATAAAATTTATGCATATTTTAGATTTTTTTAAAGCACTTGTTTTGTTTCAGTTTTATTTACACTGTTACGCTATGTAGTGAACAACAGTCGAATGTTGATAGCTGAGGGAGATGTTTTTGAATTATGCAGTCAAGTCTGTTTTGTTTTTTTTTTTTGAAAATTTAATATTCCTATGATGATGATTGTGAGCAGGTGTTGGTGATATTGAATGTATTTATTACGTTTGGCGATACTTTCCTACCGCAAACCGAAATCTATGACGAACTGTATTATGAATTGTTGCGCAACAATTCCACGTTGCAAGCGATGTGCATTTTGCGTGAGCTGAAAGATGAATTAATTTTTAGCTGATCAAATCTTAAGCTTTTTCACTGATTGATTGTTTATAGCGCAAGAATATGCAGAAAAAGATAGCCCCTACAATGAATCTGCTAAAAAGTTGCTGAATGGTTGTGTCAATGTTAAGTATGCTATGCGTTTATTATCTGAGAGTTTGCGTTATTATATTTTCTTTTTGCTTAGAGCCATTTTGAGCCATTTCTTACCGAAATTGGATGCAGCCGGATGTAACGTTTTGTCAAAGGAACAAATTTTGGCTATTGTACGTCAAAGCTATGTCACATTGTCGTTAAAACTTCAAGAAAATTTGGACAATTTTTCCAGGTATCAAGAAAAGTCTGCAGAGGTGGAATTTTTTACAAACGTTGTATGTATATTGCGTTTATTGTATATTTGTTTGTTTATTTTTATTCGTTTATGTATTTCTATTCAAATATTTCAGGTGAGAAGCGTTGTAATAGAAACTTCGGAATCGTTGAATTCTTCGACTTTGGAACAAGCTATTGTGATCAAAGAGTTGCAAACAATCCGATGATTTTAATACTTATGAATTACTTCCAGGTTGTTGTTATTGTAATTTGTTGCATTATATTTAAAAATACACATCAGTAAATTTACGATTGGAAATGTAAAGAACAATATTTTATTTATATATATTATTAGCACATTCATTATAGTTACATCAAATTGTCCATTTTCGATTGTACATTGATTTATTATGATGTTGAGAAAGAGGTTTTTGAAGGGTTTTGTAAAATTCTATTTGATTCATTGTTGTTTTGTTGTTTATGTTATGCTCTAAAGTTGTGTTGAATTTCAGATATTATTACGCTGTTTTAGATTAGTACGTTTACAGTGACGTGAGTTACATTGGTTTTGACGGTTATCCATAAACACGCAAAATATAAACAATTGAATCAAGTACTGAAGCGTGACGTTTCAATTTGTGTATAAATGTTGATAATTTATGCACAGTTAATAGTAAATTCTCAAAGAACTTTATCTACTTTATTCATATTAAAAAATTTACTTCTATTGAAATATTTTATTTGACCAAAATGCAAGGTATTTTATTGATAGTGTATTTTAAAAAATAAAATTATATTTTAATCTCTTCAGAAAGTTTGCAAATTTTTGTAGGAGTTAATTAATACCTGCCTATCTTAATTTGTAGCAAATGTACAGTATCTTTTAATGCAACGTTTACATTTCATGTACTTTTAAATTTATCATGTGGTATATACGTTATATTGCGTATTTCATTTTAATTAATGAATCTGTTGCCATATATTTTTTAATTGGTGAAACGGAACGTAAATGCTTCGTTGAAGAAATTCCTGATCAGACTATGGTTATTGGTATAAGCAATCTTCTCTTTGTATAGTTTTTTACTTTTTTTAAAAGTAAACTTATATTTAGGTAATTATAAAGTTTCGGTCTTTGATCCACAGGCAAAATCCTATTACATGCATCCAAATATAGGAATGCATGTGGAGGTGTCTGATCCTTCGGGTCACATAGTTCTGTCAAAATTGTATTCAACTGAAGGCAAATTTACGTTCACTAGTAGTACGCCAGGAGAGCATGTTATTTGCTTGTTTTCAAATTCCACCAGATGGACTTCTGGTATGACACTGGTAAGATTATTGATATTACTAATTTATAGATATTAAAATTTTCTCTGATTTTAGCGCGTTGATTTTAACATTCAAGTAGGTGATCATGCTCAGAATTATGTGGAAATTGCGACAAAAGAGCGCCTTAACGATCTACAGATTCGAATAAGACAACTACTTGATCAGGTTGAACAAATGTCCAAAGAACAAAGTTATCAAAGGGTAACTATTTTGCATGCAATTTTAATAATTTGTTGCTATTAATTGCTCCAATTACGCAAATTCATTTGCATTTGTAAGAGCAGAAAGAATGATCTGCTCGTCTATTTAATATTTCTACAATTTTACTTTCATATTAGTGTTTATTACATTGTTATTATTCATATTAGATTATTAGTGAGTTATCAAATTTTTTTATTTTTTGTTTGTATATTTATTAATATTAATGTAATATTAGTGCGATGCTCGTTGTTATGCACTTTGACCAGAAAATTTGGAATTTGTACCTTTAATTAGAAAATGAATTCGAGTTTGAATAAAAATGAATGAATATTTTCTGTTTAATAAATAATGTTGGTAAATTGTTATGTAGTTAATGTAAACTGCAGTAAATAATGTTAAAACTGCAATTTTCTGAACTTTAATGAATGAATAAATGAATGAACTAATTAATTAACTGGCATTTTAAAGTTTGGTTTTATCTTTTAGTATCGAGAAGAAATATTTCGACAGTTGAGTGAGTCGACGAATCAACGTGTTCTGTGGTGGGCAATTCTTCAAACGATTATTCTTCTTCTTACTGGTTTTTGGCAAATGAGGCATTTGAAACGTTTTTTCGAAGCAAAAAAACTGGTGTGAAGCTGAACTTAGTGAAAATGCATTTTGAATGTAATATGCCAGTCATCTTCTTGTTGAACTAGAAAATTTGTTTTTTTCTTGGTTTATTCTGACTGCAAAACAGCTGTTGTATTTGCGATTGTCATGATATTGCGTCAAAAGTATCAATTCTGAATGTAAATTTTGGTTGTTATATCATGATATATTATAATGTATTATTAAAAATTGCAAATTCTGTAGCAACGATAAACGTTACAAAATTAATTTTGTTTGTAAATTTATATTAATCATGATTAATCTATATTGATCAATTTATGTCAAATTAAATTATTACTTAAAAAATTTTTAGTTACATGAAAATGCATGCTATATAAATGTTTGAAACAAAGAAAAGCATATTTGTTAAAATTTACCCTAACAATTTATCAAAGAATTAAGTCTGTGAAAAGTATGTTTATGACATTTTCAGCTCCTTAGCAAATAGCTGTTGTTTATGGGCAATGTACAATGTTCATAAATAATGCTATAATATTAAGCTGTTTTCACGAAATATTTATTTATTTGCGTAATTATTAATATTTATTATATACATAAAATTGAATTTCACTTTCATCGGTTCCTTGTTTTCAAATATGCATTATTTAACGCGGAATATAAAATAACACACATACACACATATATGTAAGTATGCTTGAACCACTTGATAAATTTTCAAAGTATCATGCTAGGTTAGATTTAATTATTATTAAAGATATATTTCTTTAATATCTTCCTTAATTTTAGGAAACAGATTGGATCGCCACAACAACTCTAACATAAATTGAGAGCATTGCATTTTGGATGCCTTCTTTGATTTTCCCAAAGTTTCGGTCATCACAACGAAATTTTCGTATTCCAATGTACAACGCGTGAGGAACACTTTGCTGTTTCCCTCTTGTTCCTGTTAAAATAACAAAAAAGAAGTCAAATTCAAATATAATTTCAGTAAAGAAATTTGGAATTTGAAAAACTGAGTTTAACCTACCATGTACGTGACTTTGAAACCATACTTGGACGCTAATGTTTGTAAAACGTCTCTTGCTGGCTGTGTTTGCAAATTGCAGATCATCTCAGGGCCAGAAAACTCCATCTCTGGAATTGCTGATCTATCTGTTGAAGACTGTTTTTTGAAAATACAGTACCAGCGGATAGAAGGCAACCACGCTTCAGTTTCACCGAGAGCCTGCTTACATAGCATTTTTATGGCTGTATTCTCATTACGTTTTCGTATCATTCGTTTGTAATCACAACCAATGCTCAGCTTCACGCTGCATACATTATTTTCATCTTTTGTTGTATTTAAAATAAATGGTATGCAGTTTTTTTTGCAAAGATATTCCAAAAATTCTTTGTTATCATTAAACGCTAAAACAGCACATTTTAATGTAAAGTAATGTGTACATTTAGAAATGTTTACAACTTATACGCACTTATCGTTTTCAATTCTTTTAAAGAAGCAGAAGCTCTTTTAGAGGCAACTGTTTGGGGTGGTTTGCATAATTTGCAATACTTCAAAAGTACCGCTGCAGTTTGCTTCCTGGCTTCAGCTAGTGTGTTGTCAGTGCCCCAAAAATATCCTTCATTTTTTAAACCTATAACAATTTTGTAATTTGTTGTTTCTGACGTTTCAGCCTTCATAATCATGTCAATCCAACACTAAAGAGGGGTAAGGTGAGGAAGAATTACTGAAATGAATTATTTAAGAAAGAAACAACTTCAAGCAAAAGTACTTCATAATCTTTTACTCCGGCTAGTAAGCTTTCTAAAGCTTTTTCTGTGCTTAGTTCTTCATTCACAAGAAAACATTCGATCATTTCCGGTAAAATTTCCTCATAGTAGAATTTTCTTCCGCTTACGGTACTCTGTTCTAGATAAACTGAGCTGCTTTCTTTATCTTCATTTAGCCATCGAATATAACCACAGTTCAAACGTTCCACAACTTTATAAATAAATAACGGACTATATTTCTTTTGTAAAATATATTTCTTTTAATTTGTTAAAATTTTGCTTACCATGATAAACTTCTTTTAAATTTTCAAATTCATGGACTGAAAACAATCATGTCAGTTCAACACTTAGGCAATAAAAAAATTAAAATTACCTCCTATGTCACTGATGCTACTCTGTGTATTCATAAAAAAGCCAACCTAAAGTAAAACAGAGAAGCCTTTTATAAAAATCATTAACATCACTGTATTATAAAGCAGAATCTTCATTTTGAATAAAATACTTTACCTAATATCTCAACCAGTCAAATTCAATAATAAAATATGGTATTACTGATACTATATATTGTCAATTCTGTAAAACGAGTAAAATATTTTGAAAAAATACATACAAAAAACTGAATTTATCAGTTCTAACTCTTCCGAATTACTGAATTTCATTCATAAATAAATCACTCATCACATGCATATACCTTAAAATATAATAATATTAAAATAATTTAATAATTAAAATATATTATAAATTTTCACATAGAAAACATTGAAAATGAAAGTAAACTAGAGTAACAGAGTTGTATAGAGCGCTAGAAGTAACTAAAACTAATTATTTACCCAAACAAGTGCTCGAACTTTAAATTTCAGCTAGTGCCACGCCACTATACCGCAATAAATGCGCCTAAGTGATATGACAGAATTACAGTAGTTTTTTAAGCTAGTCATGTTTGAATTTGGCGTACACTGCTTAACATATATATGCGTCTAAGTTATGTTCCCAATGTTGTAAAAAGACTAAAATTCAAATATATCCATAAAAATTATAATACAACGTTTGGCATTTTTATAAGCATTAAAAATAATCATAACATATCATTAAAAATCATAAAAAAATAATTAACAATAAATTGGTTTTTATTTCATTATCATCTGAAGAAAAAATGTTAAATTAAGAGCCCATCTTTTTTGATTACCAATTTTTAAAAACTTCACCTTATTTTTAAAAATGTCTTTTCGATCTTATTGTAATTTTTTAAAGCTAAATTCACAAATGATGAAGTCAGCTTTATTTATTAAAACACAATTCTATAGAAATACTTATTATTTTAGTTTTTATGTGAATTGTCTTAAGAAGTTTTCAAATCAACAGTGCTATCTACTCAACAATTCGTGCATGAAATTTCAAAAATCAGTAATTGATGCAAGTATCACTGAATTAATAATCATAATTTAAACTTATTTTACTCACGTAAAAAAGGTAAAGCAAATAATTTAGTTTACTTCATCATTTTTCAATGCATTTATTGCTTTAAACATTAAGACATACTTCTGACATGCGTTTATATTAGATCTGTTTACCAATAATTTGAATGTTTGCATAGGAAAACCTTAACTTTGAAATAAATTCTGAGAAAAAAGCAAAATAAAATTTAATTAAATTATTGAGGTACTATAAACTGTTTTCTTATGTTTTAATCACTAAATTCGTTAAATCTGAATTCAGACAGTACTGTAATAAAAATTCAAATTGAAAATGATCACTTTACACGACTAAAATTAAAAATTCTAGAGTAGTATTTCAGCATTTATTTGATCAAGTTTTTAACTAATCCATATTTATTAGCTGAATTTTCCTTTAACAGTTAATTGGAAGGAAAGAAATTCTCATAATAAGTATTTAATCAAATTTTATTGATTTTTTAAAATCTACTTACTACTTGTGAATTTTTGCTTATGTGAGTCATCCCTCGTAGTTTCAGCTTCAGATTTTAATGATGAATTTTAATCAGCATTTCCAAAAACATGACAACAATTAGTTAAAATAAATAATTTAGAAGAGGATATTTTTGAAAAAATATTTTGAACTGTAATGCGGCTGACAATATCATTTTCTTTGATTCTGCCTACTGCAAGTCAGTTCTGCTCTCTCATTCTTGTCAGAGATCAGTGTTTTGTCCTGTCCATGGGACAGCTTTCACGCACGCAGTTCTTCTAAACAGCAGTACACATACAAACACAAAACAAGCACTAATTTTACTATGTAAATTTAGATAAGCCATATTTTCACAGTTAAACTTATAACGCTAAAATCATGCTGGTTTTACGCAGTTGTGGCGTTCTGACTGTAAAGATGATCAGCCAAAACATTCTTTTGTTTACGCAATCATCTGGTTTGTAATAAGCTATTTTATTTAAATCGGCCATTTCTGCGTACTGTAAAAGCATATCAAGCAACAATGCAAAATGCCATTCGATGAGCTCATGATGAGCATAGCAAAAATTCATAAATTATAAAATTCACCAATATAACTAATTATTAATCTATAAATTACTGAGAGCAGAAGAACGAAATAGGAAAATTAAAAACTGAGGACTATTAATTAGACATCGTTTGAACACAAGCTGACCAATCAAGTAATGCAATATCAGTGGAAATCATGTGAAATACTCAGTAAGCCGTCAAGATCTAATTTTTTAAAACTTTTCAGCTAACTGTTTATAAATAACTGCAACAAACTGCTCCTTCGAGCAGGCTCATTTGCGTCCTCCATCGTTTAATTGGCGCGTACGTCGCTATTTGGCGACGGGCCGGTATTGACCGGCAGGTTTCCCTTTCTTTCTGCTTCGCGCTTTCCTGATGACATTGTAACAATCAGACAACAAGCAGTAAGTATACTTCTTTTATTGGCAACCAAAAGCAAGGACCGACGACTAGGTATTACCGCAAGCCTCTCTGATAGCACACTAGCAACTGCCACACACACACACATACCTCTGTTCTACCGTACTCCGCCTCCGATATTTAAGTCCAATTCTTCTTACGGTAGCTTTACCTTTCTTCCGCTTCGTTTTCTGGAAAAATAGAGTTGTTAGCTCGGTCCGCGTGTGCTACATTACTTTCCCCCTCATGAAGAGCACGTCCCGTGCTCACTTTCTGCGTCCTGTATGAAATCTTGGAGCCAGGCTGGTCGCCGCGTCTCTTTTTTCTCCCGTTGTCTCCCTTGGGTTCCTTCTCCTTGATGAGTGCCGTGGTACGGCTTCAGTCGGTGGAAGTGTTTCACCATCTGTTCCCTTCCACCTCCCATCTTCTCCACCCGGTACGTGTTCCAATCCAGCTTCCTCTAGACTTAGTACGGACCGTCCCAGTACGCCCCAAGTTTGGTCTTTGTTAGGAGTTGCATCCAAACCTGATCACCAGGCTTATAGACGGGTCCGTAGGCTTTCCTGTCTTTCCAAGCCTTTTGGCGTCGTTGTTCCCGGCCGGCTTTCTTTCAGACCACCTCGTACACCCGCTCCAAATCTCTGTGCAGGTGCTGCACGTACTCCCCTGCGGTTCTCACTTGTGCCTCCTTCGGCATTCCGTACATCAGGTCCACTGGCAGCCAGAGCTCTCTGCTGAACACAACGCGGCTGGGAGTGACTCCGGTTGTGCAATGAACACTGGCCCAGTAAGCCAGCAGTACTTGATCGAGGTGGGCATCCCAGTCTTCCGGATGGTCGATGGACGCCTTCGCTAGCATGTCCAGCAGCGTGCGGTTCACCCGCTCTACCAAGCCGTCTTACTGCGGGTGGTAAGCGGTGGCCTGGGTTTTGGTCACGCCAAACAGCTGACACACCTCCTTCACCAATTCAGACTCGAAGTTCCGGCTATGATCGGAGTGCAGTGTCTCCGGCGCACCGTAGCGGCAGAAAACGCCGTTCACTAGAGCCGTTGCCACCGTGCGCGCCTCAGCATTGGGCAGGAGAACGCTTCCGGCCACTTGGAGAAGTAGTCGCACACCACCAGGATGTAGCGATTACCACTCCGTGTCTCCTCCAAGGGTCCATAGCCACTCGTTGGAAAGGGTGACTAACCGGCTGCAGCTGCATGGGGGCTTGCAATTTTCTTGTTGGGATCGCGCGAGCGGCGCACGTCTGACACGCTCAGCACCAATCTTCCACGTCGTCCCGCTGCTGGGGGCATTAGTAACGCTGGCGCACTTTCACCGGGGTTTCTGCTACGCCTAAATAGCCCCCTGTCCGTTGGTTGTGGATGGCCGTAAGGATTTCCGGGATGTTCCGCCTCAGGATGACCGGCAACAACCTGGATTCTCCTTTATCAGGGATCTCCCACGTGCGACATACAGTCCCCTCCTGCAGGACTATCCTGCCGCGCTGGCTCCATAGGCTCTTCATCCAGAGACCCATCTGGAGCCAGTGGTGGCCATTTCTCCTTCTCGATTCACTCCCGGACCTGCATGAGCTCCGCGTCTTCCTTCTGCCACCGCCCAACGGGACTGGCTGACTGTAACGCCATAACTGCCAGGTGAACATCCGATTAGTCATCACCGGACCCGCACTGTCTGCAAGCGCGACGGGACAGCGCATCTGCGTTCTGGTGCCTCTTCCTGGGACGATGGACCACCTCAAAGTCGAACTCGGCCAGTTTTTCCAGCCAGCAGGCAACCTGTCCCTCAGGCTCCCGAAAGTTCTGCAATCTCTTCAAGGAGTTGTGGTCCGTCCGGGCTGTGAACTTCCTATCATAGAGGTATGGCCGGAAGTGGTGAGTAGCCCAAACTAGGGCCAGCAACTCCCTCCGCGTCGCGCAGTAACTCCGCTCCGCCCGTGAGAGCGAGCGGCTGGCGTACGCGACCACCCCGGTGGGCCCTGCTCCCCTTGCTGAAACAACACTGCCCCGATGGCGTCTTTGCTGGCATCCACATCCACCAGGAAAGTACGGTCGAAGTGTGGGTGGCATAGGATCGGGGGATTGACCAGTGCATGCTTCAGCCGGGCGAGCGCTTCTTTCTCTTTCGGACACCAGCGCCACTTCTCACCTTTCTTTATCAGGGTGTGCAATGGATTCGCCACGCCGGTGAAATTCCTGACAAACCGCCTGTAATAGGACGCCAGTCCCAGAAACCGCCGGACTTCCCTCACGCACTGAGGCGTGGGCCACTCCTGGACCGCCGCCGTCTTCTCTGGATCTGTACCAACCCCATGCTGCGTCACAACGTGGCCCAGGTACATGCCGCATCAGTTGGCACTTTTCTGGCTTGATCTTCAGTCCCACGGACTGCAGGCAGGACAGCACCTTTTCCAAGCGCTCCAAATGCTCCTCCTCTATCTTCCCGAAAACGATAATGTCATCAAGATAAACCATACATGTCTTTTACGTCAGTCCCCTCAGCGCTTTCTCCATCAAACGCTGAAACGTCGCCAGGGCGTTGCAGAGTACGAACGGCATAACGCGGAATTGGAAGAGTCCCAGGGGTGTGAAAAACGCCGTCTCTCGGCTTTCCGCAACTTCGACTTGCCAGTAGCCGGACGCCAAGTCGAGCGTGCTGAACCACTTGGCCCCTGCCAGCGCATCCAGCGTATCGTCTATTGGCGGAATGGGTTGGACATCGACGCGCGTCACGGCGTTCAGTCTGCGGTGGTCAACGCAGAACAGCGAGGAATCGTCTTTCTTTCGAACCAGCACTATCGGTAAACTCCAGGGGCCTGAGGCTGGTTCGATTACCTCTGCGTGCAGCATTTCCCGGATTAGCTGGTCTACCACCTCCCGCTGAGCTTGGGGAAGGCGTCGAGGTGGCAGCTACATCGGCTGGGCCCCTCTGGTCTCGATGCGGTGCTTTACAAGGCTCGTTCGTCCAAGGTCAGCATCGCCACGCAAAATGGCCTTCCCGCACTTCCAGAGTATGCTGCGTAGGACCCGCCTACTCTGCGCAGAACACTCCGCTCCGTCCACCTGGGTACGTGTCCAATCATCCGGCCCGTCTGCGCCGGCCTCTGCGTCAAATCCCACACCCTGTGGCTTGGCCACAACCGCGCAGCCGATGCTGGGCTGCCCGGCCCAGGTTGGGTCGTGCTCGATCCTCACCTTCGAGCCGTCCATCATGGTCATTTCCTGAGTTTGCCAGTCGACTGTCCGAACGAGCGAGTCGAAAAAGTTCGTTCCCAGGACGCCTGGAATCACCAGATTTCTCACCACCATCACTGACACATGTCCCCTCCAACGGCCCAGTTGCAACGGCACCACCTCCACTTTGCTGATGCACATTTGTCGACCATCCGCAAGCGGTATCGCCCCCGTCTCCCTCTCCAAGGGCTCTCCGCCTGAGGTGATCTGCCAAAGAGACTCAGGTATCACGGAGACCACCGCACCGGTGTCTAGCAGTAAGGAAACCCTCGTCCCACTCAGCTTACCGTTTACACATGGTTCGTCTGCTTGCAGTCCGGCCATGGACAACACCCGGCGGGTTCCAGGTCCGCCGCTCTGCGTGCCCGTTGGTAGTCGTTGGGTTCGGCATCTTTCGTGGGGGCAGTTGTGACGGAGGTAGCCCAAGCCACCGCTTAAAAGCAGCCGTCTCTTCTTCCGGCGGGTCGAACAGCCGTCAGCTCCTGCTTTTCCAGCTTCAGGGAAATCTTCCTCACCTCGCGTATCAAGTTGTCGATGGACTGGGTCGCTTCGGCCTTCTCCAGTTTTGGGTTGTAAGTGTGTAATTGCCGACTCTGGTGAAAGTCTTCTCCCGCCCGCATAACTTTACTGACCAGCTTCCGAGCTTCGGCAAGGGTTGACGGTTCCTGCAGCCGCATCACCATATACGCCTGCTTCGAGGTTATTCCCCGTGCCACGAGGTCACGTTCTGATACGCCGGCTCTGCGTCTAACCTCTGCCACCTCTTGGGCGTATTGTTCGATGGTTTAGCCCTCGCCTTGATGCAGGGCGTGGAACCGCTCGTCAGCTGTCCTGTCAACTCTTCCGGGGCGTACGTGCCCAGCAATCGTTTCTTGAACTCCTCGAAGGAATTCTCCCTTGCTTGTCCCGCCGGGTAGAGCTCGCGGTGGACTGAGCCGTTCAGCAGGTAGCGAGCGACCACGCCGTGGTCAGAGTCACCACGAGAACTCTGCTGGCGCTGAAAAAGTCTTCCAGCCTCTCTAGCCACCCAAAGGAGTCCATGTCCGGATGAAAAGCCGGGGGCAGGCAATGGCAGGCACCTCGGTACGCCGATGGCGTCATTTCTCAGACAGGCTCCATTGTAACGAACCGCTCCCTCGAGCAGGCTCATTCGCTATCTCCATCGTGTTATTTGCGCGTCCGTCGCTATTTGGCGACGTGCCGGTATTGACCGGTGGGTTTCCCTTTCTTTTTGCTTCGTGCTTTCCCGATTGCATTGTAACAATCAGGCAACAAGCAGTAAGTTATTTTGCTTATTGGCAACCAAAAGCAAAGACTGACGGCGAGGTATTACCGCAAGCCTCTCTGACAGCAAACCAGCAACTGCCACACACACACGTACGTCTGTTCTACCGTACTCTGCCTCTGATATTTAAGTCCAGTTCTTCCTACGGTAGCTTTACCTTTCTTCCGCTTTGTTTACTGGAGGAATAGTTGTTAGTCCGTCCGCGTCCGCTACATAACAATATATGCAGTTTTTATTTCATGAGCTGAAATTTTCAGAAATTTATTAAAAGGTATTTTTTGCATCATATAATATAAAATATGTGCAATAATATATTAAAAAGTGCAATAAAATATACATACAGTATGACAGAATTTACATTTGTACCTATTTTTTATTTGTTAAAAGTACCAATAGCGTTTAGACTCAACAAGTTTTGCGTTCACTTTGTTGTGTAATATAGTCATTGGCACAGCATATTTTACTCTCTTCTTCTTGGCTATTTAAAATATTACAAGTCATTTTATTGGTAAGCAGTTGTCATTGATTGTTTGTTACACTGATTTTAATAAATTTTGTTTACTTCTCAGGCTTGTCAATCTTTTATTTAATATAGATTCCCTTAGATTTGTTTCAGATTTGTTAAGCGTAACTATGCAATTTAATAATTCAAATGACATTGCTGTTTCAGATTTCATAACTGCGGTCTTACTGCTGCTTTTTTCTGCCGTTTTGCAATGGATCCCTTGGGCGATGAAATTTTTGTGAGCATAGACGCTATCATCATGGAAGCTAAGCAAGGACGCGTCCCTGAAAACCTCCAAATGAAGTTGCTGCAAATTCTGTCTTTTTTAAAAATTCATGGTAAGCGATTAGAAATTGTCTCCAGGGAACGAATAGAAAGCTTATATGAGGCATTCAATGTTTTTAATTCAATGTTAATGGATAATACGGCTGAAAATAATGGTAGACATCTATTGAATGAATTATTGGAACTCCGTGAAAAGAGATGGAAAATTCATGAGAATGATCAAGATTTTGATTTGAATGAGTTGGAAATTTTTGATAAAAAGAATTTGATGAACAAGGATAGCAAAAGCATCAGTAATGAAAAGAATGAAAATATACCACAAATTGTCCAAAATAAAGATATGGAAAAGATTCCTAAGACATTTAACGAATGTAAAGCTGTTTGTAAAACTTCGCATTCTGTTGCAATTTCTTACAAAGAAAATATGCCAATGAAAGAAGAGTTGAGCATTGTTGAAAAGAAATATACTAAATTTGTGAGTAATGATGGACGAAATATGAAGATCATTAATTGGAATAATGTTGTCAAATTTATTGAAAGTTTGTATCTTCAGCAGCAGGAACCTTTTCTAAGTCTAGAAGAAGAAAAGATATTTCGGAATGTCATAAAACTCATGAATAATAATGCTAATAGGATGAATGTTTCATATCAAATGATTATAGACATGCTTAACACTTTTATCAGAGATTTACTGGTGAAGAAAACAACAATATTCAATCTTAATTTACGTAATGAAATGAAAACCTTCTTGGAAAAGCAATATTGCTGTAAAGGGTATAATATGGACCGCGCATTGCTAATGTTGAATGGTAGTGGGCAAAAAGGATCAGAAGTTTCTATCAGAACAACTACTTTCAGTATAAAATGCCGAGATCCTTCTGTTATATTCTTAAATGATAAGAAAAAAGCATCTCAAATTGAAAAATTCAGTTTATATCGTGAGCAAGGTAATGTTGACAGCGGATTTGGGGGTGAGTTGTCTGAGATATTTACAACAAACGTATCTGAAGAAGCTGAAGCAGTTAGCCAACCAGTATTCTGTAGAAAAATTGCTGTTGAAAAGTCCTTGTGCAAAATTCTTATTGGCATTAAAGGTATGCTACTGAAGATACTGGAACATTTAGCAACTTGTAAAATTATTTTGAAGCCAGTTGTCCGTGGCTTGAATTTCCGAGAGATTCTAATTTTTGGATTTACTGAAGACGTAGTGTATGTAGCAGATAAATTGATACATATTGTTATGGAGTTTAGGATTAAACTTCCTAAACATGAAAACTACTCTTTCAAGCAAATAGAAAAACATAATTTCCAAGCAGCGAACTGGTATTTTGAATATCCTGTCAATTTAAATGAACAACTATTAGGAAATGTATCCTCATCAGAAGATTTGACTAAAATGCAACAAGTCATTAAACACGCTTTGGATAATTTATATTACTGCAAAGAATTTTTACTTAATGGAAATATGCCTGAGAATTATGGTATTTTTAAAAAGAAAAAAAGGATTCATTTTCGATTGATAGTGTGTTCTGATCAAGAAAAAGGAACTGATGAATTTAATAATTATGAATTAGCTATTTGTGAAAAAGCAGTTATGAAGAAAGATGTCAGCTGTGAAATGCTTAAGAATACTTCAAATCAACATGTATTTTCTGCTTTGGAAGCTCATTATGAAGCCATACGAGTGTATCGCAGAACTGAATGGATGCTGAAAAAAATTTCTCTTGATACGCTTAGAAAGTTCATAGATATAGATGGCATTGCGTTACATTTTATTGAGAGTATGGCTCGCGTCACTTTAAAATTCAACAAAAAAAATATAGCTGCAGATAACTGTGGAAGTGAAAAGTTTCTACTGCTAATAGTATCAAATGAACGAAAGTGGTTAACTTGTGCCAGTAAAATAATTGATGTAATTGAGAATGCTAATTTGAGTTTTGCATTGTTTTTACGACCAGATGGGGAGCAGATGATAAAGAACATCGTGAAGGTGCAAACTAGAATGGGATGCATTTTAAATGAAATCCGTGATCTGCAGAAATCAGAAATTAACTTTTTGATGAAGTGGAATGCATTTCGTTATATGAGAAGAAACAAAAATAGTCTTAAAAAAGAAGAAAATTTAAACATAGAAGATGGATTTATACCTGTACATTGTTTACATGGAAATGAAAAAATCGTCGAAGATACGGTTGAGAAAATAGATGATGAAGAGTTACATAATGCAATTTATTTATGGAAAATTCAGAAACTGAAGCAAACACTGTTGAAAATTCAATCAGAAGCTTTACCAAAAGATTTATGAAGCTAATCACTGAAACGGCGTTTTTGGAATTTTACATCACTGCAGCAAATCAACTTGATATTAACTGATAAACATAATTTGATATTTTTCTGTTTGATTGCTGTTTGATTTTCAGCATTAGAATTCCTTAAATTCTATATTTTTGTGTTATACAGTAACATTTTGTTATATTCACCTTCTGTTATTCGCTCACTGCTAACTTCTCTATATTTTTAGAGTTATGATAGTTATTTCAATTGCATTCTATAAATGCATGTTTTCGCTGATGCAGTATTTCTTTGGCACATTTCATGTACCACTTATGTTTAATAAATGGATACTTAACTGAGATCATTTGTTATGATTTGAGACATATGCTTATGTTCCTATTTGTACAACATTTCATACTTTCATTAATTACTTTATTATTTTTAATACTCTCATTAAACTTTTATTGTGAATCATTTAGGAAGGTTTCACTGTAAAAACTAGTTTAGCTTGATCCAAACATGAAACAAAAATTTGCCTTACGTACACAGAATACATACAGCACTACTTTTTTAGAGGGGGGGGATCAACTGTACAATCTTTATTAAAAGAGGGGAGGGTGAGCGCTAATACGCGACACAAAATTTATCTCAAAAACAAAAAAATGTTTAGTTAAAATTCTGTTAGTACCATTACCCTTAAAATAACTGTTGACTGTGACGTGCTTGTGACTTTCAGTCAGTATTACAAAGGGTAACTTAACATTCAACAATAAACATACAGCAAAGAATAATTACCTGTACTAAAAATAGCAAAAGTTCAGCTTTATTAGCCACGATAAATGAAACGCGTAGAAACACTGAATTTGTACTTCTATGGTCAGATTTAGCTCTGTTTCCTTATATTTTTTAAAAATTTGACTAATATAACTGTAGAAAAGCAAATGGTTAACAAAAGGTTGGTGCAGTTCGAGGCAAATGTTGACCCCGTTTTCTTATTGGTTGTTGAACGCGTTATTTTATTTTGCCATCGTGTAATTGTCTTATTGGTTGATTGAAACAAACTCAACATAATTCTCGAATAATAAATATTTTCATTATTTTGTATATAAGAGTCACCTACAAAAAAGGGGAAAAGAAGTGCAGGGGAAAAAAGACCCTTCAAAAATCCCTTAGCGGACGGGGCAGGTCGAGACCCTTTCTAAGAATCACCTTAAACCATCCTTGGATTTCAGTTGTGATTAGCTGTAATATTTTTAATTTCATTGGTTAAAATATTCCATTTAGGAGTACGTAACTAATAGTAGTTATGTAACATTAATAATGAAAATATTTATTTAAAATAATACAGAATGGGCTGCTTTCAATTAACCAATAAGACAACGGCATAAAGGTCCAATAAAATAGCGTGTTCAATGACCAATAAAAAATAAGGTCAAAATTTGGCCCGAACTGGACCATCTCTTAACAAAAACAAAACATGCTCTAGAACTGATTCTGGAAACTCTATAATATTCTGAAAAATGATTATTACTGAAATTTGGTTTGCAAACCAAAGGTTGCAAAAAGGAAAAGTCCTGTAACAAACACTGACAGGGCAGTTTTTGCTGTTTAGTGCTTTTAAGATTGTCAAACTAAAAGTTTTGCATAATTTTACAAATAAATGATTTGCATAAATGCGACTGATAAGAACTACAAATAAAACGGATAAGGATGGGTTGTTTCCAAACAATAGCAAATGGATGCTGACAAGAAAGAAAATGATTTATGTCAGGTTTCCACTGAACTCTGCTCTTATTCAAAAATGTGCCAAAAACATGGTTTATTTAGAAAAAGTTGTAAATGACAGAAAATAAAGTGATTTGGAAATTCTGAATTTCCTTGTGAATGCTTTTCAAAGATTTACCCCAAAGGAGTCCCAAATTTCACCGCGTTTTCTTATTTGTCATTGATCGCGCTATTTTATTGGACCGTCATGTCGCAGTCTTATTGGTTTTTCTTTTCTAATTGCTCATTGATTCAAACCTTTTGATTTTGATTACTTCTAAGCTAACAGACGCTTCTTGTTATGCATATAATGTATAAAATATAATTAGATATGATCATATTCACGTATATTACTTGTGTGTTATCTTTATGTTACTGAGATAATCGTATAAACCTC
>NW_003526943.1:7422325-7469311 GCF_000181795.1 Trichinella spiralis
GTATATGGCGCGGCGCGCTTTCTAGCCCTATACATAGGGCCAGGGTCGGCGGCCCCGCGGTCGACCCAAACGCGAACCACCAATAGGCAGCTCGCTCGCGGCGGGAGCGCTCGCTATCTCCGGCGCCGATCTAAAGCCTTGTCAGTCTTCAATTATGTTGTCATGGTTCGGATCTCTTGATCCTGCGCTAATCCCTTAATGGTCACGTCATGATGGCCATTTCCACTCCCTTTGATCTGACTGCCGTCGCCGCTATGGCGCACTCGCCATTGTCTCGCGAACGACGATAGATCGAGGCGCAGCAGGGGGTCTCTCTGACCCCGACTCAGAGCCGCCAGACGCCCAGATAGCGATCTGGCCGGCGATGCGCGGGTATTGTTCTTGGCCTACCCGCGACTTCTGGGCACCAGCCCTTGGCCAGGTCACACCGACTAGGTCGGTGTTTCTTATTCAAAAATATAACTTTTACTTTATGCTAAAATATTTAAGTTCCGTCCGGAACAAAAATGACAAATTAAAAAGTATTCAATACAATTATTAAAATTTTGCATTTATTGAGGTATTACTTTATGGAACTACAGTAATTCTATTTTAATTTAATAATTCTATTGAAATTCAATAATTCAAAATTTATGTTTTGAATTTTTTGATAGCGTAAGTAAATGTAGTAAATATCTATAATTTAAAATGCTATTTAAAAAAATATATACATATGTCCTTAATTTAAAATTATAAAATTTTACTATCAGTAAGTATTTTTCTACAAAACATCTGTATAAATGATAATAAAGTTGCATTCTCTAGATGTATTGTCATTGCCAGTTCTACCTTACTGTCGGTTGCTCTTATTGTGACTGTTTTCCTGCAGCGTTTCAAATAGAAAAATGGCTGAAAGGCCTGTTCAGATGTTTCTTAGAATTCTATCATTTTCTGAATCTGAAAAAAATAACATTGAAAGCGAGGTTGGTTATTTTTAATCTATTTTTCTTTTAAATTATGAAAACTTGGATAAGTTACTTTTGCTGATTTTAACAGTTTTCTGTTGCTTAGAAATTGCATTTTTAGATTGTTATATAATTTACTTCTTAAATAGAAGTTCAAAGTAATGCTTTTAATGTCATTGTTCAATTATTATTTTCAAGCTTAACTGCAGGGAGCACTTATATGTGTTGGCAAGCTAATTTTGTCATAAAAGTTGAATTCACAATATTTATTTATTTTTATGTTGTGTCATATTTAGAAATATTTCACACATGTTAATGAGCAGAATTTGGTATTCGGTCTTCATTTACCTGGACAGATCACATATAAATTCAGTCACATTTTTTCTTCTTCATCCAGTCAACAAGAAGTTTTTGAAAGGTCCACAAAAAGATTAATAGATGGTTTGTTCAGACGCGTGAATGGATTGCTGTTATCTCACGGCCTTACTGGCAGCGGCAAAATTTTTACTATGCTTGGTATGTATGGAAATCCACTTACTTATTTTTGATCAGTTTTGGTGATTTAGTAGCGACTTCGATTACTTTTTGTAGGAACTAAAGAGAATCCAGGAATGCTTCCACAAGCGTTGCGGGAGATTTTCATGCGAATTGGTCATTCCAGTATCGAAGAAAATTTTTGCACGCCACAGAGCTATGATAATTTTATTTTGTCAAGTTCAGCAGAAAAACATAAAATGTTAGCTTTGAAAGCACATTTACTTGAAATATCAGCATCGGAAGTAAGCTAAACTCAGCATTTGTTACTTATGCCTTCTTTGAATTATGTTTTAGGTATTGCAAATACCCTCAGCTGAATTCTTTTCTGATAATGAAATGTCAAAAATAAGTGAGTTCTCTGCTAAATTATTTTAATTTTAAACTACATTTAGTGTACTTTTTCTCTTAATTGAAATATTTTAAATATTATTTGTTTTGCACATATTTCATGTAAACTTATTATTATTTTTGTATAATAAAAATGTTATTTTGTTTGGAGATTGTGGAATGCAGATTGCGCTGTAAAATTTATTGTATTGTGAGTTACAGTAATTAATGTTTTGCAAGTACAAATTAATGACAATTATGTAGGGAAAAATGTAACTGCAATGATGATTTTGTATTTTTGGGCGTTGATTTATAAAAAATAGAAAGTGACGTTTGAATTAGTTTCTTTTAAACTATTTTGATTTTTAGTGCATTTTATTTTTATTCTCCATTGTAGAGTTATTATTTGAAAGAATTTGTATTTTTTTAAACCAAAAGACATGTTATTGCAGACAGATTTTAATTTTTATAATTCCTATATTATGCTTTATTTTTTTCTTTTTTTAATTTTTAGATGGTAGTTGTGATTTTGTGGATTCTGGTGGAACAGAAGCATATCAAGTCTACATTTCAATGTTAGAGCATCATCATGATAAATTTTTTGACTTATTTGACATTTCAAAT
This sequence comes from Trichinella spiralis, assembly GCF_000181795.1. NCBI lineage: Eukaryota > Metazoa > Nematoda > Enoplea > Trichinellida > Trichinellidae > Trichinella > Trichinella spiralis. The sequence goes on from NW_003526943.1 coordinate 7,424,758, forward strand.
CTTCTTGATCGTTCTGTTTTAAAAACAGTAGAAGATTCAAGTCGAAATGTGTATATTAAAGGTCCGACGATTGTTTCATCAACGCTTAAAATAATTGATATTGATTTAGATATTGTTTTAGGTGCTTCAGAAATTCAAATCAGCAATGCACAGGAAGGAATGAAATTATTTTGCGCTGGGAAACGTAACATGCGTTATGCTGGTTTGAAAATGAATTACGACTACAAGCAAAGGTATTTAATTCAAGCATATGTGTTTTTTATTTAAGAACGATTTTTTAGTCATTGCTTGTATGTTGTACGTTTGGTTTATAAGACAACATCTAATGATTCCAATTTTGGCATGAGAAGCAACAGGTGAGTCAGTCTGCTATTCAGTTAACATGTCATTATATCGTAAATTTGTAGGCCTATACTGTGATCAGTGTATGTAAGATTTCGATTCAAAATTTCCCCTTTTTTTAAGGATTTTTGCGCAACATTTTATATGTAGTATTTTAATTTTAGTTAAAGAAGTTCAGCAGTAGCTTCAACTTCTTATTATTACTTTTTTACCTTTATTTTTGGAGATTGGAATTGTTATCTTGTTTAGCTAATAATGTAATGTGATTTCATTTCAGATTGGTGTTTTGTGACTTGGCTGAAGAAGAACTATCACGGAATAGTAATTCTCAACCATCGAAAGATGAATTGCTTTCTAATTTAACTTTTCTTGCGCTGTCTCGTTGTATGGGCGTGATACGATATAACCAAACTCACAGGTGATTTGAATTAATTATTAATATTATTTATCAACACGAAGTGTTTTTGCGTGGTTGATAAATTTGTTTTGCTGCAGTAAACAGAGGATGGTGCCATATCGTGCTTCAAAACTGACTCGTGCACTGCAAACATTTTTTACCAATCAAGAGAACGTGTCGTTTATTATTAACGTGAATCCAAGTAATTTTACAGTTGAAGGAATGTTGGCATCTCTTCGATTTACGGCCGCTTTAAAAAAGGTATGTCATATTTTATTGGTAAAAATTTTCAATATTAGCAAATGAAATTGCATGTGCAAATAAATTGCAGTCCATCAAGCATCAGAACAAAAGTACAGCGTGTTCTAAACTACAGCTTGGGAAGCGGCATTTGCTTGGTTTGCAAGGAAGCAAAGAAGTGAGCATATCTAGATAGCGAATCTCAAAAGCGCATGCGTGCATTGGTTACTGCTTCTATAATTTTTTTCTTTTTATCGGAAAAACATATACGGGGCGCATTTTTTGCTTTGAAAATTCCTATTGCTTTGCTTAGATTGCACGAAACTTACCTTTGCTTTTCTTATTTAAGCTGTTGAGTTTTCCGAAAATGGGTACTTTTTCACTTTTTTTTCGTAGGAGTTTTGTTTTGGGCAAATTCTTATATTTCAAAATCTAATCGTCATTGATATCGGCAATGCATTAACAAATGGATATTTTATGGTTTCAGGAAAATTCACCTGATCTCAAATCAAAGAAATTTACTCTCGATACAGAGACAAAAAAGACGGTAAGATATGTGATTGCATTGAATGAACGCAGTTCTTTTGTTGTGAGAAACGTTATCTCAATTAATGGTAACATTAATTATTAAATGATGATTTTATTTAGCGTCATTATTCTACTAGATATTGTAAAAAAGTAGAGTGGTTGTTTTTTAATTTTCTGTATTTGTTAACTTGTTTAGGTAGAAAAACTTTCTGACAGATTTTTTGAAAAGATTTATGCTGATGTATTATTGGATGAAGCAACAAATTATGATGGTATTAATGCTGAAGTTGATCTGCTGAATGAAGAATGCTCTCGCACAATAAACAGCACTGTTGACGAGGTAAGCTTTGAACTTAAAATAAAAAAAAGATTTTATTACACAAATTAGGGCAAAGTAGTTTTTTATTTGCAGTTATTATTGTTTGTTATTATGGCTACTTCTTGCTTTGTTTTGCAAAATATTCATTAAAGCGGAAGATTTCTTGCAGCGTATATCGAAGCATGATGTACCTGCATTATATTTAAATATTTCTTTTAAAATTTTGTTTTCTAAGCGCTTTTTTATCGGTATGAAACTTTGGAATTTCGGCTACTGAGATGTCAAAATAATGTTCGAAAAACTTCGATTTAACGACATTATGTTTATTACAAAAACGTAATAAACCGTTAGTTGTTTTCTTTAAACAACCGCAATGATGACGTCGGGCTGAATTGGGTGAAAGATTGTTTTAAAAATATTGAAAATTAGTACAGAGTGTGTATTATTGATGAAAGCATGTATGATTGATTGCAATGAAAAGTTATTGATAGTGAATTTTTGACTAATTCGAGGAATATTTGAAAGAAACTGTAAAAGCATACAGCGATTTATGCACCCCAATTGAAGCTGAGAAGCTGTTATTATTATTTGATCTTATTTAGCTTAAAATTGCTAATGATTGTTTTGAATTTTTAGAAAAAAGAAGCAACTATTGCTAAGAATGTACTACCGAGTTTTCCACCTGAGGTGTGAATGTTTTTCCTTAAATATTTGCGTATTTTATTTCCAGATGATATAAATAAGTATTTTAGACGATCCAAAATATTCTGAACGAGATAGCGGCTGTTCACAGCATGTTGAAAAATTTAGCATTTGATGTGAAAAAAGAAGAATTGGCTGTACGTTATTATTGTTGTATTTTAAAATAGCTATTTCGTTTCATTTTGCATTTTTATCAAGTGGAAAGAAGAGTTCAACTTGTTAAGAGCCAAAGCTTATGAGTCGACAAAATTGTGTAGCATATTTAAGCAAGATGTTCAGCAGTGCAAGCGGAAAATAGTTCATCTGGAAATGGCGTTATCTATGAAAGTAATTGTCATTTATTTATGTGTTAAATTTTTTGTATGTTCAGGATGAAAGTTTTTCCAATTGCTGAATTTTAGGAAGCAGAATGTGCTCGCCTTCAGCAGCAGATATTAAAGGAGCGTCTCAGTCGATTAAATAACACGCCAAGACAGCCTCGTGGAAAACATCGAAAAGTAATTTTTGTCTTTCTTCCACGTATAATTTCATAAGTAGCATGATTTGATTAGTATTGCATGATCTGATTTTCATTTTTGCCGTATTTTTTGCAGAGTGATGTGAAACTTAATGCTAATGCCGATGTTGTGACTAGAGAATTTTTGGAGATGAGTAAGTTTTGGAAAAAAAAAATTTTTTTTTTCATAATATGGCATTGATTGATTTTTTGTAGTTAAAAAACATAAACCTACGGGTGACAGAAGTGCGGAAGTAAGGGGAAAAGGAAAACGAAACAAAAATAGTAAGTAACAGTGCAGAATTTGCTCATTATTATTTATGATTTCGTAATTGTTATTAATAAGAAACGCTATTTTTACGAATTTATTACGTATAGGTGTAGCAGCGTTTTGTACCGTGTGTGCAGTTTTTGATATTTTTTTAGATCTTTTGAATGTGGATAACAAAATGAACGATGTGCCTAAATTGAGAAGATCAAGCAGAATTGGTATTTTGTTTTGGTTTTATTGTCAGTTTTGAAAAATTGATATATTTGTTTCAACTTTAGCGGCGCTCAATAGGACAAAATCGCCTGTGTTCCAAACCCCAGAATGTTCAAAATTACCCGAAAAGAATAATTTATCTTCAGGAACATCGTTCAGAACTGCTCCACCAAGAAAGCTACTGAAACAGCATGAACTGCGCATGACTTACCTCACTACTCCAGTATTTTTTGCTTTGCACTTTATTATTGATAATTGAATTGAGGGCGTTGTTTGTTATAGGAAACAGACCATAATTCTGATTCAGATGAAGAAGATGCCGTCTCTAAAGTGATGAGCCGAGTCATGGAATCATGATGTTCTTATTATTTGTTTAAAGCATTGAATTTTTATTTCTAAATTCTGGAAATGTAATATATATGTTTCGTTATTTTTATTCTACTAGAGTGAGCACGTATCGCATGGTAGGAAACAGTTATCATTATTTGTCGCAATTCAATTGTCAATCTTTTATCGTAAATATTACACATTATTTCAAGTGATATTTTATTGTCGTTTTGTAAAATTGAAAAATCAGTTCTGAAATACAAATCATTCTTGAGAAATTTCATGAGCTTTTTTGCTCTATTTCTTTGCTTTGTATATGCATGTATCTTTAAATTTGTAATAAAATTTTTATTTATGCAAGATTGTTTTGTTGTTGAAATAATCATCAATTACAACAGAGAAAAAATATCCTTTCTAAGGTTATGTAAATTTCAAAACTGAAAAAAAATTCTTTTTGTACAATGATTCAAAAACTACATAATGTAACTTTGTCACATCATATTATTGAGCTATGCGTGTATCGTGCTTGTATCCAATGAGGATGCGAGTTATTTAAAGCAAATATTAATCACACGAAATTGTTGATATTGATGTTAGTGAACGTTTCATTATTAAATTATTACTATAAATAGTTTATATTTTATTTTTGAAAACTTTTATTGCTCATGCTTTTAAATTATATTTCATTTTAGTTTATTTCATCTTATCATATTCAGAGGAAACTATTCATTTTTGCCAGCTTCGATCGCATTGAACATTTATATTGAAATTAACTTTCACTTTATTATTTTTCTTTTTGAAATTCTTGAAAAAAAATTTGGCAGAATCACAAGAAGCGCAACGCGATTTGAAATGGATTGAAAAATAACTGACATGCAGATTGATACTTGCAACTTCTGCAGAGAAGTAAAATGCAGCTGCGTTAAAGTATATATTCTTTTCTCTTCATTTGAAACTAACAATAATAACTTGGATAAATTTTATAAATAAATGATAACAATTTTTCAATATTAAAAATTCGATCGCAAATAGTCGATCATCAGATCAAGAGAATTTTACAACTGTGTCAAATGAAGCGATTGTACACCTTTGCAGTATCGGTAAAAAGAAATTTTGCATGAATTTCTTTTTCATTTCTTGCAAAAAATAAAATCCATTGTATATAAAATAGCAATTTCTCATGTACAATGAAAAGGTGTATATTTGAAAAGAAGAAAAAAATTGCTGCTGCGAGCTCGATGCTTGGTGCCGGTGTTGCCAATGATGCTATTTCCAGTGTCAGTTCAACCTCACAGACGTCTCGTCTCGTCCATTTTCTTTTCATCGTTGTTGAAATTTAAAATTTTTTAAAGACATCATGCGTGCTATAAAAAAAAACAAGTAACGTCTACATGTGCTTTGTCATACGTGGGCGATAATTTTCTGCTTTTTCACAGAGCAATTTCAACAGCTGAACAGGAGGAATGAATTTGAATTTTTTGTTTCTCAGAAAGACCATCAACAAGTGGGCAGTTGACGGTGCTCTTTTGCCGTCCCGAAACCACTGCTTAAGGTTAATTTTGAATTTGTAATAGAGAAAACTGTCAATTGTCAATTTAAGCCTTTTTGACAAGACCCACTCCGAACTGACCAATCGCAGTGAATCTGGAAACAAACAACGCTCTCAACTGTGAACACCAATCCGACCCTTCCCCTTTCAAAGAGGCAACTGTGCCTGACTGAGTCCAGTGGGAAAAAGTCTACAACAATTACAAGATTATTCATTTTGTCATTGTGTTTGAAGAGAAAAAGCGAATTTTTGGAAAAAATGAAATTCAGAATTGAAATTTTATTCATTTGGATATTTACCTTCATATTATTCATATCATTGCCAACAGTTGTGAATTCGATGCCTATACTTTCAACTTCGACGAAAGCTAATCCGGATGCAACGACAAACGCGGTGAGCACTTGTCAATTGCTTTGATTCTTTTTGAGAAGAAATTTCTCAAAATTTTATTCACACGTTTATAAATTATGAAAAAATTTCATCTTTGAATTATTTTTTCCACTCCATTTCACTGCAATCACGGCCATTACCATTCAATAGTTTTTGGGATATTTCTCATTTGAAAAATGAACATACTTATGTTAATTTTTCTCTTTCTACTTTTCAAATGAAGTTCAAATTTAGTTCACTTAGTCATCTCGTGAAAAAATTTTTTCATTTTAATTTCTACTGGTTTTTAATGATTGATTGATTGATCAGAAAATTAACAAATGCTTCTTATTTACCTTCATACATTGTCTTTTGTTGGTCACAATAACATGGCTGTTGGATAAAAATAAACCAATATTGCAATCATTTATTCAATTTCATAAGCAAATCATCTTTCAATCAATTCTCATACCAACAATCCTCTTTTATTCACACGATCAACATTTAACGGCAATTTTTAAACTATTGTAAATATTTCAATGCATTTTTTAAAAAAAAATGAAAAATTTACAATCATTTCCAATAAAAGATGAAAAACAACTTCAATGTTTTTTTATTGTAAATTTTTTTCTCTTCATTTTCATAAATAATGAATTCATTTTGTATTTTCTTGTTATTAATTGAAAATTATTTTGCTTCTTTTACAATTGATCTCGATCATTTTAATCAAATCAGTTTCCATTCGATTACAAAAAAAGCAACTTTTTTTTGAATTTTGTGCGAGAAATAAAAACTTTAAATTTCATCCTTTTTTTGAATTTCCAATAACGCTTTGTAAATAAATGAATAAATACTTCCCATCATATGAAGCTTGGAAAGAGAAAGTATTCAATTTATTACAACACGTTTAACTGATTGATGTGCATGGGAAAATAATTTCAAATTATATCATTTGAGTTAAACGAAATCGCAAATCAGTGAAATTCAAACGCACATGTTTCGGTTCAAATTGCCAATTTAATTGAAAAATTTACATTTATAACTTTAGTTTATTCTCTCTTGGTAAACTTAATGTGTAGTCAAAATGATCTGTTTGATGTTTCAAACTTTTTAGTCATTGTCATCTGAAATCACATTATATAAAGAGAAATATATAGTTTATTCGTTATTCTGTTACTTCATTATCCATTCAATGTAGTTTTTAGTCTGATTTTGTACATTTTTTTCAACAACTAAAAAATTAATCCAAGACGTCATATTATAATTACATAGATGGTGATTATTTCTGAAATAATCTCGTAAGCTTAGCATATGCTTAGATAGTATTTTTTTAAAATTTCATTTAATAAAACATTTAGAAATTTATTTGCGTTTATATGATACATGATAATACACGTGTATTAGTAAATTATGATAAAGGATAAAGCTACGATGATTAAGTGAATATTAAAAAGCCTCCGCCTGCGCAGGGGGTCGAACCCTGGACATTTAGGTTAAAAGCCTAACGCTCTACCGACTGAGCTACGCAGGCTGAAGGCAATTCACCTAAAGCAAATTTATGAACAAAATATTTTTCGCAAAACAAGATAAATGGTGTTGCAAAGTACTGATCGGCAAAATTCCAATTTCCCGGTTTATCATATGCAAAATAGATTTTGGACAATTTTGTTTATATTTGTCATTAAAATAAGTTTTGATTATCAATAAAATTTTGAAATAACTCTCATTAACATTGATCAATTCTTTTTATAATTCTTAAGATGATTTATTACAAAAATTCACAAATATTATAATGAAGGAAATATTGCATATCTGATAATTTTTATGAACTGCTTTTTAAGATTAATTGTAATATAATATTGAACACAAAGTTAAAATTAGTTTTTCAAAGTAAATTTGTGGTAAAATAACTTTTCGAGTAATGATTAACATAAATAAAAATAAAAATGAAATTTGAAAATTACTGACATGCTAAATTTCTTTTTTTTTCTGCTTATTTTAGCCATTATTAATTACTGTTCGATATGTCATTGTGACAGATTTATAATTTTCAGTAAAATATTAATATGAAAAATTTTAGAAATTTCATACTTCCTTGTTAAAATTTGAAAATGAAAAATAAAAATTATTTATTAGTCCAGTGCTAGTGAGTGATTTGCTTTGATATTTCTTTAAAATACTTCAAATAAATCAATAACTTCAAAATATCCGTTCAGTACAGATATCATTTCAAATAAATATCAGAAATGCTACATTATGAGCAAACAAAATTTTCGGTGTTGCAATTTATTGTGATTTAGGAGAAATTGTTAATCAAAGCATGAATAGATTTCCAGATGTTCACATTTCACTATAGCGTTAGTTTAGCCTCTAAGAAATGACAGCTAAGTCGCTTTTCCCATCTGGAAGCAAGCAGCTTGATGAAGAAGCTGTGATCCTTCTTTGAAAAACAATACTGCAACATTGTGTCAGTCAGTTTTTAAGATTAATTTATTTATTTGATTGTATTTTATGGCCTTCTTCCTTATTTTCCTGTTGTTAATTTTGCTTGAGAGAAAAAATTGCACAATATTGACGAAACATTATTGATGTTATTTTCCAATTTTGAAATTAATAAAATGTAGATTTTCTTAGAATCAGTGTTTTAAAGTAGTGTACGCTTGAAATATTAAACGTTCTGATGCGTATTAATTTTTGTTCTTTTAAATATTTGTCAAATTAATTATATGCAAAGATTAAATGTAAACAATATCCGTTTTTGAATATTTTTTGGTTTCTTATTATTTTTATTTTGTTAATTGGACTCAGCATAATAAATTTTAAAATGGCATTTGAAAACAGTATTTTACGTTTCACGTATTTTCACACGCATTTTGTTTAAATCAGTTTTTTTGAATTTATGTTGGTGTTTTATTTGCAAAATTATGAGTATTTTAATATACTGGTTCCTCTCATTGGTATTTTAATTCAAAATCAATAATATTAATATCAATAATAATATATATTATCATAATACTGAATAAGTTCTGTTACAAGTTTTTTAATCTATTACTAAACCTCAAGTTTAAAGCATTTTGAACAATTATTTAAATTTTAAAATGAATATACTTTTAATTTTTTATAAATTATTTTAGAATAATAAACGCTTTTTTTTCTCTTTAATTCTTGAAAATCGTTTAAACGGATCAAAAAACATTGATGGAAATATATGATATTTTGAGCTTATGTTACACGTGTTTGTTTTTTAAATGTTTGTTAAATGAAAGGCAAAATTATATTTAAAAAAATAATATTTTTTATTATAAAAAATGGAAACAAAGTAAAAGAGGCAAATTGAAAACTTTTCTTTGAAAGTATATTTTAAAAATCGAAGAAAATCTTGAAATTATTACATTGCTATTATCGATCTGTGTAAAAATAAACCGTAGTTGTCATTTGTCCATTTATATGAACCTTTACTGTAAAAGTCAAAACAGGTAATTTCAGACATTTTGTGCATTCAGGAAAGCTGAAATGAAAATATTAGTATCAAAATTATATTATTATAATTGTACAGTTCATTTTTATTGTTGAAGTGCATTTATTATGTAGGAAAGCTTATTCACATGAATTCTTTAATAAATTCGCAATTGCCTTTTGCAGAAATTTGTGAGACTATTCTTGTTTTATTTGTTTTAATTATCTACTAAATCAAACAATGATTAAATTTTAAAAGTATAAAATTAATAATTTTGTAAAAATGTTTTTACTTATTTTTTATTTATTCTAACATTTATGATGCAACTGTAGAATTTTTCAGTTTGCATTTTTTGAATATTCAGAGCTTTTTTCAAACTTGCTTATTGCTAAATGTTTTAATCTTTTTAAATTGCTCAAAGTATTTTTTATAAAAGCTATATATTAATATTAATTTTATTAATAATGCAATGAATAAAACTTGTAAATATTCAAAACCTTATATTTTTGTATGCAATCAATGAACGATGTATTATTGATAAAATCGAATGCTTGTAAACTTTTGATAAAATTCCAATTGGATTAACACCTTGTGAATTGTGGTGCTTTTAAGCATTTTTTATGAACCATAAACAAACGATTGTTATTTATTGACTTTGTTCACGGTTTCATATTTGTTGACAACCGTTGGCAAATGACAAATGTTGGATGCTAAAATCTGAAACGCATTAGCTAGTTGTTAATAGCAAACAATAGTCAATTGACTTTTTGCACAATTTATTTTCCTCATTGCTTTTGCAATGTTGAATATAACTAAGTGAAAAATATTCATTTAAACAAATAAGCAAATAATAAATAATTTATTTGCTAAAATAATCGGTAAAAATAAAAAATTTAATTTATTAACATTGCTCAAAGTGAAAAGTTTTCAAAATGTTCACTTTCATCTTCAATTTTCACTTACTGAAATATAATAATAATTCATTTGTAATTTAAAGTTTCAGCATATTTAAAAAATAATATTCAAATGTAATGTGGATTTAATTTTTGGATTTTTAGCTGAATTATTTGATTGAATTTGGCTATTTGCCACGTGGTAATCCAGAAATTAGCAATCTTCGTACGGAAGATGCAGTCAAAACAGCCCTTGGACGTTTGCAAGGATTTGCTGGCCTGGAGCCAACTGGAAATCTTGACGAAGCGACATTGAAATTGATGAATACTAAACGTTGCGGTGTTGCTGACTTTTCACGGGAAATTTCATCGCCGAACAGAAATCGTCGTTTTGCTCTGCAAAGCTTGAAGTGGGATCGGCTAAATTTAACTTACAAGTAAGCATTGCAAAATTTATTGTCAACATCCGATGATATTAGAAGGTGATTTGATTTTCAAATGGCTGTAGCTGTTTGATGCCAGCTGTTGCTTCAACTTTTGACGCGCACACATGCTCTTATCGCTTTGCTCGCGGTCTGATTGTCGACCGACGTTAAAGCCCAGTAGAGATGAAATTTTATTTGTTAAATTTAGCTCAAGGTCGTCACTTTTTGCTTTTAAGCTTTCACACTCGAGCAAATGTCTCCCCTCCCCCTCTATCCTCTAGCAAGCTTTCTCTTTTATTTTAACATTTAATCACATTGGTCGTTTGTTTGATTGTTGCAGCTTCAAAGTTGAACCAGTGGCTGGAAATCGATAGCTTCAAAAATTCCCTATTCCATGGCGCTGCCTTACTCATAAGGTTGTCATGAATAATCTTGTGCTCATCACAACCTCTATGAGTAAGGCAATGCCGACTTAAAATACACCGTTTTCTACCTTATGCTTGTTGTTATTCAACAGGAACTTATTTTCACTTGTTCATCGTCCGTTTGCAGTATTTTCTACATATGTTGAAATTATTATGCTCATTGTTTTGAATTGAAAATTTCAGAGTGGCAAATTACACACCTTTTATGGGACCAGGCAGAACAAGACGATCCATTTATGACGCTTTGTCCGTATGGTCTGAAGTTTCCGCACTGAAATTTACCGAAACGCAAGATGATCATGCCGATTTGGTAGTTGAATTCCACTCGTAAAATTATTTCTTATTCATATTTTAAAAACGAAAAAAAGACATTTTCAATTTAGAGGCGATCATGGTGATGGATATCCTTTTGACGGTCCAAATATAGTTCTGGCGCATGCATTTTTTCCAGGGGCACTCCGTGGCGGAGATGTGCATTTTGATAACGACGAACGATGGTCTGATGTACCACAGCAAGATGGTAAATTTTTCAAATTTCACATACTAAACAATAAAATAAAACATAAATATAACAAAATATTTGAAATAATTTATTGATATTTATTGCAAAGTTGTTGTAAAATTTGTAAAATTATCTGTAGCGGAATATTGAATCACTTTACATTAAAATGTTCCATCCATAAAATTCAGTAGCTCCATGTAACAATGGTGCTTTTTAATTTGTTACATTCATCATCATGTTGTATAGATTATTCCACTTATTGTAGTGCTATTTACATGATGAAGTGCACACTGAATTTTTATTCAATGCATATTTTTTATTTAATCAAAAAATAATTTCAGTTATAAATTTATTTGCCGTGGCTGCTCATGAGTTTGGTCATAGTTTGGGCCTTGGACACTCTAGAGATAGAAGTGCGCTTATGTTTCCCTATTATTCTGGCTTTGATCCCAATTTCAAGCTTTCCCACGATGACATCACTGCTATTCAAAAGCTTTATGGTAGCAGACATTCTCCCCTTATTATTGTAATAAAGATGATTAATTATAGGAAGTGGCAAATATGAAACTTCATCAATTCCTGAAGTGACTGAAGAACCAACTAAGTTTGATGATAGTGAATCTGAAAATGATGACCAGCCATTTGATCACCCCGTAACAGAAATACCAAATGAAGTTCCTGATCCTTGCAATAGCGATATTGACGCATTGTCAAATATTCGAAATGAAATCTTTATTTTTAAAAATAAAGTACATCACTGTTAATTATTACTATTTTGAAATAATCATTATTTCTTTTTCTTGTAGTATTTTTGGCGTCTAGATGATCATGGATATCTGGTGGAGAACCCAATTTTGATCGATCGGTTTTGGTATGGATTTCATGAAAATGTTTCCCATATTGATGCTGTTTATGAACGACCTGGCTTAGACAGAATTGTATTCTTTTTCGGTAAGAATGTTTTCTGATGTAGTGAAACAATTTTTATTTAGCTTTGCACCCCAAGACCCTTTGTTAATGGCTTCTTCATTTGTTAAAAAATACATTAAATTCAAATTTAGATTCAATTTTATTCAATATTTTATGCATATTTAGTAATTCGAGATTTTTTTTAATAAAAATTAATCAAAACATTATCCAAAAGATACATTTCTGTAGTTCGATCACGTCGAACTGATTAAATAAAAATGTATGATCGAATGGTTTTGCTGTGAAATAAGTAACAAATTTAATTTTTCATTGAAATTTATCAGTATTTCTTTAAATCATAATGCTAATAAATGAGATGAAATGAACAAAGATATTCAAGTAGTGAATTGTTTATTTGAATGTTTAAAAGAGATCTTATTAATTTAAAAACATTTTTGTTTTTAAAAATTGAATTCTAAAAATTAAAATTCAGTCATACACTACCCTAGTCATTTGCTACATTATAAATAGAAATTGCAAACTTCGTTTACAATCAACATCAAGAAGATATCTTTTTATGCTGACACACACATATATTTATATCATTTAACAGGCAAAGTCATTTATTTAAAAATATTTATTAGCGTAAAAAACTGATTAAAATCTGCTTTATCAGCAGTTGTTTGAGAACAGTTGATGCAGCTATAAATTAATTAAAGTTATAAAAATGCATGATGAAACATTTATATTCTTTCATAATATCATTGGGAAGGTACCACCATTAGTAATTATTATTCAGAAAATTTTCAAACTATATTAAATTACTAGTTATTATTAAAGCAGAATCAAAAATCTTATTTTAAGTAATTAGAAATCTTTTTTATCACTGTCACAATTATATAATGCCAAAAGATGAATGTGCTTTGATGCCTCTAAAATGAACTTTAATTGCTGCATTTATATGAACAGTAATGACAATGGGTTTAAGTTCATTTTTGTGTTTGAAGAAATTTTAATTTATATAATACTAAAGAACTGAATGTGTTCAGGTCGTCAGTATTGGGAATTTTCTGCCAATATTGCACTGCCAAACTATCCAAGAAATCTAACATCGTTAGGTCTTCCTGAAGATGTAGAAAAAATTGACGCAGCCTTTGTTTGGGATTATAACGGAAAGACGTACTTTTTTTCCGGAGAACAATATTGGAGGTTTGATGAACAAACTGGTTTAGTTGAACATGATTATCCTCGAAATATTAAAATTTGGGAAGGCATACCGAAAGATGTAGATGGTGCTTTTACAGATAAATCTGGTAAGTATAATATACAAGCTGATGTAAATTTTTAAATATTCATGCATAGCATAATAAATAATGAATTACCGTTTAAATAATTTAATTGCTTTAAGTTTTAATAGATCTTATTTCAGGTGTAACGCATTTCTTTAAAAATCACCGAGTATATCGGTTTAATAGTTTCTTTATGCGAGTGGAAATTGGCTACCCAATAAAAATTTCTTCATTTTGGAATCACTGCATCAATCCAAATCAAAACATGCTTCCAATGACCGCAAATTCTGCACCAGAACGTTTTGCATCCCACTTGTTTCTGTGGATAATATGTAATGCATTCATGTGCGCTGCCATGTCCCATTACTTGGGTTTTCAAGCAGAATCGTTATTGTTACTCTTTTAATGTTGACTATATGCAGTAAATTTCTTCCGGATACATTTTACCTGTTGCAAATTAATAAGTAAAAAATATTGAAATCAACTTTTTGTGTTTGTCGTACAGTTAGGTCGTATAAATATGAATTCATAAATAATAAAAGGAATTGTGATATTTGCATTCGATGGTTTGTAAAACCGTTTTAGTTCATTATTATTTGCAATTAGTTTGAAGAATATATTGACAAACTGCTGCGTAGTTGCTATGGTGTAAAAATTATAAAGCATCCAAACAATCTTATGCGATCGTTGGTTATGTAATTCATCTTGGAAAAATTTGTGAATTTATTTCATTGCACATCATATGAAGTGCTAAACGTTTCAAATAAAATTTCAAATTCGAGTACATTTCACTTTTAAATTCTCACACTGCATCAGTGTAAGTTTTAAAAAATATTTAAATTTCAATTTAAAGCTGTAGCAAACACCTTTTTGTCGTAAAATTTGAACAAAACTATATTGTTGGTTGATCAGTGGAATAAGCTTGCTGTTGAAATTGTTTAGCTGTTCATCCTACTCTACTGACAAATTCTGAATTCTGCAAAGCGTTGCATTTTCCATGAAAAAAAGAATTATGGATAGTTAAATTGCAAGTCCAAAAAATAACAACACATTATAAAGATATTTAAAGAAAAAACAGAACATCATCGAAAAATTACGTAAGGTGCCTTGGTGTAGAGTTGCACGAAGAACAATTTAAAAGAAGAAAAAAAAACTGAGCGGCATTATAAAGTCAAATGAATTGATAAATAATGAAATAAATGTTGAATTATTTCCACTTAATTTGTGACAATATCGCCATCATCGTTCAAGTTTTCAAATATAATTGCACTGCTAGTTGGCGGCTACGTTGATGTCCCAGAAGCTACAAATATTATACCAACCTATCAGTATTTTTTGAAATAGTAACAACAGAAATTAGCAAATGCTATAAAATAAAGAATATGCAATATAAATTATTTCTTTTTTTTAAGAAATTGTTGTTCGAAAAAAGTGTTTTATAAAAAAGACGAATTTCGTAAAAATAACAACAAGTATATGTATTTTAAAAGCATTCAGTAGTTATTCATTTGAAATACGTACACTTCTGCTATATAGAAATGAAGTGAAAATTTGGTTTTCAGCAGAACTTAATCTTAAGTGAGTATATGCTGAGTAAATTGTGCATGAAAATATAATAAGTGTATTTTTTCTCAGTTGCTAAAATAATTTCAAAGATTTCGTAAGTAAGTGTTTCACTACTTTTACATGAATTATAACTTTTTAAATTTTCTCAAGAAGCGAATTTAAATTTCATCTCAGTTCAACCAAGTGAAAAATTTTCCAAACAGAAATAACTCCCATTATCTTCAAGAATAAATAAATGCATTAGTAAAAATAATGCTTCAAATTGCGAAGTAGACATTAGGGACGTTTTTTGTTGACTAAAAAAACAGCACCAACGTTGCAACAGATGAGCTTCCATATTACTGCTACATGTGTTCAACAGCTTTGGATGCAGTTTTATCGCGAGTGTTCGCCGTTGAACGGACAGCTAAACGGACACTGTGATCGTTTCCATTCTAGCCGAACGTTTCGACGTCCACATTTTAAACTTGCAAATCAATTACTGTACTAATACAATAAGCGCGTCAGGGTCGCTGCAGTCGAATTGTGGTAGTGGTTGTTGAGGCGATGAAGTTGTTCTGCGTGCCGAAAACGTGGAACCGTCGTGTTCTAGGTAAGCCGTCGGCTTTTGCCAAACGTGCCGGTGGATTTGTTTGAATTTGCAATTTTTTCTTGCAGAAAAGACGAAACATTGGTTCGGATCGAGCTGCAGCACGAACCGCCTTTCGCCGGTCAGACGCAGTGGTTCTTTCACGTCGCTCAGCTCCAACAAAGCCTACGTGCGCGTCAATGGCAAACGGTCAGTCAGATTGGTTGCCATAGAATCGTACAAGCCGGTAGAAAGCGACGAGCTAGCGGTTGCGGCAGGTGATCTGTTGTACGGAGTGTATTGTTACAACAACGACTGGCTGTACGTGGTGAATGAACAAGGCGACGAAGGATTCGTGCCCAGTCGGGTTTGTGAATTTGCATACCGCCGATCGGTGGTCAGAAATGACGCCAATGGAACTGCCGCCACGATGGAAGTGAACCAGCCCCGAGTCAGCAAAAGTCGAACCGCCTCGCCCGCCGGGCTTGAAAATGTGAACCGATTTTTGAAAACTCTCTCCATATGCAGCGAATTGGATTCATTCACCAGACCCCAATCGGAATCACCCCATTCAAGCGGCTGGAACGAGCCGACAAGCTCAGTATGCTCAATTGGTGCTTCATCTGATGACTCATTTCGCAATCTTGGTCAACTGCTGCCTGTGGCTGCGGGCAGCGGTGACAAGCGAAAGCTGTTTCTCCAAGCCTACAATACTGTCTGGAACGACGCCAACTTGGCCCTGTGCCAGACGAACTGTTAATTCTGGCGGTCGGTCATGTTTTGCTTTCAACGCAACAAGAACAACTGTAAACGCATTTTAATTCTTCTGCAGAAACATTTAATGCCTATTAGTCTGATTGTAAACTTTCATCGCAAATAAAAACTGTTTGCCCCTTCTTTTCAGCTTCTGCTGCTGTTGGATTTGTCGGTCGGCTTATTTGAACAGCTCAATTCGACGGCTATTGTCCGGTGATAAATGACCGTACCGGAGGTCCAGCTCAACTGGCCTCATTCCCACGCCCCCTCGGTTGGACAAGCAACGCTGGCCAGCAATTTTTTCTCATTTGATCGTCAGTATTTTTTCCTTCTATCCCCTATCTACTTCTACTGGTTAAACTAGTTTTGCATTATTATTCAGTAGACTTCTTATATGTATGTGTATAATTTTTATTATAGAGCTAACTAGCTGTACAGATATGTATATAGATTAACAATTTTGCTGGCCAAATCAGAAATTTAAATTTCAGTGCAATTCAATAATAATAATATTATTATTAAATGAACATTTTGTTGCGTTGAACATGCTGCTGAAAATGATGAATCATTCATGATTTTATGACAATCATTCTTACGCTTTTTTAAATGAAATATTCTTATTGCATTGCAAACAACCGCTTGAAAAGCATTTTCTTTTTTGCTAACTAGGGCTCTTCATTTGAAGCCCAACCTTACATTCTGTAATAGAAATCAGGTTTCTATGCATAGAATTCATGTTGCTTAGTAAAAAATTGGCAATTTTTATTCTCTAAATAAAATTTAATCATATCTTGAATTGAATATGATAATTATTTTTATTGTTCACTATAACTATTCTTCACTGAAACAAATTTGAAAATATTTTTTTAATTTTAATGAATTGCAAAATGAAAAACTGCAAAGTTAGCACAATTATACGAAAAGAACAATATTGAATTTTCACCCTCATAATTATTGTGCATTTTAAAAATAATACAACTGGATCATTCATTATTGATTATAATATTATAAAAATTCAAATTTTAATAAACAGAAATTTGGTGACTGGAAGCTGAATTTCAAAGGAGAAAAATTACAAAAATTGTTTCAAATGACAAACCTAATGTCAATTTCAAAAGTTTCCAAATCGAACAATAATTAAATAATTCCGCCTTGGATTGTATCTATTGTCAATTGTGGTCTATTATTTGTTGTATGTTGAAAATATTAAAAGATTAAATTTGAAGATGAAAATAATAAAAATGTTGAGCAAGTAAAAAATTCATTGTTGAACAATAATAAAACAAACATACGACATGAAATTTACGCTGGAATACTCATATTTCCTGAATGTAGTGCAGTGAATGAATATATAATACCATTTGAATAATTTTCACAATTGCAAGCTGAACTACATATTCCATTTTCATTCACATTTCCGGCAACAACAATTACACGCACCTCTTCAACGTTCAAAATAACGCCACCATGCCCGGCAATTACTATTGTCAGCGAAAACTATGGAACACATTCTTCGGTATCAATTGAATGATAAATTGAGTTCACATGAGGCCAAATAACAAAAAGTTCCACATTTGCGCAACATAAACGATAAATTTCCAAATAAAATTATTAAATCAACTGTTATTAATAATGATAAATTGCATACAGCATGAAGTTTTAAACAAGCTGAAAGTTCAAAAGACAACAACTTCCACCGTGCTATGTACAAAATTAACGCTGCTACTAAAATACAAGTTAAAATATGACAATTTTTTTCGATCCAAATTTTCATGATTAATACTGTAATTTAAATTTTCAGTTATCTTTCAAAGCTGATAATTGAGTAACTCATTTTTAATTAAAAAAATTTGTCAAACATTTTAAAATACATTCAAATTTTATTATATTATCATAAGCTATGCATTTATATTTTCAGTGGAACTTGTCCGTCAATAAATTATGAAACAGTTTTCCAAAAAAATTTCCAAAAATTACATTCATTTATTCAGTTATTCTTACACATATTTATAACACCAAATATTTTGAACAATACATAAAAGCATGCAAAATAACTCAAGAAACACTTTTTTATCAAAAATTATTTTCATATCAATATTTAATATCTTAAAACTACATTTTATTACTGTATTTTCAGTTTTAGTTTTCTATTCGGCAGACCATTTGGAATGGGGCTGAAATAATTCAAGTTTTACAAGCATTTCTAGTAGCACAAAATTTCTCATGTACAAAACCGTCTTTCACATCTACGTCGTCATTAATTCAGTCGCTCATTATTTATTTCAGTTTTCAAAGCACACTTTTAATAGACTGCATCTTATCATTATCCATTGTCGGCTTTTCATATCATGCAAATAATCAAGTTCATTCAGTCCTTTTTTAAGTATCATTATTCATCGATACAAAATAAACGTTTTTTTCCAAAAATGATACCCCACCATTTATTAAATGAAAAATGTTTAATAAAATTAAAATTAAAAAAATATATATGTAATTGATAATGCTATTTAAGCATATTATCAATCTCGTGAACAGCATTTGAAATAGAATCCATTAAATTTTTGGCAAATGTTAACTGACAACTCAAAAATAAATTATCAGCTGCCAATTTTGCACTTTCAGTATTTTCATCTGCAGAAGTTCGAGAAGAACTGCTCGGAGAAAAATAAATTGATGCATTGCAATTGCGTTCACATTCTTCTGTCATAGCCTTTAAAATGAAAAAAAAACAGACAAATTCAAGCACAACATGAAAACTAGGTGGAAATTTTTACCAAAGTCAACTCAATCTGATCACAAATTGCATTGAACGCTTCTATCGATTTAAACAGTTCTGTTCGAGAGGCGTGACTGTTTGATTTCAAAAAAATTATACATTAAACGGCCAATAACAACATCATAAGAAAGCTTTGATAATAATCATTATTAATGTTTATCAAAACACAAAAAATATACTCACGCTGATCCTTCATCTAACTGAACTGCCATCTTAAGTAAATCACCAGCATTTTTTGTAGCTGCCTAAAACTGAAATTGAAAAAAAGGAACTAAAAACATCATAAAGCAACTAATACCGAATAAAGGTGTTTTAATTCTGTTACAAGAGCTTTTAGTTTAGGTCCTGGATTGTAGTAATAAAGCTCCTGATTTAAATTTGAACTGCTTCCACTGTCTCCATGTTCAGCTTGAGAAGACATTGTGAATGAATAAAATTTGCAGTGAATCAAATTAAATCATAAAACATACAGTCAACAAAACTAACAGTATACTTCAGATAATCAAGTATAATTTTTAGAACAATTTAAAAAATTTTTAAATAATTGTAATATAATGTGTAAAAGGATAGTATATTTTTGCTCAAATTATACATTTTAACAGGACACGTTTGTATTTAAAAGATTTTGTGTTAAACGATATTGTTTCATCCGGATTAATGTGCAATCACCTAGCTGAATCAGTATAAACAGTTCGGATTAATTTTACAAAACATGAAATGACGAACTCGATAAATTGAAGTTTATTGAAAAATGGCAGGCTCGCGTAATACATGCACAAACGAACTTATGTTTCTAATTGTTGGCAATTTCTCATTGCACTGAATAAAATGGCTTTATCACTTCTTATGGCATAAACAGTTTTTCTCCAAAATATATTTTTTAATTTACACATAAAAGTGAAATAGAACTGCCTCAGCATGACTCCGCCACTTAGATTAAAAAGAATATTTTTGTGTTGCATCTTCAAATTTTGTAATCAATAATTTTGTTAAAAATAAAAATTTTAATTACAGCTTTCAGTATTTGACATTATTTATATTATCAACGTCATTTAAACTTGTGAAATACGTTCTTAAAATGCACTGTAGTAAAATAATTAAATCAGCAAACTGTCAACGCATTTAAAAATTTAAATTTTGAAGTTCATTTTTTTTAATGAATTTTAAAGTTGCTGCTTCTTTACCCCTCAAATGTTTTAAATTTAAAGCAAATTTTTAGCTGACATCAACAGGTGTTGTTCATATTCGGATAGGCTGTGCAATCTTTGATACCTATTTTTTCTCTTCTTGTATTCAGTTTTTCATTAGACTTTATTCTCAATTATCTTCATCCACAAGTGATTTGCATTTTATTAGTATTGCACTGCTGCATATTGCACGTCATTGCTGTTACATTGTTATACTGGTAAGTGTTTGTCGTCGAAGCTTCTTCAACATTTTTACATTCTGTTCTCTCTGAGAGAAATTATATGTAATGTAAATCCAGCATTGCTTGTTTGTCTTTTACTTCATTTAAACAACCTCTTAAATATGAACATTTTATTATATTTGCAAGGTGATAACATTACTGTCCTTTCAGGTTTAACAGCTGCAGTTTTACTCTTTCTTTTTCTTGCCGTTTTGCAATGGATCTTCTCTGTGGTGAAATTTTTGAGAAAATAGATTCTATCATCATGGAAGCTAAGGAAGGACGCGTCCCTGAAAACTTCCAAATGAAGTTGCTGCAAATTCTGTCTTTTTTAAAAGTTCATGGTAAGCGATTAGAAATTGTCTCCAGGGAACGAATAGAAAGCTTATATGAGGCATTCAATGTTTTTAATTCAATGTTAATGGATAATACGGCTGAAAATAATAGTAGACATCTATTGAATGAATTATTGGAGCTCCGTGAAAAGAGATGGAATATTCATAAGAATGATCAAGATTTTGATTTGAATGAGTTGGAAATTTTTGATATAAAGAATTTGATGAACAAGGATATCAAATGCATCAGTAAGGAAAAGAATGGAAATTTACCACAAATTGTCCAAAATAAAGATATGGAAAAGATTCCTAAGACATTTAACGAATGTAAAGCTATTTGTAAAACTTCGCATTCTGTTGCAATTTCTTACAAAGAAAATATGCCAATGAAAAAAGAGTTGAGCATTGTTGAAAAGAAATATACTAAATTTCTGAGTAATGATGGACAAAATATGAAGATCATTAATTGGAATAATGCTGTCAAATTTATTGAAAGTTTATATCTTCGGCAGCATGAACCTTTTCTAAGTCTAGAAGAAGAAAAGATATTTCAGAATGTGATGAAAATCATGAATAATAATGCTAATAAGATGGATGTTTCATCACAAATGATTATAGACATGCTTAACACTTTTATTAGAGATTTACTGGAGAAGAAAACAGCTATATTCAATCCTAATTTAAAGAAAGAAATGAAAACCTTCTTGAAAAAGCAGAACTGCAATAAAAGGAATAATATGGAAAATGCTTTGCCTATGGTGAACGGTAGTGGGCAAAAAGAATTAGAACCTTCTACCAGAACGACTTCAGTCAGTACAAAAAACAGAGATCTTCCTGTTATATTATTAGCTGAAAAGACAAATTATCCAACATCTGAATTTGAAAAATTCAATTTATGCAATCATGACAATATTTTATTACATCTAAATGGATCAGCAGAAATTTTTACAAAGGACATTTTTGTAGAAGAAGAACCAATTGTAGAAGAAGTGTTTTACAGAGAAATTTTTGTTGAAAGATCTTTTTGTAGTGCTATAATTGGCCACAGTGGTTCTACAATTCTCAAAATAGAGCATTTGACAAATTGTACAATCATCATGAAACCTACTGTCGAAGAGCTGAATCATCGGAATATTTTAATATTTGGATTTACTGAAGACGCCGTAAACGCAGCAGATAGTTTCATTCGTTTTTTCATTAAATTTGGTGTTAATCTTTCTAACGTGAAAGGTTTCATTTTTAAACCAACGAAAGAAGACGACTTGCAAACAGCAAGCTTGCTTTTCCAATATCCTGTCAACTTAAATGAACAGCTATTGGGCAATGTGTCATCAGTGAAAGATTTATATAAAATGCGACAAGTCATTGAAAAGGCTTTGGATTATTTATATTACCGCAATAAATTTTTAATTAATGGAAAGTCATCTGAGAGCAGTGAAAATATTTTTGAAAAAAAGAAAACGATTCACTTCAGACTGACTTTATGTCCTGATCATGAAGACAATACTGTTGAATTCAATAGATGTGAGCATGTGATTTACAAAGACAACTTTATGAAGGAAAGTATTATCAATGAAATCTATGAAAATGCTTCAAATCAACATATTTTTTCTATTTTGGAAGCAGAATATGAATTAAGGAAAACAGATAAAAGTGAATGGATGATTAAAGGAATTTCAGTTGAAGCATTTAGAAAGATTGCAGATTCCAGTGACAGTATTTTATACTTTATTGAAAGTGCTGCTGGCGTGAAATTGAGTTTCAACAATGAGAATATCAATTTGGATAAACATGAAGTAGTACTATTATTCATGGTATCGAGCACGAGAAAACGATTGACTTCTGCTAGTAAATTAATTGATTTTATTGGCAAACATAATTTAAATTTTGTATGGCTAGATTATGAAAAAACCAAGCCAATCAGCAATAGCATGGCCAGTGATTATTTGACAAAGAACCGAATGGTGAATATTTTAAATGAAATCCGTCATCTGGAAATAATGGATCTTAACCGTTTGATAAAGTGGGATGCTTTCAAGTGTATTAAGAAGAGAAAAACTGATGAATATAAAAAGAATGAAAATTTGAACGTTACCTTGAATGGCGAACGTAAAAATGCAGCAGTCGCTGAATGCGTGACTAAAAACTTTAGTAATCAAGAATTATGCAACACAATTGATTTATGGAAGATTATGCAACTGAAGAAAAAAATGCTGCAAATTCAAACCACCTGTTCTACCAAAAACGTTATGAAGCTGATCACTGAAACTGTGCTGCAAGAAATTTTACATTAGTGGAAGAAGCAGCTTGAAAAGAATCATTTATTGATTTTACTTTGTATTAGTTTACTTATTCACATTGCATTAATTTACATTAGTTTACTTTGCAACTTTGTTCGAAGTTTAGAACTGTTAGCATTATATTATCTTTCATTCATTTTTTATGTTGCATCTTTTTACCTACTTTCTTGATTTTGCCTACCTACTTTTGAAATATTTTAGCAGATTCCTTTAATTGATGCTTTTATTTGCTAAATAATTATTTTTTCACCTTTAATAAATGGATGTTTGATTAAAATATTGTATTCTTATTAAATTTCATTTTTCAGTTTTCTTATTTTACATTGAAATAAATTTCATTATTTTTCACAATCGAACAATCGAAATTATGCATTTACTGTAAAAAGATATTTTTCATATAATATGTGTATTTGTTTTAAAGTTTTGATACGTTTTCACTTTGAAGTAAAAGCAACACTGTTTGTCACTTTTAAAACTCATGAATTTCTCAAAAAGTAATGCGGTGCAACTAGTGCAATCTGTGCGTATATTTTCTATTTGAAAAAAACTTTTTCAAATTATTTTTTCGTAAATGCTTATTAATTATCACAAATTATTTTGTAGTTACTGCTATTTTTTCTTAATTTGGTTATTTAAATCGTACATTTAATGAAATGATGAAGGGAAATTACTATGTCTTTATAAGTTTTTCTATTTTTTATGCTCTATAATTTCGATTTTATTGTTGCTTATCTGCAGTATTTGTTAGTCTAACATTTGTTAACTCGCTGTTGTGCAATATTTTATTCATATGGAATTGAATCTAAAATTAATTTGGCTTAGAAACTTGCATTATTTAATAAACTGCAATCATTAGTAATTGATGAGCTCTTCAGTTATACTGTCCTTTATTAATATATATTCTGCATTATTATGTGTTACTGTTTTGACGATTTGCCAGTTCTGCTTCTGATATTTATGTAAAACAATTTTGCATGAATTTTTATTTCTGAGATTTCATCTGTGGAAATACAATTGAAACCGTGCAAAACATTACAAAAAAACGAAATAGATTGGTTCTCGTGGTTGACAAGAAGTAGGTAATAACTTTCAGTTATATGAAAATAAAAAAAATATATATAATAAGAAATACTAAAAGATGCTTCAGTCTCAAAAATTAGTGATTATTAAAATTCTCATTGGCATAGATTTCATGAAAGTTTTAGATTAAATCGATAGCGAAAGGAAAGTACAGTTGTTACCCAATGTTCAAGCAAAGCTTCCAAAACAAATACTACAGTGGAAAACAAAACTGCTACACCAAATTCGATGAATAAATGCTTTGCATGGGCTAAACTTAATTGATCATAAGAAGACACTTCAGCTCTTAGAAATTGTTGTTTGCTGTCATCAGTCATTGTTGAGTCTACATACCGCTTCAGCACATTCATCTTAAATGTGCTCATGATAGTTAGCACATTATCAAACTCTTTTTTACGACCAAACGACGGATTCCAAAAGTAGCAGTTCAACTGGGGATACATTGTGTCTGTGATAAGCCATAATTTTTCACGTTTGGGAAATTTTGAAAGATAAAATTCCAACGAAATGTGATTGCTAATTAACACTAACTGATCATTATCAATTAACGTTTGCAAAAGTTTCTTAGGGCTAGAATCTGAAACGTGATGAATTCCGTGCTTTTCTATAGCCGATTGCAGCTTGAGACATGTTTCAGGAGGGCAGAATTCGAAAATAATCCTTTTTGGCTGATGATAATGCATAAGTCGATATTCACCTCGTTCCATCAAATCAGCTAATTCCACAATATTTTTGAATGGACGTTGCACAACAGCAGGATACAACAACGACACACGAATGTATGATGTGTAATAAATTTTCAATGTGACAAAAAATAAAATATTACAAAGCCAAAACATACTTCTGGGTGGTGTTTTGAACTGTAAAAAGATGTCCCATGCGTCGTGGAAACTGTTCAAAGCAGCGCGACCATCACCTGCACAAAACAGGTGATAAAAGGACCAAATTAAAACGCAACAGAGCATGCAGAAAAGAACAAAAAGCCAGGCTTTCCAGTGAAAAGGTGCCTCGGCTTTAAAACGCACGCTTGGTGGTATTGGTTTTTTAATCAAAAATGCTTGATTACTTATCCAAATTGGCGTGCTTGCATTAAAGCTCTGAAGACGTTCTTGCATTAGATAACAAATATTTCCAGTAATATCAATTTCATTTCGAGCTAACATGCCCATAAGAGATGTCCAATATGGTGAGCCTGGAGTTTGTTTTCGTATTCCACAACCTTTTTCATTAGATAAAACAAACTCAATGCTCAGATTCATCATCTGAGCTGCAAGGTAAATAATTTCTAGCTCAGGTCCTGGATTACATCCTCGCGAACTGCTCACACATTCTGGATTCATATAATCCCAAACAGACACACCAACACGAAGAACACTATTTTCCATATCGCATTGTTTTGAAAGAAGCTAACAAAAGCGTACCTTCGTCAATCATCAATTTATAAAATTTTTTGTCAAAGATACAGTATTGGACTGATATATTATTAATTAAAAAATCTGATACTATAAAAGCAACAGCGTTAGGTAAATTTGATATGTTTGCCAAACTTCTGAGAATCAAACATTTGCACACAATGAACAATTTGTTTTATTTGAATACAAATGTTATATATAAAAGGTTATAGGGCTTCTATTTATAAACTTTTTATATAGCTGCAATTCAAAAATTATAAGCAAAGAATTAGAAATCTAGTGCTTTGCTTATGTTATTTATTCTTTTTTGACTTTCATAAAATTGTTTATGATATTCTTATTTAAATTTAGAAAAATGGAATTTTATTAATAATTATCCGCTATGTTGATTGATATTCTTTGTTTTCAGTGTAAATAAAAGTTCTAAAATGATGTCAGCAATTTATATATTTTATGGACTGATATAAAGTATCTATATATGAAACGTTTCAGATAAAAAAGCTAAAATTTAAATTACCCAATAAGTTTCATCCAAAATTTTTACCTTTTAGCAAAAATACATTGCAAATAATTTTCGAAAATATTCAATCGATTCAATAATTAATGACTTATGACTGAAGGAATTACGTTCGCAGATTAAACTTATGTAAGAATTCAAGCTTATCTATAATCATAATAAGCTTCTTATTTGCATATAAATTAATTCTTTGCATAAAATTTTATTGATACTACATTTTGAAAGCAATCTATTACATTTCTGGTATTGATGAAGAAATGAAAAACTGACTAGGCACATTACCAAGCTTTTCTTAAATCGGTTTTAAATGAATTAATAAATATGCAAAATGTATTTTATTTAAACAGTTTTCTTTATTTTGTAAAGCACTATCATCTTGCTCTAGTTGACATGTGGCTTTTGTAGCGAGTGAATAAAGAGCTGTCACATCTTTGCCTCTCTGCCGGCTTTCAGGGTCGGACTGTTTATACAAATCATCAGAACTGGTTGACTGTCGATCAAAGTTGAGTCTATTTCCTGGCTGGCACTGTAAACAGTATGACCATTAGAAAACTGGCAAAATCAAAGCAAACTTTTCTGCTGAACAATATGTTTTTCACATCATTTAAACCAAGTGGCAAAATGCAATCCTGTTACCATACCTGTTTGTGGGACGGTCAACAATTATGAATTGATCATTGCGTTATTGGAAGATAATATGCTTAAAATAGAATATGCAAAACGGTCTCAATGAATAACATGTCAACAACAGCTTTAAAATAAAAAGGTAAGCTCTATTGATTATTACATATTATTGCATTTTTTCATTTCTGTAGAAAATTTAAAATTTCTCAATTCACTTTCATTTTTATATTTTTACAAATGATAATTTTGAAAATTTTTAAAGTTGTTAAAACAGCACAATGCGATGCTAAAATTTCACTCATGACACCGTCAAAATTTCAAAAATGCTCATTCAACTCATGAGGCAAATAATTTTAAAAAGTAATTAGCAGGACACTGCTTGATCATGCTTTCTGACACATCTATGTGCATTGCTAATTAGATGTACTGTATATTTAAGAATAAGAACAATTTAAATGAATATTATATTTTTATTATTCGCTCACTGCCTTGTTCATCTTTTCATTAGTTCTATTTCAATCGATTATGATTCATAATTTAACTTTATTATTTAACTGGCAAATGCTAATAAATGTATTATTTTTCAATCAAAAATGCTCAAAATTTACTGCATGTGAATCTTGAGTAGCTCTGTTTAAATAATTCGTTGCCCTTTAATTAAGAATTAGCATGCGTTAATGGAACTTGGTGTATCATAATCTGAAAATTGCTGCTTATTTTAATGAGATTTGTCTGATTTTAAGCACTGGGAGTTAAAAAGAAATAACTGTATGAACTATATTTAATTTACTCAGTTTCACGCATCTTGGAATTATTTATAATGCTGTTTATTAAATTCATTCTAAATTTATTTTTATTCATTATGGTTCATTTACCTTTGCTTTGCAATTTACTTTGTGACAATATTTTATGAAATATTTATAAAAATATTTTCTTTTTTAAAAAATATCTCAATAGAATATTTAAAGAGTTTATTTAGCTTTATTTTTTCGAATTACTTTCCGTTATCAACACTAACACAGACCTTGCATAAAATTAATAATTTAAATATTTTCTTTTCAATTTTAATTAATAAGTTAATTTCTTTGCATAAAATATATTTATTAAAAAATTGAAATTCTGAAAATCAGGTGTAAATTTTGTGATATTTTGTTTATAATGATATTTTCGGTCATTTATTATGAAAATTATATTTTGACATTTTACACTAGATTATAGTGTTTTTATAATATATTAATAATACATTAATAATGTATGTATATTAATTTATAGTGCAAATTGAAGAGAAAATAATTAATCGGCAGTAAAACTTGAATATATTAAACGTAAAAAATAAATTATGCATATTTGTTTTATTCAGTTTAATTTTGTTTTTACTGAACAAGCAGCTTAATTTAATATAAAGTATCAATAATTTGTTACATAAAGCACAAGCCTATTTTAAGCAGAGCTAGTTTAAATAATTAATAAACTGCTGAATTGAAAATATTTTTTTCATAAACGATCTATTTATGATATGATAATTAATACATCACATTCAAATTAATAAATGATTTTGACATTACTTTCCTCTAAATAATGCAATAATGTTGAGAAGAAATAATTGGACATTTTGAATTATTTAAATTGAGCAAATTATACTACGCAGACTTTTGTTGTCATATGAATATGAAAATACTTTTGATTATTCCTTGAAAAGAAATGCCCATTTTTACAATTATAACTTTTAAGTTCAGTAAGAAATTTTTAATTACTTTTATATGAAGGGAATTATAACTTTGAACGTGAATGTTTATTTCAATTTTATTGAATTTGACGAAAATTGGTTTTGCATCTCCTCTGAGCATATGTAATGAATTCTGTTTTATGTTGTATTATATTATACTAAATTAATTAAATTTAATTAAATTAAATTAAATACTGATACATTATTAAATATAGTTGTCAAAATTAAAACAAAATTTTTAAAAATTATCAAACAACTTTACAAACAAATATTTTGAAAAAGTTATAATGATAAAGTACTGATTGAGCATTTGTATTTGAAAAATAAATCAAATTATTACTGATTCAAATCAAAATAGATATCAGTAGCATTAGACGTGATGGTTGAAAAATATATAGCCTAATTATATATAATGAATGAGAAATTACCAGTTGACTTGCACGAAAACAATACTACGTTTAAATGCTTTATGTCATGACAGACGATTATCTATGTATAAATGTTATCTGTTAACCGTTCATTGAAAAGATATATTTAAATAAGAAAAACTGTTAAATTACAATAAATGCATGCAGTATAAAGATGGTATTTTGTTTCAGACATTTTTATGTTCTGTTTATTCATCATTAACACACATTGAACAGACTTTGCACCTCAGCAGCAATTCATTATTTGCCTCTATATATGCTATTTATTTAAAAATATTATTGAAAAGCATTTCACGCTACTGTGCAATAGTGTACAGTAAACAACAGATTTGTCGACAGCACCTTAAAATGTTCAAATAATTGGCCAAAACGTGGTAAGTTCAGCATGAAAAGGTGAAAGGAAAATAATGAATAATATTTCAAAACCTTGAACGCAATATTCATTATTAACTCGCCAGGTGACGCTGTTTGTAAAAAAATTGCCCGTCTATTTGTGCGTTTTTCCCAAAACAGTTGCTCTGATTCGTCAGATTTGTCGCGTTGACCATTTTAGTGCATTTATTGATTTTGCCCTGTTTAAATAGATAACGGCGCATTGAAAAGCTTAGGGATCAGTATTTTATCACTTTTGATGCATAAAGACTGCTATTGAAAAATCATCTATTAACTGCTGAATGGCAGTTTTGATACATTGGAAAGCTGATGTTCTTTCACAAATCACAATAGGTAGGAAATTTTAATTTTTAAATTTACCCCCCAGTTGTTTCGTTTTGTTTTGTTTTTTTTTCTTCCTTGCTTCCTTAACAATTTTGTATTGTTTTCTAATTTCAATTTTATTTGTTTTTATTGAAAAATTGCTTTTTGTTTCTTTTTGACATTTTTATCAATCTTCTTATTTTCCAATTTGATGCTTGATCACACATCGTCGTCAATAAGCCAAATTATCAAGCGACGCATTTTTCTCTCATTCTGAATTAAGCAGTTTGTTTGTTGATTTTTTCCATTAATTTGTTGAACATCATTTTCCTTGAAATTCAAATTACTCAATCCAAGTTGAAGAGTTTGCACGATTCGACGATTTCATCATAATTGTACCTTTCTCTTTCATGCCAATTACACGAACGTAAAGCGGAAAATTAACCAACTGCTTGTTAAAGCAACGCAACTTATGCAAAACTTTGATTATTTACGACAAGAAAAAAAATACATATAGGCTGTAATAAGAAAAAAGATAATAATGAAACTTCCCTGAAAACATTCTCCTCTTTTAGAATAAATTATTATTTTTTACTAATCCTCTTTATCCGACGACATCTGACGTTGCATGTTTGTGTTGCTAATGTCTAAGAAGCAACAAGCTGTGCTTTTTCATTTATTCATTGATAATTCTTTTAAAAATATTATTTTCATAATGTTTAACCATTTCAGAACTGTCATTACGCTTTTTACACGTGTTCTTCTTCTTCTTCAAATAAGCTTGCTTGTTTGTAGTGCTTTATATGAAAGAAAAATTTACTTTTCAAAAATATCAAAATAAAAAAAATAATACCGAGACAGTACTGCTGATCATAGTGCTGTGTTAATATTAGGCTTAATTTTAATTATTTTTTTTTCATGTTTCGATTCATGTGTACACTTTATTATAGAATATGAAAATTTTCCATTTAGATATTTGATGTTTTGTTTGTTTGTAACTGGCACGAAATCAAACGCCAAGAAAAAAAATTGCGATAGCGTTCATTATGTGATAAGGAGCAACAGTATTGGAATGAAGGTCAGAAATTGAAAAACAAGCTTAAATGTAGTTAAGTGCTCAATTTTGCGTCATTCATCAAGTGTTATATAAATAAAAAACAAAGCAAAAAAAACCGTGAATTGGTAGTTGCTATTTCTGCCATCAGTCGGCTAGTGAAATTGTTTGTGATCAAAGAGAAATTGTGAAGAGAGAGCTTAATTCATTTTTGTACATGCGGCTTGCTTTTTTCAGTATATTCTGGAGGAGATTATTTAATTAATTAATTAATTTAATTATTTTATTGCCGAGTGTAACAAGAAAAATGGTAATTTCACTGTTGTTGCTCGTTCTTTTTCTTTCCCTGTCTGTTCGTGAACGTAAAAATCACTACTTTTTTGTGAATAAGAATTGGATAAAATAGGCAAGTTCATTTTCTGCGAATAACAATTTCCCTCAACGTTACAGCATGTTCATTTGAGTGACATTTAAATATTATCACTGACTATTCAATCATTATTGTTATTTATTAATAATTTCGCATTGAATAAGCAAAAGAATTTTTTTTAATTCCTTCTTTGTTTACTGGAAAAGTTTTTTCTTTTCTCCACGGTGAGCATGTTTTGCCTGATTTAGAAACTTAATTTTATGCATCAGTTAGCTTCTGTTGGTGATTTGAACTTTTTCAAAAATGTGATACAAAAGTTACTAGTGTGATCAAGTATATGTGATGTTGCATTAAAGAGCATTTACTACGATGAAGCTGCATAACTTAATTGATTACGTCCAAAATTTCAGAAAAAGGAAGAAAAAAATTCTGTGAAGCAAATATTTTCAAAATATTTCTGAACGTTATTTTTAGTTTAATTTCAATTTTGAATATGCATTATTATGATCGTGTAAAATGGAGGAATGTTTCCATTTGAAAATTTACTTTTCTGATTAAGCCATTGTTGAATTTGATAAGCAAATGCTTCGGGCATTTTCCCATGCTTAGCTCATTAGTTTAAAGTTAGTTTTTGTTGTTCACCGTCCACAATGCTGACGATTGTAAAAAGTCTGTGACTAACATGGCAACACGTTATCATTATTATTATTAATAATATTATTATTGTTGTTGTTGTTGCTGCTGCTATTGCTGTTGCTGCTGCTGCTTATTCATTGCTACAAGTTGCGCTTGTGTTGTTATAATATTGATTTTCTTTCTGAAGTCGTTGCAATTGAAACAATCGCAGATGAAAAATAGGCAATGTGCAGAAGTAGCTTCAGTTTTATGATAGTCGCTCGCGCATGTGCGTTAGCAGAAGCCGGTCGCTGAGAGTAGAAGCAAAGCAAAAAAAAATATTATCTCGTTTCGTTAGTTATTTTTTTAGAAATTTTCTTTGATTTCTTTTACAACATCTCTGCCGACACGATATTTCGTCCGAAGCGATCAGAATAAAGTAATTTTTTCTTTTGCATGCTGAATGATGAAGCAGAACAGAAATGCAGAAATTATCGTTGCAAACTGTTTTGTTTTTTTCTTTCTTTTTATTTTAGTTCATGTTTACTAGAAATTGGGGAAGGATTAATTTTTATTTTTTTCCACTGTAAATGATGGAAATGTCCAAAAATGGCAGGGTCGTTTTACAAATTTACCAAATTGAAATTTGCAACAGAAAACAGTGATAAATTTCATTTTTTCAGCTGTCATTTATCAAAATATTCCAAAACAATACAACAGAAAAATAAGCAAAAACTGCACATCAGCTTTTGTATGCTTGGAAAGCCGAAATCAGCAATGCTGTTATGCTAATGATGTGCGGTAAATGTAAGCAGCGGCGTGTTGTTTGTTGTTAAGCTTGTTCTTAGAGCTGTTTTTTTTGTTTCAACTGTTACCACTGCTTTAAAAATTTGTAAAAAAAAAGATAGATAAAAGAGAAAGCCAACTTCCTTTTGACAAATTACGAATTTTTCCCTAACTAACCAACCAATCAACTGCTCTTTCTGTTCACTGCGTAATGTTGCACTTTCAGTTCTGTCTATTTCAACTGCATATCGGTCATACGTTTCACATTCAAAAATGGAACTAACAAATAAATGCAACGTTTAGGCAAATTTTCTTATTCTTTTGAACTTCTTTTTCGACTAGTTTCTATTCTAGCTTGTGCATTTCAAAGTTCCATGCCAGAGGCATTATTTTCATAGGCAAACTTGATTTTTGATAAAACTACACTTTATAAAACATCTGCCTGCAAAAATGCATGCAGACAACAATTTCATCAGCTTTTTGAACACACGAGGGGAAAATGCTTTTCACTTGCTTCATTCATATTCATATTCATATTCATATTCATGTTATGTGAAATGTTCATTCTTTATCCAATCTTTGAATTATACAGATATATAATTTTGAATTTATTGATTGTCTGCTTGATTGAAAGCCAAGGACATGCATGATCAACTTCAGTCAGGTTTCTTATTCTTCATTTTAACCTGTTTGGTTTGGTGGTTTGATAAATCTAGCCCGCCAGCGAGGTCAGCAGCGTCAGAACATCATCTAATAATTTTTCCCCCAACTTTGTCTTTTGAAAAAGGAAACCACATTCTCTTTTGCAAGCGTTTTATTTCTGATGCTAATTTTATCTCTTATAATACTAAAAAACAAAGTTATTTTTTACATTTCGTCGTTGTTGCTTTTCTGATGAAACTTTTTTAAAATTGGCTTTGAGTGGACAAAAAAAAAGAAAATCAATCGTACAACGTAGCCAATCATTTCTACAGTAACTTGGATTGTTTATTTTTTTATTTTTTCTCTGACAGTCATCACATATTTTGATGTAATTAATATTCATCTGCTGTGACTGACTGATCGAATGTAATAAAAACAGGGAAACAACGATGCATCAGTGAAACAAGTGTTCAAACGACGATTGTTGTTATTATTTATATTTTTTTGAACTTATTTACGAAATTTACAGTACATGATATTCAAGCTCGTCTTACGTCAAGTTTGATAGCTGTTTCCGTGAAGCAGCACTTTGTCGACAAGTTGTTAAAAGGGCTACGTCGCGCGAAACTGGACGGGCGCCCTGTTCGACGGTGCGCCCGTATTGCTTGAAAAAAGCGTCGTCACTTTCATCACTTCGACCTGGATGTTGAAAACGGGTAACAAAATAACTTATATATCCTCAAGTAAATAAATAAATGAATGAAATGTATACAGACGTATTTGCACATATTTGGTATGACTATACGTATTTATGCTTCTTTAGATGAATGTTTGTTTGTTTTTATGTTATTTTTTTGCGAGTTGCAAAATTAGCGTGTGAAGTTAGTTGTTAGGAGAAATGAATTGATTTGAAATGAAAAAATGAGTAATAAGAAGAGAAAGTTTTTTAAATGATGTATGTATTTTTTCAACAATTCATATTAGGGATGAGTGTTTTGTAATATGTACAGTAGCGTGTAAAAATTGAATGCAAACGTTTTAATAGGGCAGTGAGTGAACGATCAGCGGGGGCGGAAGCTGGATCAATAATTCAACGAGTGGTTGGTGATAATTTGTTCCGCCAGCTTAAATGTTTTTTTTGGGGCGTTGGCCATGTAGGATTGTACAGACTCGCGCATGCACCTGCAGAAATTTAAAAACAAAACGTATGCAACAGCAGCAGTAGTGGTAGTTTTTATCAAAAGGCGCGCAGCAGCGCTTCCCCCTCTCCTCTTACCCCCCCCCCTCTTTCGTTTTATTCGTCTGTTTGCTGTCAGCAGCAGCATTAACACTAGAAACCTAACAGCTTCAGTTTTCGCTTTTTTGTTGTTTCCCTTTTTTTTTGGTGAAGCTTATTATTTTCACTGTTTTGTTTTTTTCTTAATACTTATCATTATTATTAGTTAGTATTGTTCTATCGAGGCAAAAAAAGCCTTTCCAGACCTTTGTTGTATGTTCGTAAATTGACATGGTTATTTTATTGTTCTCTTAATTTCTGCAGTTGAGTGGAATCGTTGTGCAGAATTTGTTTGTTTGCTGTTTTTCTTTTGCTTTGTTTGCGTTAAACTTGCAGTTTGGGAAATTGCATTCTCTTCCGTGGTATCGTACGTCGGCAGCAGTCTGCTTTTCAATTATTTTACGAAACAGTTGAAAAATTTATTATAATTTTTTTTATTTTTTGCTGATTTCAAAAAATGCTGTGCTAGTACACGTGATCATCATTGTTGACTGTGTGCTTTTTCTTTGTTTAATATATTCTGCAGCTTATTCTTTTTTTGACGAGGGTTTTTTTCTTTTTTTTTTCACTTACGGTGCATTTTGTTGAAAGTGAGCTTAGCTGCTTTTGATTGGAGGAAATAAATATCGCACTTTTTGAGAAACGCTCGCAGCCTGGCACGACGCGGCGAACAAAACGAAATTGATCGAACGGCAGCAGCGCAGTGATGGGTGGCGATTTGGAAAAAGCACATTTTTTCAAATTGTCATCAGTTTTCTGTCTCCAGTTTCTGAGTATCTCTTCAAAATTGCACAACGATGGTCGTCGTTCATTGATTTAAAATTGCGAAAGAAGAGACGGAGGGGACTTTTCTTTGGTTTTGTATTTTAAAAAAGTTATTAATGGAAAAATTACAGGAACACTTCTAATTAGGGGTAGTTTTCAATAATTTTTCTTTGTTTGGTAATTTTTGAAAGTGATGTAAATTTTTTGAGAGCGTATTTAAAGGGGAGCGGTTGAGAGGGAGAAAGAGAAAGTGAGGGGTAGGGGTAGGTGAGGAGAGAGGCAAAAAACGTCAGTTGTTTGATGAAGAAAAGCGCTTTCATTAATTAGCCAGTGTCAACAGATGAAAATTTGCAGTTTGCAAAACTGGACCGGATTGATGCTTCATTTATTGATTTTCACTGGTCTTCTGTTTCGTTTTTCTTCACGTGCGAGGTACGACTTGGCTTGGAAGCGGCGGCGATTTATTTTAAGTAACATATTTTGTCCAGGCTATGTAACAACAACAATAGAAGCTTTATTCAGTTTTTTTTTCATGAAGTAATGCTTTTTTTTCTTGCACCTTATTTTTTTGTTACATAATGAGCTGCAGCTAACTTTTAAAATTAGTTTATTTCAAAGATTTATTATTAAAATATTTTCTTAATTATTTGAACAATTGTTTAATTAATTGTATCATCATTGAACTTTTATGAATTAATTGAATTTAATTTTTGATGATTCATAAAACGGACCATTTCCTGATGTGTATCAATTGTCTGTCTGAATCAGCTCACTGTTCCGCCAGTTTTCATAATATGAAAGCGTTGTTGTTGTTGTTGCGATTAGTTTTTGAATGAAAATTCAATTTTTTTTTTTCTGAATTTTCAATTTTCTTTTTTTTCCATTTCTTATCTGAAAGCTTTGCAACATTGCGTAATATTGTAATATTGCATTGGTTTTACTTTTAATTTTAAAAACTGTAATTGTGTTCTGAAACTATAAATCCTTTATGTAAAATATCCCTTTTCCATGTAATCTGTTTAACAATAAATGATGCGCATTTGAGATGCCAAAAATAGAATGCTGAATGTAACGTATATATATATATATAGATATAATTTATAATTGAGCCGGATTGATTTTGTCTTTTTTGACAGCTATGAGATTTTGTTTTCAAACTAGCGACAACGAAGCGTGCTTAATATTGTTTAACATTTTCGAAATCAGTGCGACTGTTGTTTTTTGCTTTTTTTGTCTTTGCATCATCAAATCGACAGCAGCTCTTCTACAGATGCATTTTTCAGTTGTTGATCGTTTGCAGAGAAGCATGTAGAAAAGCAAGCTTACTTGCTTGCCTGATTGCTTTCTTCTTTTTTTCTCTCTCTGTTGCATTTGCAAAAATGATTGCAATAATGCAACTTTCTTATCAAAGTATTATGTGAAAAATTATTCATTCTGTGAGCGATTCTATTTTAAAAAAAGCACACAAAGATTCTTACTTTTTCTTCGTAATTTTTTGTATTTTTTTTGCTGAATATTTTTTCTTTACCTCTTGGATATTTTGTAATTTTTTTCTCACGATCATATAAACAAATAAGCATTACATGCAATATGGGAACATGGCTATTTTTCTGTTTCTTTTGGTGAATTTTAATTTTCAAGTTAATTTTTTTTCTGGAAAATAATTATAATTAAAATATAACAAATAAGAATATCGTATATTTTTTATTTAACATGGTAAAGCAAAGAATTTTTTCTCGTTTGATTGAAAAGTTGTGTCGTGACAACAGAAACAGAAGCTAGCAAAAAGTAGTCGTGGTGTATTGGGTATGTAGTACTGATCGAATAGCGGATGTTGTTGTTGTTGTTGTTTGTTGTCAGCAGCAGGAGCAACTGCAACAACAGCAGAAGCAGGAGGAGGATATAAATATGAGCTTGTTGGTAGAGCTGAAAAGTACAGTTATTGAAAATAAAATTGACGGGAAACCTTTTTTAATATTAAATATAATACAGAAATGAGTAGTTTTGTACTGAATTATTGTTTATTTATTTATTATTTTTTATACAATAAATATTTTTTGATTTAGCCTGCTATTTTAGTGCAGTTTTTATTGTCGAAAAAATATGAACGAAATAAGGTCAAAAATAAACAGAGTTGAATTGTATATATTTACATGAAATGGTTGCGTAAACTGGACAATTAGGCAGTAAAAACCACTTTTATGCTTACCTTTTAAATAATATTTACAAATTAATTAATTCATTTTTTCAGATAAATATATCAGTTCTTTTGTTTGTTTCATCAGTGGAAGAAGTGTCTTAAAATAAGTGCACTTCTGTCATGCACTTCAGACTGACCATATTTAACCGAAATAGGATTTAAATATTTTTTTGAACACAAAAAATAATTATTATTATAGCATTTTAAAATATGACCAACTTTTTTTCAGCCTCTCGTATAATTTTGCTCATTTCATAGCATTTGATATTTGATATTTTTTGACAAGCGTTAAAAAGCAAGGAAATTTTGATACCAGTTTTTTCTTTCCTAGCGACAAGCGGTTTCGCGTTCACTGCGTTTGCAAGCTGCTTGGTGATGATTTTTGTTTGATTTTTTTAAAATTATTGTTTGTTTGAACATCAAGCGCTTTCTCTTCCTTTATCATTCTACAAAATATTGGAGAAATGAATAAATAAATAAATAAATAAATAAATAATTTTACCCATCTGACCAGAGCGAAAAACTTTTTTTTCGATTCATATTTCTTTGGCATTTATTTCAGTTGTCTTGTGTCAACTGATCTTCAGGCAACTGTATCTTGCTTTTGGAACAAATGTGAACGCCTAAAAATCAGCTTACAACAAAATTAGCTTACTGTTATTTATTTCTCTTTGCTTTTTCTTTTTCCAAAAATCCCAAAGTATGACTTGACGTTGTTTCGGACAGTCATCAGTCGATATATACATATATATATATTTGGCTGTTGGTTTGTTGTTAATTTTCTTCTTTTATTTAACATGAAATTTAATCATTTTAAATGAAACAGCCAAGATAGTTTAATAGTTTATAATAAACGCCATTTTAGGTATTTTGATAGCAGTTTACTTTTTTATTGTTGAATAAATACAACTATTTCGATGTAATAATAATGGTTATAAACTATTATGCCTTGAAGCTTTATTTTGCAATTTTCAGTAATAGAATAAAAATGTAATCTATTTTTTATTTGAAGAACTCAACTTCTGCATTTGTATTACGAAAAATTTACATAAATATTATGAAGAATAGCACGCATATGAGATGAGATAAGATGCGATAAAGTATAATTGTATTGTAAGGCAAAAAAACTGTTGTAAACAGTTAAGTTTTTTAGCTGCTTCTGCTGCTTAATCTAGAAGTTATAACATCATGTTTTTGTAGAGAATTGCAGAATAGATTGGCTTTTCTCCTTCTTCATCGTCGCTTGTTTTCAGTTTTAATTATATTTTCTAGGATTAATTTCAATTTCATTTCATCAAATTAAATTCTGAGCATCTATTTATAGAAAATAACTCATTATGAATGAAAAATTGAAACTGGTAATTTTTTTTAATGAATGATACATATGATGAATGACAGTATAAGTAGATTGATTAAATTTTATTTTTTTTTGTTGACTCAGCACGCTTACACGCATGTACGGATACTGAAATCACTCATTCATTTATATAAATATATTTAAATTGTATTCGATTTTAATATTTACTGAAATTCATTTAACGTAGTTATGCAGAAAAATATTTGGCTGGAAAAATATGCATTTTTGCTTTCTCATGCAAAGACTTTTATGAAATATTAAAAATTTGTTTTTATTTATTCATCTGCTTTTTACGTGAAAGTGCTATTGATTTATAGCAGTTAATTGCAATTTCAGATGGCCTCTTCTTTTTCTGCATAATACACAGCATTGCTTAGATTCATTTATTTATTCATTCATTTCGTTTCAGTTGATTTTTCTGAAAATTTTCACATTCGGAATGTGGATTTTTTAAATAATAATTTATTGGATATTGGAATTTCATTTATTAACATTTGCATTTGATGGAGGTACATTCGCGCACACCTGCCTCTACCTATATAAATAAATAAATGAATAAATGTATAATTGTATATATGTATGTATGTATGTATGTATGTACATGTTATTGTTGTTGTTCAGGTCTCAGTAAAGTTGAAGAAATAGGGAAGATTGAAGAAAATAAAAAATTTCAAAGCGGAAAAATGCAAAGCAAATCAGAACGCGGGTTTTTGAGTACGGCTGTGGCAAATTGCGACACTGTTGACGAGGTGAAGAAGCATAGAAAGAAAATCAGCAAGGAGTTGGAGAATGAGCTGCAGCATGCGGAAGTGGATGCGCAACCTGAGAAAAATCCGGTTGAAAATGAAAAGTTCAGGGAACGATCCCATTCATTGCCGGAACGGACAAAATGTCGTCTAAGTCCTGAACAATTTTTCAAACAGGGAAGATTATATCATCAGAAAATAGCCGGCATGTTTCGGTCTGAGGGTTCAGCTGCAACCTCGTCATCGGTCGATGTGGACGATATAATCGACACGTTGGCCATAAAGTTTGATGATACAGTTCGTTTGACGGTTGGCGATTCTTGTCATTTAAAAGGGAAAAAAATTACTGAAAATGGCAAAAACATCGCGCAAATTGGTGATACAGGTGCCGATGGAGACGAGTCGGGTGGATGTGTACTGTTGGCTAGAGGTCCAATTGGAATGCACATGGAACGCAATGTGTACACGACGCCATACCCGTATGCGGAACGACGAGTCGCCAGACAGTCGTATTCGCAAGCCTACAATTATCCTTATTCACCGCCGGTCGATTACACTCAGGATGCATTCATCCAGGAACCACCTCAGCAGAAGCTAAATGATTTGGTCTACCTCATCAAATCGCCTTGTCCAAGCAACAACAGCAACAACCTCGTTCCTCAGGTGGACGACAGCGTACGTCATATTGCCCAGTATGAGCAAAGTTGGTTGCCACCTCCAGCTATTGATCAGTACTGTCTGGAACCGACGACATTTTTGGCACCTGCCAAGCAGGATTTACTTCCCATTAACATTGGTCAACGGCAGCAGCAGCCACAGCTTGATTACAGTGCGCAAAACTTGGTCAGTTTGCCGTCTCGGCTGACTCAAATGGACGCTGAATCGCCTTTTTCAGATTACGGCGACAGTCCGTTGCAGTCGACCGGAAGTAGCGGTTGTGGTTCCAATTTAGACGGCTACTGTATTGAAGAGACGATCAAACGTACACCGTCGGTCGACGAGGAGAAACAGTTGCCCGAAGGTTTGAGCGATTTTATACTGAAATACTCGAGACAGTATCAGAGTCAGAGTCAAAGTCAGCAATCAGGAAACGGTTCGAAGGACTGGCTACCGTCGACCGTCCCCCCGCCCAAATTCACTACCGATTACGAACTCTCGCCCGGCACCTCCAACACAGTTGGTCTGAGCAGCTCTCCAGATTCAGTGGACAGCTCAGGGACAGCGATGATTGTCAGGCAAAGACAGCGCAGCGCCGTGGACGAGCAGCAACCACAGCAGCAGCATCTGCAACAGAATTTACAGCATCGACCAAGTCCAGCTTCGTCTGGAATCGTTGACTGGTGCTCCACTTCTCCACCTGAGAGTGCCAGAGATGCTAATTCTGTCGGCGGACCCAGACATCGTCTCCGAGAGCTGATCACTGAAACTGAGCTCGATACAGCTTGGGCCTGGGCATTGAAATACGAAATGACCTCACCGGGAAAACTTTACCAACGCGATGTTGACGGAGACAGGTACATCTTTTAAAGTTGTCATCTAATTGTACTATTATTGTTTTACATAAAAGAAATTTATTTTCCCCCCAACTTAGCTATTTGCACATCGCAGTTTGGAATCAAAACTTGGCTCGAATTTATGCACTGACAGAAGTGATGATGAAGACGAAAGATCCAATTTTGCCTGCACCATTTGATCTTCCAAACGCTTCGAACGAAGTTAGTTAGAAGAAGAAAAAATTTGCTTTTGCTTTTCAAATTATTTATAATGATGATGATGATCTACCTGTAAATTTAGACTCCTCTATACTTGGCCGTACAGAAACAGCTTTCGATGGTTGTTGCATACTTTATCGACTGCGGGGCGGATGTGAACGTGGTTGCCAACAACAGCGACGGCGGCACGCCTCTTCATTACGCAGTTGCACATGGCATGTCAGAAATGGTCGAAGTGCTCGCGTCGTCTGATAAAATTGATCTGAATATCAGAAACAATTCTGGTAAATTTCTATTTTTATACTTGTATATATATATTTTTTTTAATTTTGTAATTTTTACAGTATTATGAATATGTAGAGAGAATAATCACATTGTCAAAAGTTCTGTTTTGTTTTTGTTTATCTGTATGTAATTTTTTTATTTTTATTTTTAAGGATTGACGCCACTTTTGGTTGCTGTGAAAACAGACGGTTCAATTCTCGACGATAAAAGCCAGATAACAACAGTACAGAATCGTCGTATTATTCGCTTCTTGCTGCGGCACAATGCAGATCCATTTTGCCAAGTAAAAACAGCGATATTACACTTAGCCCTAGATGGCTGATTTAATAATAATAATAATAATAATAATAGTCATTTTTTATTTTGATCATCATCCTATTTTTTCAGGATATGAATGGAAAGACCATAATTCATTATTGTGTTGAGAAGTTGGATGCTGATTTACTTGAGGTGTGAGGGGTTTTGTTTAGTTTTATTTTATCAATTATATATTATGAATTATATATATTTGTAGTTTTTATGCGAAAATATGAACTCTGAAGTGGTCAGCAAATTGGTCAATGTGACCCAGTCGGATGGAATGTCACCATTGGAACAGTTGTCATTTGAACCGCTGACTTCACTGGCGCGCTGTGAGAAAAATTGCATTGAACTGTCCGATCAGATATTGTCGACGTTGATCAAGAATGGTGCTGAAGGCGGCGGTACAACAGTTGCGTTCACTGCTTCTTCTGCGTTGTGAGAGAAGCAGTTTTTTTATCAAGAAAGGCAGTTAAACTTCCTCATCAAAAAATCTTACTCTCTTCACTCATCGCACACGGTTCCTTCAGATCGTGTATCTTTTATTCAGGTTCTTTTATCCTCTTCCTCTGGTTTGAACCTAGTTTTCTTTATCCACAATAGCCCAAGCCTTGTCACGAGTTTTTTTTCACCTCTCTTTCTGTATACACACACACACACACGCCCAGATGTGATGTGTTTATTCCTCCTATGTGGCTACATTTTTTTTCATTTGCACAATTCTGTCAAAAAGGCAGTTAGTAGTACAATACATGCATACATACATACATATACATTCATTCAAATACCTATTGCATATTACATACTCTGATAAGTACCTATTGTTTATTTATTTATTTATTTATTCATTTATAATATGTTTATTTATTTATTTGCCTATTATCTTCTTATTTTTGCTTTTGAACTGTTTGCTAGTTAGTTTATCGATGCTTAAGTTTTTTTCCTTTTTTTTCAATTTGTGCAACAAGTGTGTGCAGAGTTCGAAAACAGGGCCAATAACGAAAATTAAAATGCTTTTTTATACACAAACAGACCATAATGGTGAAGTTATTTATTTCTGAAAAATTTAACAAGCAAAAAGAGTATGACAACTTTAAATGAATTAACCGTTTCAAGAGTTTTTTGGTCTTTCCAAGTTCGACAAATAAACTTTCACATCTTCTTACTTCCTTCCATGGACGGTAGAGAAGTTTGAACAAACAATACAGACAGATGCCCACGTCGTTTAAATCTTCTTCATTCGAAAAAATACTGCAATTTTTCATTTAATTTTCTAAAAATGCACTTTG
Organism: Trichinella spiralis; assembly: GCF_000181795.1. Lineage (NCBI taxonomy): Eukaryota > Metazoa > Nematoda > Enoplea > Trichinellida > Trichinellidae > Trichinella > Trichinella spiralis. The sequence continues at coordinate 7,468,000 of NW_003526943.1, forward strand.
TTCAGTGATTTATTTTCTTTAAAAAAACTCTTCTCTTTAAAAAAACCTACCACCGCTTCTGGTTCGTGCAAAAGAGCATCCAATTCCTCGGTGAGATTTTGAAGCATACTACCAATGTGATCGAGCGATCCACCTGGCCTTGATTAACCAAAAAGAAAAGAAAAGAAAAATACTCATATTAATTAATCATCACAATGTAGAGTGTCAAATCGATTTGATCAGAATTTTTTCTTTAAAAAATATTCAAAAACAAATAAAAAAAACAATTAAACCTACTCATCAGTGTTGACTGTAGTATCAAAGTGACGATGTAAGTCATTTTCAGATTTGTGAAATTGAAATTGACCAACAATAGCTTTTCGGTCCGCCTGAATTTCATCTTCTGAGCAAATGCTTCTGTCGACTGAACAAAAAAACACATAATTTAAATAATGCCAACTGTGAAACGGTTGTTGTTGTTGGTGGAGGTGAGCATTTTACCTAGAAACGAACAACTGCCAGAGCTGTTGGTGGTGGAATCCACTGGCGAGGAAAAATAGTCGGAACGAGACAGAATTTCACTACAGTCGGTCAGAATGTTCGTCTGAGTTGGTGGATTTCGTCGAATGCTGCGCAACTGTTGTATCGACGCCTCGCAACGCAGACTGGGCGGTGTGGGCGGCGGCAACAGTTCGTCGACCGGGGCCCCACAGCCGCCGTTCCTTTCGGCAATTTCGTCCAAGTGTGCGCTGAGACGGAACACCGACCTCCTGGCAGCGCCGGTGCGGGCCGAGGTACCGTGATCCCAGAAACGGGCGCTGGCCTGGAGGAGAGGTGGGGCACGAATCCGAAGCACCGCTGTAATCGCACTTGGCCAACGACAGTTTGGTCACACTGCCGACGTTGTTGTGAAAGCGGCCACGCCTCATGGCCGGTTCGCTGCGTTTTTTCAAATCCTCCCCCATCCTCGGGAAGACGTAGATCTTGCCAATCGGCTTCGCCCTCTACGATGGCACCGGATGGACAATTGCACGCGCTGTGCCGGTCAAATTATGTTTAGCCGTAGATGGCTTCCACCGTTGTGGCTTTGCTTTTTGCCCAATTTCTTAAGATTACTAACTTTTTCAGACGTTGTTGCCCACTTACCTATGTATGCGATTGATGAGACAGCACATGAGAATTACCATTGCCAATAACCCCGAAGGTAACCACATCAATAACTATATATATATGTGAATGATAGCTTTTCAAGACCAAACTGCCACCAGTACATTGTCATATGTACAATCTTATCAGCTGATCACATTCTTGATCCAATTTGTGCAATACAAAA
>NW_003526943.1:7469321-7473521 GCF_000181795.1 Trichinella spiralis
TGACAAATTGTTCACAGTTGCAGCTTTCAAGCTTAACCAAGGAGTGGCAAATACTAAATTGTTAGCACCTGATGAATTTCTTGATTTTACTGGGAATGTTCTATTTAAATCTTTCTTATTTGCAATCCAGAAATTTTACTTTAATATTTACAAAGTTTCTTTTGTTACAAAACATCCATATATGTATTTTTATATATGCCAAATAGTTTTGTTGTTTGTATGAAAAATCCTGTTTGACGTTCATACATTTCATATAAAATACAGTCGAGCTTGGTTAAGTGCATAAGATTTTGGTCGAAAAAAATTCCCTGTAGTTAATCAAACGGAATCGGCAGGAAGAAATCGGGTGCAGACCAAATTCCAGCCAAAATTAAGAAATCTAATATGAGTATTGAAATAATGTGAATGAAGCAAATTTAATAAATATAAGTTTTTTGATTTCGAGTATAATGTCAAGTTTAGTACTTCAATAAATGGCATACTGTAGCAAAAACTTCGAAAATTAGAGCAAGCAGGAGTATATGATTGATGGCAGTGAATTTAAGTGTGCTTAATAACATATAAGAAATATTTGTAATATGTGTTGCATTATAAGATTTTAAAGTTATTTTTTCTGTTTCATATTCAGGTCATTTGTGTAAATTGCATGTTAAAAATGTATATATATATATATGTATACAAATAGAAAATTTTTTTAAATTTGAAAGTTGTGAATATTCATTTTGTTAATGATTCGTTTAAATATAAAAAACTTAAAAGTATGCAATTTTTTAGATGAGAAGAAATGCGATTGCAAAAAGAATTCTAATTTTTGCAGTATTGCTTTTGATCCATTGTGCATACAGCGGCTTGTCGCATCGTTCATTTTCAAAAATTGTCAAGTTAGAAATCTTTAAACTTCCACTGGACATTGTGATAGAATGTATGTTTGCACTGTTTGCAGTAATTGTTTTCTCTGCTTCAGTGGCAGGTGACTTTGTTCCTATACGGGTATACGTACAACTGAATGACAAGCCATTTGAAAGCTTTTTTAATCGTCCTACCTTTTATTCTTTCAATCATCGCGCCAAAACATTGGCACCATTTTATCCCAGTGTGAAATTGGATCGCGAAATGAAATCTGTGAATGATGATTAAGTGTATACTGCACTTGTAAATGAATGCTAGTAAAGCGAAGCCAGTCTGAAGCGCGCGTCGAACTTTTTGCTTTGTAGTTATTCAGATTTTTAGTTTATTCATGTTCCGCTCTGTTCATTTTTAGTTTATTCTGGATTATTGATTGATTCATGTTGTACAATGCTGAATTGTTGTACACGTATATTTTTAATTTGTTCATTCCTTGACGAGTAGAAATTATAAAATTAAAAGTTTTTGTGATCATTGCAAGAACTACGATGATTCAAAAAATATTTTTTTTCTGTTCGACAAAGTGAGAAAGTTTTCAAGCGGTCTTTACCATGCTCTTTTAATTTTAATATCCTATATAATTATTTCGTTTGAATCTCGTTATAAGATATTTGTCGACATTGCTTGACAAGTTTGAAAACTGCGCAAAAAGCTTTCAACACTGAATGTTTTGTAATGTTCGGTGAGCAGCACTGGCTGTGAATTTTCCGTGATAGTTTCTTTGATTTTACAATAAGACAGATGAAAGTATAAAATAAGTCGAAAAAGCGAAATGCGAATACGAATGGGTATGCTGCTCTCCTCTGATTATTTTTGTAACAAAATTTAAATTTAGGTAAATGTTTTAATATATCACCGAACTACGCGACGATCTGCACATACAAATAAAATCAATAAATTTTGAATAAATATCTTTTTTTCCAAAAATAAAGCTTATTACTAAAAAATCAAACAATTAGAATAAAATATTTAAGAAAATCGTAAGAAATTAACTTTTACAGTATAAGTAAATACTGTATTATATATGTAAAATGCAAGACACATTATTATTTGTGGTATTTTAAAGGTCGATAATAAGTCAGTGATTAATTAAAAAATTTTTTTGAATTCTTATTCAAAAATATAACTTTTACTTTTAATAAATATGCTAAAATATTTAATTTCTGAATGGATAAAAAATGACAAATTAAAAAGTATTCAATACAATTATTAAAATTTTGCATTTATTGAGGTATTACTTTATGGAACTACAGTAATTCTATTTTAATTTAATAATTCTATTGAAATTCAATAATTCAAAATTTATGTTTTGAATTTTTTGATAGCGTAAGTAAATGTAGTAAATATCTATAATTTAAAATGCTATTTAAAAAAATATATACATATGTCCTTAATTTAAAATTATAAAATTTTACTATCAGTAAGTATTTTTCTACAAAACATCTGTATAAATGATAATAAAGTTGCATTCTCTAGATGTATTGTCATTGCCAGTTCTACCTTACTGTCGGTTGCTCTTATTGTGACTGTTTTCCTGCAGCGTTTCAAATAGAAAAATGGCTGAAAGGCCTGTTCAGATGTTTCTTAGAATTCTATCATTTTCTGAATCTGAAAAAAATAACATTGAAAGCGAGGTTGGTTATTTTTAATCTATTTTTCTTTTAAATTATGAAAACTTGGATAAGTTACTTTTGCTGATTTTAACAGTTTTCTGTTGCTTAGAAATTGCATTTTTAGATTGTTATATAATTTACTTCTTAAATAGAAGTTCAAAGTAATGCTTTTAATGTCATTGTTCAATTATTATTTTCAAGCTTAACTGCAGGGAGCACTTATATGTGTTGGCACGCTAATTTTGTCATAAAAGTTGAATTCACAATATTTATTTATTTTTATGTTGTGTCATATTTAGAAATATTTCACACATGTTAATGAGCAGAATTTGGTATTCGGTCTTCATTTACCTGGACAGATCACGTATAAATTCAGTCACATTTTTTCTTCTTCATCCAGTCAACAAGAAGTTTTTGAAAGGTCCACAAAAAGATTAATAGATGGTTTGTTCAGACGCGTGAATGGATTGCTGTTATCTCACGGCCTTACTGGCAGCGGCAAAATTTTTACTATGCTTGGTATGTATGGAAATCCACTTACTTATTTTTGATCAGTTTTGGTGATTTAGTAGCGACTTCGATTACTTTTTGTAGGAACTAAAGATAATCCAGGAATGCTTCCACAAGCATTGCGGGAGATTTTCATGCGAATTGGTCATTCCAGTATCGAAGAAAATTTTTGCACGCCACAGAGCTATGATAATTTTATTTTGTCAAGTTCAGCAGAAAAACATAAAATGTTAGCTTTGAAAGCACATTTACTTGAAATATCAGCATCGGAAGTAAGCTAAACTCAGCATTTGTTACTTATGCCTTCTTTGAATTATGTTTTAGGTATTGCAAATACCCTCAGCTGAATTCTTTTCTGATAATGAAATGTCAAAAATAAGTGAGTTCTCTGCTAAATTATTTTAATTTTAAACTACATTTAGTGTACTTTTTCTCTTAATTGAAATATTTTAAATATTATTTGTTTTGCACATATCTCATGTAAACTTATTATTATTTTTGTATAATAAAAATGTTATTTTGTTTGGAGATTGTGGAATGCAGATTGCGCTGTAAAATTTATTGTATTGTGAGTTACAGTAATTAATGTTTTGCAAGTACAAATTAATGACAATTATGTAGGGAAAAATGTAACTGCAATGATGATTTTGTGTTTTTGGGCGTTGATTTATAAAAAATAGAAAGTGACGTTTGAATTAGTTTCTTTTAAACTATTTTGATTTTCAGTGCATTTTATTTTTATTCTCCATTGTAGAGTTATTATTTGAAAGAATTTGTATTTTTTTAAACCAAAAGACATGTTATTGCAGACAGATTTTAATTTTTATAATTCGTATATTATGCTTTATTTTTTTTCTTTTTTTAATTTTTAGATGGTAGTTGTGATTTTGTGGATTCTGGTGGAACAGAAGCATATCAAGTCTACATTTCAATGTTAGAGCATCATCATGATAAATTTTTTGACTTATTTGACATTTCAAATCTTCTTGATCGTTCTGTTTTAAAAACAGTAGAAGATTCAAGTCAAAATGTGTATATTAAATGTCCGACGATTGTTTCATCAACGCTTAAAATAATTGATATTGATCTACGATATTGTTTATACGTGCTTCAGAACTCAAATCACCAACGCAAACGCATGGATGAAATTATTATGCGCCTGGGAGACGTA
>NW_003526943.1:7473566-7527240 GCF_000181795.1 Trichinella spiralis
CATCCTGATTTGTAGAGGCAGCATGTATAAGCTGTTCGTTAGTACTAAATAAAATGAAAATATCATGGTAAATTATATAAAATGACGATAAAATTTTTAGTCTGAAAAGCATATTCATGTGCTGATTTGCATCCTATTCGTAGAATAGATTCGTTTATCATTATTTGCAAAACAAGTCAGCTTTATAATTCTGAAATTTTGTATAAACTGTAATTCACTTTCCTGCCAAAGAATCAATAGTGTATTTGAATGATGAATAGCTGAAATATTCAAATGTGAAAATTTTATTTTCCAAGAACATTTTAATTTTATATGCAATCAAAAATATTAAAAATGCATTATCTTTAGCACTATCTTAGGTGAATTGTAAATCTTTCAATGGAGAAAATTAATGAAATATATTTATTGTGATCATCAACATGAGGGAGCATGACAAATGTTGAAATGAGAATTATTAAAATTTAATCAGTTCTGTTGAACTAATCAACTGCGTTTTATTTATTCTTTGTTTATTGTACATACTTTAAAGAAAATCTATTGTTATTTGTTAATTGATGTGTTAATTAATTTAGTACTTTCATTTGAATACATGCCCTTGAAATCGAAAGGAAACTTTCTACAATATATACTTTTTCCATCACTGATTGATTTTATAAGTTATTTAAACAGTATCCATGCAAATATTGTGCAATGCTTCAGTGAGTATTGTCTTGAAAAAACGATTAGTAAAGAAGCTTAAAATTCTGAACAAACACAATGAATAGAAACTTTAAAGCATAAAAAGAAGTTTTTATAACATCAAATTTGAATAAATCAATCCTATAAAATAAATGACAGTTCAAAAAGCTGGGAAATTCATAGTATTTTGCTTATTTTTAGTGTTGGAAGAATGCAGTGTGACTATTCATTTAAATTTTTTTATTATTAAAATATAACATTTTTAATAAAAAATAATAAGAAATAAATTAAATGATAGATATATATTTGTTTCCTAGTAGCAGTTATTTTTAAAAGAGATAACCCTGAGCATCTTATTACTGAAGCTAAATGAGATCCAAATTGTGAAACATTCATGAAAGCTGAAAACTGTTATAAAATGTAAACAACTTATTAAAACTCATGAAATTTATTTAAAAAAAGCTGAAAACCATTTGAAATATTTTTCAAATGTGCGTGTTTTAAAATAATTGAATAAGAAACCAAACAAAGGTTATTAACAGAGTACATTTAGCTATTTTAAGCTGTAGAATCCCAAACTCAGCAACAACAGTGATGTTTGTAAAATTGAAAATATTTAAATGAAATAAGTCATTTTAAAATAATATCGATTGTTTTATTTGCTACATAAAAACGCCAAAACTGAAGCATACCCTTGAAAGTAACATTTGAACTCCAATTTATTTTCTGGAAAGTTATTTTTTGGCATAAAACTGTAAAATAAATAATAAATCAGCGCATGTTGAAAAGTATCATTAAATTTTTAATATCAAATTAATTTTAAAAAATAATAAATAAAAATGAAACCTACAGTTTATGCTTTTGATAATAATGATTACAAAACGATGAATTTAAAAAGGGCTTTGAAAATAAAAATTATTCAAACTGGATTTCAGATTCTATTTAAAAGCTCTATTACAAAATTTTTTGTTATGGAACCACAGCGTGAACAAAAGCTATTTGTACATTGATCAATGGCTTCTCATGCTAGCAGACATGTAAAAAATATAATTTTTACCGGATGTATTTGTTTATAATAATATTTCTCTGTTTGCGTTAAACTTTACAAAACGCCATAACAAGAAATATGCCATATTTTAAAAATGCTTTGAAGCTTCAAATAAATATAGGGCAAAGTTTTGAAACTTTATCATGACATGATTGCGTGATTTTTAATTTTTTTGTTTTTGTTTATTGTTGGCATGTTAATTCATACAAGCGGTGCAATTTAATTTTAAAATATTTCAGCTACAATAGTAATGATGATAAAGAGTTTTTTTTATTTCAAAAAGAAAGTCTAAAAAAATTCAACAAATGTTGATATGGAGTGGTAAATTATTATACAAAATTCCTTCACACATAAATAATATTTGAAGATTCGCACTGACAAATTTATTTGTATGATCATTTCAATTAAATGTAAATAGAAATATTAATGCAGTACTTCTTATGCTACTTGATGGAAAGTAATGAAAGCGTAAAAATCAATTTGACTGTTTAACGAATTAGTCGCTACTGCTTCATGTTCAAGTTTGATATCAATAATTCACCAATAATGTCATTAAATATTGACATGAAATTTGCATAATCATTAATCAAATGTTTTCAAGCTTAAAATAGATTTGTATCATATCATGCAGTTAGAATAAAGTGCAGATGTAATTTTTGTATGTTATTTTATTTTGAAACATTACTTCTGGATAATTGAAAGAAATTTTATTTTTTCATTTTATGCGCATACTTTTGCCGTCATATTTGAAAAGTGATAATTGAAACAATTAATTTTTGTAATAATAACGCATATTAATGCCTTCACGGCGGTATTTGCTGAATGAAATACTGGAAAAATTTGCCATTAATTAAAAATTCATAAATAAAAATGCCAAGAATTGAATATTGGACTGATTATCAACAGATGATAATAATGGCTGAACCATTTTTTTTCTAAAAATTTTACAATTCAAGCGATGGTGCTTACATATCTGGCAGAACATAACCTGACAAAATTTTATTTGAGAACTTTAAGAGTATTTTAATTTAAATATATCTCAAAATTAAGATTTGAATGCCTCAGTTGTGTTCTGCTGAAAGTATCGCTAATAATTAAAAAACTTGAGATAATCAAAAGATAGATAGCATTGAAATTATTATGAAGAATGAAATATTGAACATGATTAATTTTTTGAGTAAAAAATATTAAACTGTAATTATGTATAATTTGAAATCTTGTATAAAAATAAGTTACGTATTATTTTGATGCAGTGTGTTTATTTTACACTTGGAAAGTGGTTCCTCTGAAGCAGTACTGCACAGTGAAATTAATAAATTCAGTTACAACAACATGCATTACATGCAATGAGACAATTTATTTTGAGAAATTAAAATATGAGAAGAAATAGCTAACGGTTGGTTGGTTGGTTGATTAGCATGGCATGCTGTTCAAGGGAATTCTTCTACAAGTCATCTGGTTAAGCTAGTTAAGTGGTAATAAATGAAATACCTCAATGGATCACAAATGGAAAGTTGATATCCCATTATTTGTCAGGTAATGATCATCATTTGATTAAGATTTTAAATTCTCATTCTCATTAATTTTATGTATATCAATGAGATTATTGCCAGTATTTTTGACAAACGATGGACATATCGGTAGTGAAAAGTAATTATCACATAATCATAAAGTGGCGGAAAAATTTGTCATCCCAACTAATGTCACAACTGCATAAGGTGGTTTTGTACATGACGTCAAAATGAAACTAAAGCGATAACGATTGGCCAGTCGATCAAGCTTATTATTATTATTATTATTATTATAATGCAAGCTCTCCTGTTCTACCGGAACATTTCTGAAAGCAAGAACTTGTCTTGACAGGCACGTTTCAAAAATTGTCATCTATTTATGAGTCGAATCTGATTCAATTCAACAGGTATGTAAAAACCAGACTCTCGAAATTGCTGCTATATTCTGCTGATAGCTCTGCTTTATTGTTTACAAAATTGTTTGCTTGATCAACGCCAAGTATGGTTCACATTTCGGTATGGAATATATATATTTTTTAAAATAATCTCTATTAATCTGTTTTTTTAATAAACTTATTTCAGATTGACAGCAGTGCAAGCACGCACGCGCAACTTAACATTCGACCAACTAAGATCACTGCAAAAGTGATCATACTTACTTTGATAGCTGTGTTGAGTGGCTTTCTGTTCGGCTATGATACCGGTGTTGTTTCGGGTGCTATGCTAATTGTCAAAGTTCAATTTGATTTGGATGATATCTGGCAGGAGGTAGGCCATCGTATTTTGCAATTTTAATCTTAATTTTGTTTACAGCAGAATTCAAATTACATCACATTTGCATAAGTTTTTTTGTTGCTTTTCTATTTATTGTTTATTATCAGTAAGAATATTTTTAAAGATTCTTCTACTTTGTGAACAACAACAGCAACAACAAAACACTGCAGCTTGTTATTCTGGAATTCTTTGAAATGTATTTGAATATTATTGAAAAGTTAAAAAAACATAAGTATAACATGCTTTTTACAGTTGGTTGTTTATTTGTTGATTAAGATGTACTTTTTAGTTTTTTTTTGTGTACGCTTAATCATTTGAACAAAAAGTTGATCACATTGTACACTGACAAATGCATTATTGTTTTTTATGTTGTTAGCAAAGTATTTATTTAATTTTTATTCAAGTGTTGATACTTTTTAAAATCAATTCAACCTAGCAAACATAAACGTAAAGTAAATGTAAATATAATTTAAAGCATGGAATGTATGTAAAAACTACATCTTCCATACAACATAGCATAGCATAACATAACATGTGATCAGAAATCAATTTTCATATTTCACTAATTGTATTATAAATTAACAAAATAACAAATCAAATGGTTCATAAATTATTCTTCCCAATTTTTGTAAACCAGAAATGATGTTGTCATGATTAATTTTCATTTAAGCAATTTGTATAAATGTAATTTATTCAATAATGCTCATTTATTTTATATTCACTTCTTTTTCACTTTCGAACTGAAACTTGACAAGTAATTTTATTGAATTAAAAAAGATAAACTTTCAAGGTTGAAAAGGAAGTCAGTCATTTATTATAGAAATTTGAAAAATAATAAAATGCAGCCTAAAGAAATTTCAAAATTGAATAAGCAAATGATTGATCAATTTTTAATGAAAATTAAAAGTGATAGAAAGTAGTAATGTTATTTCAAAAATGTATCTTTTTTCATTTTTCATAATTTATTATTCATAATCTTGTTAACATCTTCTGACAAACATTTCAAAGATTACGATCATTTCAGTTGTCAGTGCAGCACATCTTACTTTTACAAATTTATTTTAGCAATGCGCATTCTCAGAACTCCAATCATGACAGGAAATTTTTATTTAATCACACAACCATATAAGTCTGTTTTATTATTCATTCGCATTGTCATAAACATTTTTGAAACATTTTCATCAATTAATATTAATTTTTATTATTATTTAACTTTAATTATTTAAATCTTGAATCTTTAATGAAATTTTAAACTATAATGCTGTATATATTTTTTTCTAATGAGTTTAGTTAATTGTAAGTGTCACTGTTGGCGCTGCAGCAATTTTTGCCCTTATCGGTGGTTGGATGAATGAAAAATATGGAAGGAAAAAGTCCATTTTACTTTCCTGCGTATTGTTCGTTATTGGATCTGTTATTCTTGGAGCAGCTAATAGCAGAGAAGTACTGCTTGTGGGCAGAGTCATTGTTGGAGCTGCAATTGGTAAATTTATTTCAAACTTTTTAAAATGAAACAATATTTTGACTGTATTGCATAACAAGGCTAGTTCTGGTTGTTTGAATATTTCATTTTTACTAAAATGTAATAAAATGCAACTTTTGTTTTTCTATAAAATTATTATAATTGCACCGCTTAAATTTCAGGCATTTCTTCAATGACAATTCCTGCATATATTGCTGAGACATCACCACCGCATATCCGTGGCCGTATGATTGTAATGTTCCAGTTGCTCATCACATTTGGCTTTTGGGTATCTGGCTTATTAAACGCAGCGTTTAGCTACATTCCAGATGATAATGTGAACTGGAGGTAAATGAGAATAATTTTTACATTTGAATTATTAACTGTAATTTGAATAAATGAAAATAGACTTATGTTGGGCGTAGCTGCTATTCCTGCATTTATACAATTTATTGGATTTATGTTCATGCCCGAAAGTCCCCGTTGGCTGGCAATGAAAGGCCAAGTTGAAAGTGCCTTCAACATTTTGACCGGCATATATGGAGAAGATGACACCGGCGTGAAACTGGCTCAGAATGATATTGATCAAATTAAAGATGCCCAAGAACAAAGGGAAAAAGACAATGAAGCTAAAGGTAAACACTTATTTAAATTTATTTAATTGTACAAGCACTGATTTGTTCCTTTTATGCTTATTATTTACTTTTATTGGACATTTTTATTTATTTATTTTAAATAATGTTCAAATTGAGTTGATGTCGGCAATTTTTGGTAAAGCAGGAAGGTATCAATAACAATTTCTATTTTTAAATTAGAAAATGACTTGATTTGAATTATGCATTATACCAGTGGCTCTCAAAGTGTGGGTTGCGTAAAATGTCAAAGTAAGGAAGCTGTCTTTATGTTCATTAGGAGAGTTTTTCAAATTGCTCATCAAAAATTGTTGGGTGAGCAATTAAACTTTGATTCAATTACTGATGATCTGTGAATCACTATCTCCGGTTCTCACAGCGCCCCGATGTTGTGGCTACAGGTATATCCACAGAGGCAGACGAATAATTAATCGATTTGTCTGAAGATTCTTCGTTTAAAATGAGTTTTGATCATAAAAGATTAACATATCCAAATGTTTCCATTGCAGCATTAAAAGTGCTGTCTTTTTTTACTACTTGTACATTTGTGAAGTTAGATTTTCATCAATATTGGAATTGAAAGCAAATTTCGAAATAAACTACAATTATCCAACATCTTGCATCTAAAACTAAAACGTATTAGTGTGGACGTCAAAGACAAAACAGAAAACAGACCCATTGTTCACATACACATCATTGTGCTAATACTTTTAAATAAATAAACTAATAAACTTTAAACTAATAAACTTATAAATTATAATTAGGTGTATTCATTAAAAAATTTAAAAGTATTAAACTAATATTTTTTATTTAACCCCCTTGCCTTTTATAATATGCAATCCAAGTCGATAGGTCGCAGCCGAGAAAAGTTTGAGAACCACTGCATTAGACAATAGTACTTATAGCAGTGCAAACAAAGCTGTACATTTGAAAACGACGTTCTACAAATTAAAGATGACTTAAAGCCATCAGAAAAAGAAGTCCTCGTTTTAAATAAATAATAATTATTAAATGTTTTTAGGAAAAGAAAAATTTACATTTATTGCAATGATAAAAAAGCCTGAAACTAGAAAAGCGTTGGTAATTGGATGCGCGATGCAAATGTTCCAACAGTTGTCCGGAATTAACACCGTAATGTACGTATCAACATTGAAAAGAAGCTGTTTCCAACAATGTTAATTTTAATATTTTAAATGTTTAGGTATTACAGTGCTTCGATTGTTCAAATGGGTGGTGTCCGAAGCCGCACCATGGCTATTTGGATGGCAGCAGTTACTTCAGGCTTCAATTTCTTTTGCACATTTATTGGAATATATCTTGTTGAAAGAGTTGGACGCAGAAAAGTTTTACTTGGAAGTACTTTAGGTAGCGCCAAATTTGATTATTAAATAAGCTGATTCGCTGCATATAATATTTTCAATTTTAAGGTGTTGTTTTAAGTTTGCTTGTTCTTGGCATTGGATTCACCATGATTTCAGTGGACTCACCTGTCCATGAATTTGATGAAATGCAATACGATGGTGGAAAATTCGCTGATTTAGCGATACTTGATCCATGTCGTGGTTTAGGGTTCGTAAAATTATTCCATTTTTATAACAAAGCATTCTTATGCATTTTAAATAATCCCGCTGAATTACATAGCATATTAAATTTACATGTTTAGATGCGACGCATGCTCTTATCAAGAATCATGTGGATTTTGTTATGATCCAAGCAACCCATCATCAAATGGCTCTTGCGTTTCTACATACAGCGCTGTAGTTAATGGCCATCATGTGGAATCTAATCAATGGGCAAACTACGGACGTTGTGCCAGGAAAGATTTTTCATCACCCCTAACGTCAGAAACTATTCAACTTGCAGAACCAAACGCACAATTTGATTATGGCTACTGTATAACAAAATATTCATGGATTCCAATCCTTGCAATGGCCATTTATTTATGCTGCTTCTCTGTTGGTAAGAAAACTTTGATAACAAATAATTTAAATAATAACTTTAATTAATACAACGCAAATTATTTAGGAATGGGAGGTGTGCCTTGGACCATTAACGCGTATGTTCAGAATATTGAAGCTTTTTACATATTTTATTCATTTATTTTATAAAAAATTTCAGTGAAATTTATCCAAACTGGGCCAGAAGCACCGGCACATCTATTGCAACGTTTGTAAATTGGTTTTTTAATTTGATTATTTCTCTTACATTTTTAACACTGGCTAGAGCAATTACACGCCAAGGTAAAAAGACCAAACTTTTGCTTTATTATATTTAAAATATTATATTACTTAGGAGCATTCTTTCTCTACGCTGCAATAAGTGCCATTGGAATGATCCTATTTTACTTGATTGTGCCTGAAACAAAAGGAATCAGCATTGAAGACATTGAAATTTTACTTAGAGGTTCATGGATATACAATGAAAAGTAGGCTTTTATGCTGTTACTTTAAAAATGTACTTTTCAAAACAAACATTTAAATTTATTAGAAAAGCCAAGAAGGTGGTAAAAGCCAGAAACTCAAAAGTTCATCCTGTTGACATTGTTATAAATACCGTTGCAGAAGAAGCAGAGAAAACTACCAGATTCTGATGTTAAATATTGGATACCATCTTTTATAATTCATAGAAAATTGTCCTTACTTTTAATCTGTATTTCTATGTAAAATAAGCAAATGCTGCCTGTATGTAGAAAACATATGTTTATATACAAAATGTAGAATGCAATGTGCAACTATGCATTATTTGTTACGCTCAACTTTATATTTGACAGTTATAATCAGCAGTTTGAAATTTTGCATGAACTTCTCTTGCCTCAGTTGTTTTTAATGTACATATTGTAAATGGAAAAATCAAAATAAACAATTTAATGCGTGATGTGTTTTGTTAACAGTCATGACCTTGTGCAATATTTTACAATAAATCACTGGATTTTAATAAAAGCCATTTATTTCAATAAAAATGGTGAGTTCTGTTTTGCCTTTTTTAAATAAAATGACATGATTTAAACAAAATAAATAACAAATTTGCTTGCATATATAATTTTCATATGTAAAATTCATATTTACATAACTTTAATGTAAAAATAAGCAAATGTTTGTTAATTTCTTATATTAATGATTTTACAAACACAAAATGATAACACGTAGCATTAACTTTATAAAAATTACGCATTTTTATAAAGTTTAACTTTAATTAATTATTGAAGAAATGAGAAAAACTAAAAATATTTTAATTTCATAATGATAAATAAAAAGGCAATGGCTATTGTCTTTTACAACATTTACTGGTTGCAAAACTTTGCATAATTTAAACATTGAAACAGCTTTAAAATTTATTCAAGTGAAAAAATAAAGCAATTTTGAAGTGCTGAACGAGTACAAAGCACCGGTGATGAAAACTGTATTAAAAATTTCTCCTGTTAATTAGCAAACCAAGGACCAGTGTAAAAAAGTTTTAAGCCTTTTCCTTCTAAGAAGATGCTGCTTACCAATAGAATTGCTATAGTGCAAATTGTGCACTTATGAATTTCTTTTTCATCATCATGCTACTGAATGTGAGAAAAACAGATTGCAGCCGAACAATGATACTGCCTTCCTGAGGGAAATATCTTGCATAGATGAAAACGTTACAGTCAGAGTAACAAAGAGATTAAAACAAATTAGCAGCAGATCGCTGAATCTACTGTTCTCCTTCTTCTTGATTGGACATGTTAACCACAACAATTTCAGGCACTTCCACGTGATTTATCTTGTTGGAGCGAAACTGAGGCGGTGGTGGCGACAAAATATTCGAATCAAGAAATTTTGGACTGTCTTGATTCTTTGGTGAGCAAGGCGTTGTCTCCCCAGAACAACCGCTAGGCACGTGAAATGATGAATGAGTTTCAGAATCGAAGCCATCATCACTTGTACCGTCATAATATTGAGAAGTAAAATTGACATTGGTTACCTTAAAATAAAATCATAGCATATAAAGACAAAATATACAAAT
Source organism: Trichinella spiralis (assembly GCF_000181795.1). Taxonomy (NCBI): domain Eukaryota; kingdom Metazoa; phylum Nematoda; class Enoplea; order Trichinellida; family Trichinellidae; genus Trichinella; species Trichinella spiralis. Next base: position 7,483,662 of record NW_003526943.1, read on the forward strand.
ACATATATACAAGAAATTTTGAAATACTTTCAGTTCTTCAAGCTTTTTGGCAGAATAATGCGGTGTACGCACGGCGTACGTGTTGTGGAAAAGGCTCCAATCTACCTGGTAACCGCCGTTTACTTTTTGATATGTGAACAACTTTTCAAATCTAAATGCTATCAACGTTAAAGAACAAATCAAATCGACTAATATTTCACAAAGCAATAACCTGTGACCCCAGTTGATTTCAGAAGGCAGATAAGAAGTTAGAGCCTGAGCGGTCATTCCGGTACTTTCGACAATCCCTTCTAAGATGGCGACAACTTCGAACTGAGCTGAAGCCAAACTTTCTGCAGAATATTCATATAATGGGCTACGATAATCGATAACATGACAAATAGTCATTGGCCAGACGAGGAAAACTCGATCCAAGCCGCGGTCAAATCCAACATCCATTTCGTGCTGATCAAGTGGCAGTATTTCACCTTCTTCAGTCACAGTCTTGCGAATTATTTGCAGACGAACATGAGCCTCAACCAGATGCGTATCTCGCATATCACCGACGCGAAATAAAAAGCATAGTTGGCCATTGCGAAGTGAGATGCATGCATACTTGCTGAAAATTAACGTTTCAGCACGATTTTTTGGTCGCGCCAATTTTGCAAACACAATTCCGGCAATAAAAGATTGTATTAAAAGCCCGTATATGGACTGCGCACAGAGAACAGTAATTGCTGAGCTGCAGTTCGTTGTAATATATCTACAATAAAAAATAAATTTTTTTACACGCAACATAAAAAATTATTTCATTATTGTAATAATAAACTTTTGAATGATGAACTGTTTGTTAGTGGTGCAAACTAAAAATGAAGGATAATAAATAATTTTAAAGTAACGTTAAGCAACTGCTTAATAATAACTAATATGACAATGCTGCGCAAAAATTGATTTGCCATGTTACTATACAAATATTATAATTATCTATAGAAAGAAAAAGTCACCTTTTCCCAAAACCAATCGTATGTTGACTTTCCACGGAAAAGAGAAAAATCGACGTAAAATCAAAAACGTTTGTGATGCATGGAGTCCAATGCTCGTCGCTGTTGTGCTGCAAGTCTCCATGCAACCAGCAAATAACGTAATATATTACTGCAAAGAATATCCAACTAATCACAAAAAATCCGCTAAATAGCACCAAGCTATAGCGCCACTTAACATCAAGTAGTGTTGTAAACAAATCTCTGAAATATATTCAATTTAACATGACAAATTGAAATTTTATCAAGTAAAAATGTATTAATTATTAACCGTAAAAAAGACAGAAACAAAATGGAAATATTTTACAATTATTGTCATTCATTTTATTAACTTTTAATTCATTTTCATACTCTGGGATTTATGATCATTGCCTTGTTTATATTAATATACATTTCACTAAAGTTCGAAACTTAAAAATGAATGCATTTCAAATGTCTATGCGATTTCACTTTTAGGTTAAAAATTCTACAAAACAATAATATAAGCATGCACTAACTTATTGTTTAAATTAATTATGCCGCTATTATAATGAAGTGCGATAGTATTTTAAATTCAAATTGTTTATTTAATTTTTTAATTGTTAATTCTCTATTGCCTTGCACTATTACAGGGTAAACTGTAATGAATCAAGTTAACTGTCATTCTTATTTATTCATAAAATTTTTTTCTAAAATCACTAATGCTTTTCTATATTGTAACAAACAGTAGTTTTAGTGATAAAAACATTCGTGTGTTGTTGGTTTGTGATACCAAGAAGTAGGTGCTTCTCATATTTATGTATACATATTAAAACATTTGTTGATATCACTATGCATTTTAATAAAGAAAACATATGCACGTCTTCTGATATAGCATCAGAGTGAACTGCACATCTGAGATGTCTTGTTTCAGATAATTTAATTAAAAAATTGTACAGGAGATTCATTATGAAATAAAAAAGTAGTCATTTAATAATTAATTAAAACATGAAGTCGTTTTGTAATAAATTTTCAGAAAACAATAATTTATTAAAAAGATCCAATTATTAGATCGCTATTAGACATAAAAAAATAGCTATATATTTCAAAGTGATTGCTGAAAAACATCATCATATTACCTGATGTACTGGCGCTCCAGTTTCGGAACGTTGTTTCGAGTGACGTTAACTTCTCCATTTTTCTTGACCAGGCGACTTCTTTTAACCTTCTTTTGCAAAAGACGTCGACTGACGTCATTAGAGCTTATTACAAATGGGATAGCGCCGAATGATCGAAAGCTATCTGAAAAAATAATTATTAATATTAAAATAGATTATGGTTATTAACTTTCCAACGGAAAAAGCAAAACTAACGAGTTAAAGCAACTTGCTGCAAAAATCCTGTCTTTTTACGCTCTTTTCGTAGTACAATGTGGTTCATGTATTTGAATAGAAAAAAATTTTCTTCAAAAATGAAAACTGAACGAAAGTATTGCTTAATTTTAACGTTAAACTGTTTACTGTCCTTCGATCAGTTTGAAAGAAGCAAGAGCATAAACCTACAATAACACAAATTGCATGCTCATTTAAAACTGTTTAAGTGGCATTTCTTTTGATTGAAATTATAATAGAAGTTGAAAGGAAAAGCAATATAATTAGCAAAGCAGTTAGCCTAGCAGTTTGCTGAAATTCTGCTGCTAAATCACGTTGAATAGAAAAAGAACATTGAAATGCTAAATGCAGACCAGTAGGAAGCTCTTTGCGATCAAAGAACAATAAATACATTGACACTGGTCAGTTGTGGCTGCAAAGGGAGCAAACCAGTGGATCGATTTTTGACCATTTTCGTCGTTGCAAAGGTAAAATTTTCAATTTATTAGGGAAATCGTCAACTCGATCTCCAACAGTTTAAATGTTTCCACCAGCTTGCCTGCTGTGCAACTGCCAATCAAATATTACAAAATTTTCAATGACATTGAATTGCTGGCATAGCGGCAAATTTCTGCTACCGTTACACAGAAATTAGCTTCACCCATGTTTATAATAAAACTCTATTTTGAAATTTTAATCAACTCCAAACAAAACTCAAATGAAATTGTTCACTTTGAAATATTCCCTAGATGCCAATAATTTCCAAAAATGCTAATTTTTTCTGTAAATATGGCGCTTTATCAAAGTTTATTTAGACAAAACAGATTGTAGAGAAGCAAAACAGCTACTGAAAATTGGCTGGCATACGTTTTATCATCCTGTAATGTCATTGTTGCTATATTCAACCGTTTTGAATTTGTCAAAAATAATTTATTAAAAAAAATAATTCAATGCATTAGCAACATTCCTCATTGATAAACAGCATCAATAAAATGAATAAATATACCTCAAGACAACGAATGTAAGTTCAAGATAATACAAGAAAAGAAAACGTAATATTCAAAATCATTATTCATCGCTGTATAACAATATGTTGAGTAAAAAAATTGAAACTCACTGAAACAAAATGTGATTAAAAACTTTTGCGTTTAAATTTCATTTTATTGAATATTGCCAATGATGGAAAAGCAGATCAAAAATTATTTAATTAAAATAAACATTAAACTGAATTGAATGCTGCATCAAAAATTGATAAAGAGGCAGTTAGAAAAACACTTACCCTCGTAGGAATCAAGGAAATTTCAATTAAAATACATTTTTTTTCAGTTTACTAGGAAAAATTATGTAAATCGACAATTATTCGCCAAAAATTTACATATATAATGGTGAAAATGAATAATTAGTGTTCTTACTTTTTAATATAGATCTACCCACCAATATCGATAATACTGTTTTATATGTCAAGCATGTATATCAGTGTAAAAAATGATGATGATTTTTACGCTCATTAAATAAATATCTTGATAAATGCAGACTTGAATAAAATAAATAAGAATAAAATGCAAAGACAGAATACAAAAAATAAAGCAATCAAACTGTTTAGTAAATTATTCATCTGTTCATCCGGCAAGTTAATTTAGAATAATTATTAAATTTTACAAAAAAACAAATACTTTATTAAAATTAATATTCTATACTCATTGTTCAAATGTATGATTGTGGAGATGATTTTTAGCGTAAAAAGCAACGCTATTTTCGAAATAAAAACATTCATGAATACTTGAATGCAATTCAATTTATTTGAGAATTAAAATATTTATTTTTTGTTACTGTTATTTCAAAATTCAATTAATTTTCATAAATGCAACGTATTTTACTAATGTATTATAAATCAGAAATGCTGATTATTGAAATTTCAATAGAAAAATGTTGATACTGCAATTTATCATGCTTTTTGTTATTGTCTGAAATTAAAAATAAAATCCCATAAATAAATTTAATGAACAAACTTTGAAAGCACAAATCTCAAAGAATAAAACATTCCATAAACTGAACTTTCATTTAAAGAAATTTTTTTAATTCTGTAGAAAAACAGAAATTGGTGCAAGAATTTGAACGTGCCGCTAGTTCAATGAAAATCTGTTTGAAAACTTTAAATTTTCATTAACGCTCAATAACAAATTCAGAAAACTGCTTTTATATTAGTGTAAAATTTTGTATTGAAATTATCATAAGGATTTTGCAATATAAAAGCACTGTTTTTTTAAATTTCACCGAATTTGAATTAAATAAACCGACAGTTGATAGCTTTAAAATATTTCATCAAATTAGCTAAATCAAAGAAAATGATCATAGCAAAAATTTCATTTCACTTTTTCAAGCAAACAAATGTAATGTTTTGTAAGAAAAATTAGCTGATTAAAAAATGGGTTTCACACTTTGCATTGCTTTTAATTAAAAAACATTTTTTATTTTTATATACAATTCAACTGATTAAATTTATTAAAAATAATATGAAAAAAAGTAGATATACTGAAAAAATAAAAAAAGTCTTTTGATTTTTCATTGATAATATTGATAGTAAAATTATTTTATTTTTAATAAACAGTGTTTGTGGAAAAATGATTTCCTTCAAACAAAAACAACTTATTATAAGCGATGAGCAAAGGTCATCTTTTTCTTCAACATTTATCGCTTGAGAGTTGATCAGAATATAATTTGCATAAAAAAACTTCAGAACTCTGCAATGACAAAAAATTTGAGAATAACTGCTTCAATATCCAAGCTTTGGCAAATCATTTTCAAAGATATCGACAGGCACTTCTTGTTCACATGATTAGTAGAACGAACTTAAAACGCTAAGGATTTCTTTGCATACTTCAGCAATAACCAATACGAATAGATTTGATTTAAAAAAATGATTGATTCAACTTAATTTCAGTAAAAACAGTATTCTGATGCATTCCTTGCCCATTGAGGGCTTTGCATACAACAAAAACTGTTTTCCTGCCAATTCATGTGAGGAACTTCTAATTAATCTGATCTTTCTAACAAAAGAGAAAGTACAATTATGTTTAAAACATGTTCAAACATAGTTTTCTATGCTACAATTAAGACCGAAAAAATTCAAACTTCTCTCTCTCCCTCTCTCTCGTTCTCCTTATATATAACTCAACCATATTTTCTTAATTACAAAAAGTAACTAATAAGCATATAAGATATGTGCGTGTTTGGTTGTTCCATGAAAAGCAAAGTTATATTAATTTATAAATTAATAATCTCCAGTAAATTATTTAAAATAAAAAAAATATCCTCTTTTCAGAAAACTCATCATTATATCTGCGCTTTTAACTGTTTTATAAAGTTACTTTGAAAATAAAACTTCACTTTATTCATAATGCTTGGTAGTAAAACTTATTCTCACTGTATTCAATGCAAAATTCATACTTATAAATATAAATTCCAAATGCTCTTCTGGGCTTTCATGTTTCACATGCTATGTAAATTATGTGATAAAATGAATTTGAAAAAAGCACCGAAAAACTTAGAAAATATAATTGCATAATTTTACAAGTCTTTGTAATATATTTAATCCACAGACTGATCAATAATTTTCTATAAAGTTCTGTTCGAGCTTTATTGTCTTGCTTTTCACCAGAAATGTATCTTTCAATTGAAAAATATTGCATTCAATCAAATCAATTCATTACTAACAATCGATTTGAATTATAGAAAATGAAATAGAAAATACGATGACAAACCAAATCTTTCTACTGAAAAATTAACCGTGAAACTCGTCAAACTCGGCACATTTTATGCCAATTATCCTGCCTTTCAGCAGTAATTATGTCAAATACATAATTACAAATCAGTCATTTATTTTTCAAAAGATGAATATTAAAAAAAGATATTCCTATTGTTTTGTTTTCAAAATTTTAGACATAATGTTTAAACTTCTTTATCATATTTGTATCTGAGTTAACTTCTCAACTTGATTCCAAATCAAGTATAATTGTTATAAATTGCAATCAAATGTAAAATTAATTACCAATACAATAAGAGACGTATTCATCAGAAAATCAATTCCCATTATTTTATTTTCCATATCCATCTACCTCTGCGTGGTATATTAGATCTAAACTGTGTTACTTACAGTTCCAACTAAATATAATTTTTATTTTATGTTGTTTTTATATTTAATTTTGAATAAAATTCCAAACTTCCCAAAATTATTCTGTTATTAATCATAAAAATTATAACTTTTATCACTGGATATGCAAATATCACTGGAGAAATAGTAAAAATTAAATTACAAAATTTATCAATGGCAGGTTTCTAGGAGTTGTAATCTTATAAAATGTAATCTCTCAGAAAAATTTTAGCAGAGGGTTAAAATTAATGCGCTGTAATATGAAGGTCTTGTTACAACAGCAACAAAAATTTGCAGTCGACTGAACGCAATCGGATATTTCATTCAAACGAAACGACGTCAAAGATGTAGCTGGTCAGTTTCATGACGCGTAATAAATAATTAAAACAACCTGCTCAGTTTAATCCTAATATTAAAATTTTTACGGTGTCATTTTATTTATTGTGAATGGATTAATTTTTGCAAAATTTTATTGACACATGCAACTTTTGCATTCGATGCACACATAGTTTTGCTTAAACAAGCTTGCTTGTGATGAGCACATGTAGAACTTTTATGCGCGCCAGTATAAATTTCGTGATTTTTTTAGATGCAGTAAAATGGATTCAAACTTGTAAATATGAAGATGGTGTCACCGAGAGAGAGTCAGAAGATCATTTTCTGAGATGAAAACGACTTTTTAAATGGCTCTGCAACGTGATCAAAAACAATTGTCGCATTATTTTAAAAATGGGTTGTTTAAATATGAAAAATATTTTTAACGAACGAAACTATTCAAAAACAGGATAGCAAAATAATCCAGCTCGACGAAACGCAATACCAGACAGTATGAAATAAAGAAAATTTGGAATTTTCTCAATTTATTTTATAACTAGTTGATGGAAAATCTGCTTTTCAATACTACCCAATAGTCACAAAGTTGCCATTGTGCTACATCTACTAAGCAGCATGGTTGAGGGATTAGCTCACATGCATAATGCGAATGGATTAGCCGAGATGTTTCTGAAAAGGATTTATTACCCAAATAGACCATATAATACTGCAAGCACTTTCCAAAATTGTATTGATTTCCTATTTTAAATAACGCATTTTACACGTTTGAAATTTTCACTGCACGTGGGAAATGTTGGAACGTGCATTTTAAAATTAGCGTTTACGCTTGTAAGCTTTCTCTCTTTGAGCATTCTCTCAAACAAAAATTGGGTGAAATAAAGCTGAAACACAAAGATCATAATGCACATAGACAAATTGAAAAAGTTTCTTATGTATTATTTCAGTCGAAAGATTATGATGAGAGTTGAAGTAAGCAAATCAGGAAAATTTGCTAAACTTAGGCTTACCTGCAAAAGAGGCGAGGAAAGATTCGTCGTGTTTCTTGCGCAATTTCATCAAAGAAGTAAAATGATGAAATACCGTTGACAGATAACAGAAACTGTTTTCAAGCAATTGAAAGGAAGTTTGATTTTTTTTTCCCACTTGCAAAACTGCTCAACCACGAATGTTTGCAGTGCTGGCTTTAAAGAAAAGTTGCTGTTGAAACGTAATGAAGTGATTGTTTGACGCCGTTCCAACGCTAGCCGGTTTAAATGCTTTTTGTTTATTTGTCAACTTTGCTCATGTAAGTTTACTGTATCAAATTTACTGTAATATACGGAAAGAAGGCACGTGCTGGACAGTGCGTTGACGAAAGATAGACCAGATGCGCATCGGTCAACGAATGAAAGCGCCTGGACAGTCATGAAAAACAACTAATACGTCGCGTCATATAAGTAAGCGGTAAGCGGCACGCTCGAAAGGGACAACACTATGGCAAATGGATTAAACACAAGCAGGAAATGCTAACAGCAAGGACCAAAGAAGCATGCTAAAGCCGCAAATGGGATAACAATGACAGAAAATGACTAGATGCCTTCATGTGCACCAGAAAGTCGTTCCCTTGCACAATTCTTCTGCCGGCTTTAATCGATTTTATAATGCAATGACTGCGCCAAGCAAACCGTTAGTTCTTACTCGTCCAAGCAAGCTTGTATTACACAATCGCCTCAACTTGCTTTGCTCAGGTAGCAATGCTTTGCAATCATTGCAATTTACCACAATTCAAATTGGCTGAATTTAGTGAAGCTACCTCTATCGTCATTTTCCCTGCCAAAATTGGAATTTTTTTCACAGACGTTCATGAATTTTAGGAAAAAATTATTTGTTGCAATAGGTTTAATCATTGATGAGAAAATGAATGACCAAATAAGTAGACCAAAAGACTCTGAAATAAATTAGTTCCAGTCTAACTGCTTCTATTAAATAAGATTCATCTAAAACTTAGCTCATTTTAATGTGTTGCACATAGCAGTGTTAAAAATACATAGTACAATGAATCTACGAAAATATTCAGCAGACATTCAAACTTCGACTAATTTTCCATTTCAAACGAATAAACGCCCTCAGTTTCACTGTGGAAAGCTAATTGAAGATTACTATTTAAACAATACATTCAGCAGTTCACTTCACAATGTAACATTATAAACGTTAAAAGTTTAACCAAACATGTTTAATTTTAAGATTGAAATTCCGTATCGAAAAGTTTCATTTAATATGATAAAATAAAATTACACGACATAATTGCTCAGTAAGCAAAAACTCTGTAACTGAGGCAGACATATAAATACGAATGTCAAATTGCTCTTTTATCAAAGCATTTTTTTTCAAGCTAAAGTTTAAGTATGCTATGTTAATGAATATTAGCTTTAATAAATCTCAACATAAATGTTGCGAGTTTAATTGGCTGAAATTTTAAAAATAATTTTTGTTTTCGTTTACCTCATCAAATAGTGAAACAGAAAATCATTATTTAGTCTACTTTAAAAGCAACTATTAATAAATTAGACGCCCAACATGAATTTATTTAATAAAATGCTAAATTTTTATTTTATTTTTCTTTCAGAATAAGATGCATCTGCAAAAACTGTAAACTCCATATGGCCAAATTATGCAGTTAGTCTCACAAAGCAGCGGTTGATCGCTCACCAATTTCCAATTCATGTAAATACCTCACATTAGCAAATGATTTACAACCAATAAAATACTCTTAATGCAATTAACGATGTCAATTATTGCAGATGTCAAAAGTTGGCTGCCATAAAACATCTAGCCATGAAATTCAAATGGTCGTTCAGAAAGTATTTGTGAAAAAAGTTTCCACATGTCTTACATATATACAAATGAATTGTGATTTTTAATTCGTATTTTTACTTTTTGAAATTACACGTTTTAAACATTATACATTAAATTTTTGAAATACAACACTATAATTAATAAATAAATACATATATCTGTTACATAGCTTAGTTAATTGAAATTGTTACATATTTTCATTGCATTATAGAGCATTCATTGTTGGATTTAATCTGTTTTGAATTTTTGATTAAAATTCTGAATAAATACTACTTTATGCATGCAAGTTGTTATTTAAAAAATCAAGAAGTTATGCAAAGTATTTATTTTAACGTAGCCTTCTTCATTTGCAGAATTAAGAAGCCACTGAAGAACTACACTGAACTGAAGTGAATCGACTATTTTACAAAGATTTTCAATTAGCTGTTTTTTGTCCAGTAAAGATATAAGAGTGAAATTAAATCAGATCACACTCTTAAAGTCAAGTGTTTCCGTGTCTAAGCAACACAAGCCTGACAGTTGTTCATCGTAATTATACCAAACTGACTGGTCATAAAGCAATTTTCTTGTCTGTCTATTGAAAGTGCTAAATGCTGAGAAAAGCTTCTACATAAAATTAAAGTACTTCATTAAAACAGATTGGTTAGCAGTTAGTGTTATGCAAAGAAAAAACTAGAAGCAAATTCAGTGAATTCAATGAAAATTCAAGCATAAAGAAAATACCTGCAATAAGGCGAGCACAACGAACTTTCGTTGCTCCCAAACTGCTGATCATCGTTGGTTAGCTTAAAAAATATTGTTGTCCTCCTCTGAATCTGCAGCTTTGTAAATGAAGCCCATGAGGAAATTGCTCCTTTTCAATTACTAATTTTTCAACGAAAAAAAGTTTAACACAATTCTGCGTTTCAATACATCCAAATAATAGCTCAACGTTGACAATTAGAATGTATCAATGCAGTTGCATAATACTTGAAACGCTGTCATGCAAACAGTTCTTTTACACAACGCTTGATCATTTTACTTATCGCATCACTTATGCATCTCATATAAACTGTGATATCAAGCGGAATGTCAACGCTTTTAACACATATTGCATTCCTCAGACATCAAAACCACCAGAATCTCAAGAGCTTAATACCTTTAACTTCATGAAAATAGCTATCGACTAAGACTTAAGCAGCTTGTAATGTTCTAATGCTAATCAGCGCAATAAAATTTAGCATGTTGTAGTAATTAATGAATTGCTAATAAAAAATTGATTATCTTGTGAGGTACACATCATCACTTTTAAATTAATTAAGTTATACCATTTTTACACAAAAAACAAATTTCATTCAACTTTTTAGTTTTTAAATTATTTTATTTATAATATATAACATGTAATATGAATATAAGCTTTTAATTCACTGCAAAAATAAGCTCAGCAGTTTTGAATAAGTCAAGTTGAAGAATATACTTCAAAGCAATATAGAAGAGAAAATAAGTGCTTTTTGAAGCTGGAAAATGAAAAAATAATGCTTAAAACTTTAAAACTGAAATCCTAAAAATTACTATAGAAAAATGTGAAATACACGTGAATTGATGCACTGTTTTGAAAAATTATTCATTAATTGCCTTCGTAACTAATTACGCTATTTCCATCAAAGATCCATGTTTCAATTCAATATTTCTAAAATGCGCTACAACTCTTTTTTACATCCTTTTCATCATGCTAATTTTCTTCAAATATATTTTGTGTGGTTTAAACAAGCAGTTTTTTTAAAGTGTCAAACACTGTGATTAAATTAAAGAACATTATATACAGCTCTTGTAAGTTTTTATAATTTAAGAACATTTAATGAAATAAAACCTTTATTTAAATGGAAAGTCACAACTTCATAACAAATTTGCGCTGTTCATTTGTTGCATAAGCTTTAAATATAATTTCTGAAATTGTTTATCATATGCCGCAATAGTTAACTTCTTAATTCACTTTCAGAATACACAAAATTGTTGAAATAATATTTTGGAAAATGAAACTGGGATTCGGTTTTATTACAAACAGCAATGTCAAAAGAGAATGTAAAATATTTAAAACTATGAAAATAAACCAAAACTACATTTCCAACTACAGTACATCAAAATTACGTTTGCATAAAGTAAATAAAATACAACTAAATAAATAAACTAAGCAACCGACTGCTCAAGTTAGCAAGAAATCAAGTCTGGATTATAATTTAATAGAAAACATTTAATTGGACTTTACTGACTCAAATTCTATAATGAAATAGACATTGTATCATATATCAGTGACATTAAACTTAAAAACTGACTGCTAGAATTTTTGAAAGATTTTAAAATCAAAACCCGTTCATTTTTAACAGAATATTTTTTATAAAAGAATGTTAAAATTGTTTTATCGTCTTGTTTAATTTTGATTATAAGAAAAGACTCACCAACTAAAATTAATTTATAGAATTACTAATGTTTCAAATAGTAAAGAACTCACATTTTAATTGCTTCCCAGCACAATAACCAAAATTTATTAGTATACACTGTACAGTATCAGTAATATCAGTAAAGGGCAAGTGAGAACATTTTAAAAATATTAAGAAAAAAAATTTTTTAATTTTCATAAAAATTCTTCATCTAATAATCAACAGAGCAACAACATATGAGAAGTAAGATGAAAATGGAATGCAAGTTATTGCTGGATTGTGAGAGTTCATGAAAACATACACTGCGTATTGTTTTACTGAATGCTGCAACTATGACAAAAATAGAAATATTCTTCTACAAATTTCTTTACTGCATTATTAAGCTGAAAATTTATATCTGTGAACTACGAGCTCAAATTTCACAATTCTAAAATCTCAGAAGGGGAACTATTTTAATGCAGATGACAATCATTTAAATAAAACATTTCAATGTTAAATATTATTTATTTGTTAGAATTTAAATTTTTATTAAAAAGACTAAATTTTTTTAAACAAATTTCATTTTTATCTTTTGAAACAAAATTAGCAGAAAAATGTTATTTAAATGAATCCAATGTTCTGTTTCATATAGTAGGATAAAAATAGTACTTCTTTCTTTAATTAATTCTATTCATGTTGATTTTTTGATAAATTTTACAATTCATATCATAAATTAAATCCCATTCAAATAAATAAAGCAACGCCGATATTGAGCGAGTTATTACATAACTATTTCTTTAAAAATTGCATTACAAATATTATAAACTACAAATCATCATATGTAATAAAGGTAAAACATCATTCTGATGCAAACAGTTTTCTTTAAAACACCTTTGAAGAAGTTGGTATTTTTGTTTGAAAAGCATTAGCATAATTATAGAAATATAAATATTTCAATAATTAAAAAAATGCTCTATTGCTATTCTTATTTGAATTTTTGCCATTTATGCTGCTCCATCCCAAAAAACGTTCATAAAATTAAAATCAATGTTTGCATTAATATTCTCACAAAGCCACTATTATAATTTGAAATTTCATTGAGAACAGGCAAAAAGCTTAATAGAAATGCAAAATCAAACTTTCACTAATTAGTTGCTTATGTGAGATTTTTAGTGAAATTTTAAATAAAGAACTATAAAGTGAGTTTTACAGTGCAGATAGAGCATTTGGTATGGCATCTGATTTGTTGAAGAAAGTTGAAACCAATGTAATTTGTACTTTTATTTTCTTCACTTAATTATTTCAACAAAGCTCAAAATTATTCTCAAGTTAAATAACAACTTTCTTACTGCAAAATTTTTTGTAAAGGAAAATTGACTTGAAAGTTTCAGTTTTAATTCAAGCAAATCCCCGTTGAGCATTATTGTGATTCCACTTTGAATGCAGACAAATTAATGTCTCTATATGAACTTTGTAAATTTGATTCGGTGAAAATGAAAATTGTATCTGATCATCATTCCATCAACACAAATAGTTGTTTTATGCTTTATTAAAAAATAACTTGAAATAAAACTTCAGTCCCATAACTTATTCTAACTAAATAAACTACCATGTAGCTATATGTATTGAACGGTGAATTTGAAAGGGTAAAATCAGTTGCCTCTCAAAGCATGCTCATCAAGCATGCGTCGTATAAAGCTTTTCTAATTAAAACTAACTTTCAGTTATTTTAGCATCTAATAAATTCATTTCATAAAAAGAAAGGAAAACAAAAATATTAAGCATAAATCATAACCGTTTTATAATTTTTAATTTCACAAAAGCAAATAGGAGAAATGTTGAAAGCATTTTTCATGACTGTTGCTAAATTTCACATATAATCAAAAATTATAATTGCATTTTAATAATTAATGATATCAGTGTTCCTTTCTTTAGTATAACAAATGCTTAATATAAGAGAACTTGATGTAACTTTTCAAATAATATAATAATGTAATTGTGTATTACTTGTAAATGATTAGCTGTCATGTCAAGCATTTTGTCAATATTTAAATTAAGTGCATATTAATTCAGATTATCAAATTTAGATGAAATTTATATTGAATTTTAACCTAACAGCAATGTTCAAAGCAGTTTTTTACACAGTGTGAAATTCATAATTTCAATTTTATTTATGAAATAAATTTATTTCAGGCAGTTGATTTATACTTTTGCAAAAATGTCTCAAAAAATGCATAACTTAAAAAGACATTTATACTGAAAATATTGAAATCAAAGAACATTTTTAATCAGACAAGTAAAAAGCTTCTGAAATTTTTTAAACATAAATACATCAATTCAAATACAATAAATATAATGCAACTGATGGGATGAACTTTAATTAGGGATGAAGTTGGACGCAATTTTTTAAACAAAACTGAATATGCATATACATATATGTTAATAAAGTATAAACGGTTCCTGATTATGCTAAAAATAGTGAAACCATTTTTTTCACTTATTTTCAATCACCAAGTGATAATTGACAATTGTATGTTCGCTTTTGAATAAATAGAAATGTTTATGGTAAGCACTGAACCTAGATCAAAGCGGAACACCGTTGAAGGAAATGATTTATCATGAAAAGAAGTTTATAATTATTTGCTAGACAGGATGAGACAAAGCAAATTATTCATCATTACTTGCTGACTTCACTTTCATCGAATACTCATCAGAATGAATAAAGTTCTTAAAGAGCATCTGAACTTCAAATGCAATTAGCATAAACGCACAAAGTATCGATGCGTTAATACGTATAAATACATATGTGTATGTATATGTATATGTATATGCATAAACTTTTAACCTCACTAGTAAACTTTGATTATCACAGAGTAGATGAATGGCAGTATTTCACATTGTTTGCCAAAACAATGCAATATTTTCCAAAGGTTTATAAAATTAAAGCAATTTTCCGCCGCAAAAGCAAAACGAACAAATGTCAGCAAGAGAGGAACGGGGAGAAGAGAGAGAGAGATAATTTAAGGTAGCCTGAGGAGAAAAATCAGTGTATCCGGTTGCAAATTAGAAATGCACACAACGAGCAATTCAATTACTGGTCGTATTGGTATTGGAAAATTTTGAAAAATTGCTAAAACTGAAAGTTCACAATATGCTGATTGACGACTTGAATGCACATTTGAACAAATCAGCCTGGAATGCAATAATTTTTAAAACGGCGCTCGTTAATGACGCTGAATGGATCCCCGCTTGCCGCAGTGGAACAAGCAAAAAGCGGATCGATGGTGTGACCAACAAATTTCAACTCAACACAAGCCTAGCCGGATATTTTGCAAACATATGCAATAGAGCTGTTCAATAAAAAGAAGAAAAAAAAAGAGAAAGAACTCTCTGACGTTCTTTTTCCCACTCAGTGGAGTTGTTAAAAATAAAAAAAAAATGTTTCAAACTGCTTCCAATGCTTAATGCTGAATTTTGAATAATAATCTTCTTCGTGTGCAGTATAATATATTTTTTTCAAAGTGGAACTTTTTCACATCTATTTTATTGTCAAATATGATTATTTATTTTTCATAGCAGAGTTAGTTGTGATGAACAGTGGACAGTCAATCAAATGCAATGGTTCTCATTGGGTGTAAAACTATCGATGAAATATTTCCAATTTTTCAATTTAGGAACTGTGCGTAATAATATGCACATGTTGCTGGATTCGCGTTTTTCTTTCAAATTACCGACTCCAATAAGCAGGCATACAATTATTACCAAAAATGTAAAAATTTGACGTCAAAAATAAAACATACAACATAACGATCAATTCTTATTACTGATTAAAAAAGAAATCCTACTGCAACTACATCGACTACGATATTTTTGAATTGAAATAATCAAAAATTCATTTTATTAAAAATGAAATGAAAATACAAAATAAATGAATATATAGATAGACGTTCATTTTTGATGTCAGATGTTCTGATCAATTAAGCAAAATGATTATTCTGATTTCAGAATCGATAGTGCATCACTACTGTGCAGCATCACTGTGAAGGACAATGACGTCAACAGTCACGACATAACCAATTCTCAAGAAAATTGCCTCTTTATCAAAACTGATGTATAATTATTGCTTGGATATTGTTTTCTCTTTATAGGCTGTCAGTGTGCTGACATCTGAAATGGAACGACAAAGCTAACTTGCGACTGACTTTGAAAAATAAAATCATTTTGAACTCTCTCATTTTATCTCATAAATGTCATGGCATGCTCAAAGATCAGTTCACATTATTATTAACTATATTGAGAAAGAAGATGTCAAAATCAACTTGTTAAGCCAATGCATACATGCGCACAAGCACATACCTGTTTACCGATATGTCAACAGTTGTTTTTGCAAAAAAAGCAAACTAATAAATTATCAAAGTTGCATAAAGTAAATTACTGCATCTGCACGGAAGGACAACGTTGAGAATTGGCAAGCATCTGTCCGTTGACGCGTTCAGCGTTGAACCGAAAAAGTTAAATTTGAATCAAAATCTTCACTCGAACCATTGCAATTACAACACTTTTCATCACTGCCAATTGAGATTGGACTGTGAAATTTTAAAATGGAATGTTTGTTTAAATCGACTTTTAAAAATTAATAAAATAATAAAGCAAACAAAAAAAATTCCATTCAATTTCGAACAGAGAAATTGTTTTTTGTTGTTGCTGAAGCGAACAAACCGATTGCCTGCCGTAGACGTAGTGTCTGGGCTAACTAATCTGCATGCAAGTAAGTAGGAAGGATTAGCGCCCAGAAGTTGGAGCAAGTCGAATTAAGGGTGCGTCGCGAGCAGGTCAGCCGAGCTTTCAATATCAATCATCGCAACCAGGATGACTGATGCTTCAACTGTTGCTGCTACTTCAGCTAGCTGCTAACTAATTTGGGTAGCTGAGGTGGATGAAGCAAGCAGGTCGATAGCTTCACACAACAACAAATGAAAAAACAGTTTTTTGTTCTCCGCACTGTTACATATTTTTCATTCACTTTCTGAATTTTAATTTCTTTGCCAATGCTATTTTTTGTGCACCTGTTGTATATTTTTTCTGTTGATTTTTGATTTATGTTGCTGCTTTTTTAAATCTGCGACCAACCAAAAATAAAGTTACAAACAT
Organism: Trichinella spiralis; assembly: GCF_000181795.1. Classification (NCBI taxonomy): domain Eukaryota; kingdom Metazoa; phylum Nematoda; class Enoplea; order Trichinellida; family Trichinellidae; genus Trichinella; species Trichinella spiralis. The sequence goes on from NW_003526943.1 coordinate 7,500,874, forward strand.
ACATGTCGGGTCAATCGATATCAGTGGTCATTTTCTCTCTCTCTCTATCTATCACAATAACACAGTCGAATAGGTTGGTCATTACGATGACAAATGAACGAAAGCCGTTTTTAATTAGAAGTGACAAAAACATTAAAAGCTGCTTCCGCCTTCCACATCGATGGCGGTTTTCACCGCATTCAGTCAGTTAAGCCACTGCATAATATGCTTGATTCCGCAAGCTTGGAATTAGCTTTTTGATTCTTCAATATCTGTCGGCTCGTCGCTTGGATTTAAACAAGATGATCAAGCACTATTCGTTCCATCAGCAGAGCGGCACAAAGAATAAAAATAGAAATAAAAAAAACAAAAATAAAGAACAAGAATATGGTAGACCGTTATGAGATTAGGGGTTGTCAAGTGGAAAACTTAAGCAGCTAAGCTGAACGCACGCCTCTTTCCAACTTAACACATCCAAACCCCAGTTCCAACATATGCACTTGTTGAATATGATTGTCTGATTTTCACTGCACATTCATGAATAAATAAATATATATACATGTTAAATTTTATTGAATTCTATACTTTTACACAATATAATTTAACAATCTTGCATAAAGTCAAATTGGAAAGAAAAAAAGAAAATGATGAAAATAAACAATTTTATTCTAGTATAACAAGCAAGCATTGTGTATTTTAAAAGTCAATTTTTCGATTCTTTGTTATTTTTTGACAATTCAATTATTTACGTTTGTATACATTTTTACTTCATTGAAAATTGTCCCTAACTTCGCTGTGCTCAGTGAAAAAAAGAATGCAAATTTATTCTGTGTGAAAAATCTTTTATCAAACTACCGAAAGATTTGTTAATTAAAATTTCCTCATTCACCCATTGAACAACTGAAAGTGAAAGCAATTTGTTTTTCTATTTCTTCTTTTTTATCAAAAATTGATTCGTCAAAAAACGTTGAAAATTCCAACCTGATGAATTCGTATTCAATGCTCATTAATCAGCCGAACTTCACAGAACTGTGCGCATTTACACTGATTAGCAGATGCACTGCACATGAATTCGAATCAAATATTCACAACTTCTCGCACCATACAACTTAATACTACTACTGCTAATAATAACCATAATAATTTATTATTATTATTCATCTGTCCTTTCTTGATAAATAAAAATGACCTTTTGTATTTATGATAAGTTTGAAAAATAAAAAACAGATTCGCAATTTACAAAAATTGTTGCACAACTGATGTTCAGGTTAATATGAAAAAACAGCATGATCACACTTTTAGATGAATTGCACACAAAAACCGAAATGATTCAACTAATTTGGCTCTGTCAAATGTACAATGAAGGTGAATTTTATTTTCATCCGTAAAGCTTTGCACGATGAAATAGGAAAAAAAACCAAAATTCAAAGCATTGCTTCAAATCATTGCAAGCAAAAAATCCAACCTCTCCACTGTAAGATCAAGAATCAGTTTCAAACAGTTCAAAGGGAAGAAAAAAGCCTCCTTCCCGAACAATCAACTCAATCGTTTATCAGTCAGTTGGATGAGCGGATGGATGCTGATGCAGATGTTTGAAACAGAAAAAGCCAACAAGCTAAGTTGAGGTGATATTTTTTTTGCATCGTGATGCTTTCCTCTTCTAAAAGAGAGAGAGAGAACAATTCAGCAAAGCTGCTCACGTGGAACCGTGTTGAACAGGGAAAGAGTGAGAAAACAGCTTAATAGTCAATTCATGCTATTTTTGCCGTTGCTTGTGACAATGATAAGACATGCTTCAATGTCAGAGTTATTTTATTTCAACGTACGTTCCTTTGAAAAAACCCCTCAAAACTCAAAAACCTAGAAAACTTCATTCTTCAGAAGCTTTTTTGTGTTAGCTTTTGTTTTTTTTTATTTGTCATTCACAGTTTGGTTCAAATTAAAAGAATTAACCAACACAGGCTGCTTGTTGTCCGTGAGAAGACGAACTGAAATCAGTTTCAAGACAAGCAACTTTATCAGCACTGATTTCAATTACGCAACAGTTGAGCTGATGAAAAAAGTTCGAACAACGGAACAAGAAACAATTATGAAATTCGATTATTGAAAAGTGAAAAAAGTCAAAATTCATCTCTTCCACCTCGTGCTTTCACCGAATAAAGCGTGCTTTTTTGAAAAAGAGGCAATTTTGCAAATTTAAAAATTGCAATTCATTTCGATTGATTTGGTGGACAAAATGGTTCCCAGCCAACGACACCGACCCACGTGCAATTTGTGAAATGTTTTTTGCAAAGCGAATAATAATGGCGCGCGTTCACGTCGTTCGGCATGTGCGTTTGATGTTCCAAGAAGCATTTCACAATTACTGACAACAAGCACCATTAAACCAGCCGGCCGTTGTGAGCTTTGGCTGTTGTTGTGACAAAGTGAAAAGTCGCTTTAAATATTTTTCCCATCGACTTGTTCCAATCGAACAACAGTATGAAGGTAAAATATAACGCAAATGTGGCTGGCCATTAGACTTTGAACGGTAAAGCTGCTTGAAATTGACGAGAATGTCAAAGAATGCTTGTTTGAAAGTCAAGCAAATTTGCCGCCAACGGCCCTGCAGCTTATAATCAGAAGTGTGAAAAACTGATCAATACAGATCCATCCGAAGAATGAGAAGTTCTAGTACATCAGGTCGACTGAAATCAACATTTATTTATTTATTTAATTATTTTTGTTTCATGCTTGATTTTTGTAATTTCCCAAAATCAGTGTAGAAAAATTGTACCTTTCGTTTGCTACGAAAGAACTGCTGCATTATTAATCGATGTACATTAGTCGCATCGGTTACGTGGAACAGAAGTTAAGCATTTGTAAAAAAAAAACAAGAAAAATTGAAAACAATCAAAATTTTTCAATAATTCCATTACTGATATCAGTTTCATTGTATGTATAGATGTGAAGATAAATTCTTGTTTTTTCCCCTTTAAAAAATACAAATTAAATAAATCGTCTTCAATTCGTTTCCTAGGTAGTCAGAGTGCACTGATTGCACAAATGCGCGTTTAGCTCTTCCACTACTGGCCTAGACTTATCATCTGTGAGAATAATAAAATCAATTTCAACTTACACCTACTTACATTTCACATAGTTAAGGGCAGATTTCCAAGCTCAAATTTTACACCATTTCACAACTGCACAACAGCATACAAGCATCAAAAAATTATACAATTTTTGTTTATACACATCTCTATATTCTATATTCAATCCTTAAGTTATTGTTTGATTCAATTAAACAACTGGATTGTAATAACAACAATCAAAATAAATATTCATATATATATATATATATATATACATATGCATGCATTAATAATTAAAAAAAGAAAAACATATTAAATACATTCGTACCTAGACTGATCCGACTGCGTTTTCTTGGTTTTTCCAAGCTAGTTGAAAGTTGTTCACTCCTAGCAGTTGAAGACAAACGTCTCAGTGCGTTCAAAGAAACTGATGGAAACCAGCCGCCGAAACTGTTCACATCACTGCCGGGTAGACGAAGACTCATCGCACGTTGACGACCACCATCTTCTGCCAAACTGTCAAAAGTTAACGCCATTTAAATTTCAATGTTTTCTCTTCTTCGACAACCAAAACAAAGACTATAAATAAATAAAGATGCATCGTCTTTATTTTTCTCTTCTGCCGTCTTTTCAATTATTTAATTATACAGATATACATATATACGGCTGGAAATCGGGAAAATGGATATCACCACCAATGTATAGGCATATTTATACGTGTGTGCTTATATTTATTTATACATGCAGGCACAACGTGGGCGAAAAGCAGCGTTCACAGACAAAAAGTAGACAACTGTTTTAAACAAGAAGCATAGCCGACTGCGATGTCGAACCAATCATTGGTCAAAGTCGATGCTTCATGGCCACAACAGCGCCGCCTCTTTCTCGTCGCCTCACATCTGATGCTGATGCTCCTCTGCGAACGCAACGACGACAGGTGTCACCGGACGTCCTCTGTGGTCAGTGAAACATCTCACTCAGAGTTAAATAACCTTCGCATAATTTAAGTGAATTTCAATTTTTAAATCAATCCTCATCAATCCCCAATCAGAAAGTCATTGCTCAGTCAAGTCGACTGTTTCAAATACATTTTCTTCGTCTCAACGTAATCGACATCTTATCAGAGTGAACGATAATTCATTACCATAATAAAAGTCAGTGGGAAAACAAAAAAAGTGATTTGAAAAAAAAGAACGAAATTATTAAATCCGCCAAGCTGTGGCGGATTAGCAGAGGTTCAGAAACTGCCAGCCACTGCCGTCAGCATCAACTAAGCACACCGACAAACATCACACAACCACCACCATTCACCACTGTCGTTGCTGCAACCAACAGTTGCTAAGTCCGCAAATTAGCTGCTGCATACACTGCTGTAGTTATTATAAATAAAACTTTATATAAACAAAACAACATAAACTATAATAATACTCTGTACATATTTTCCAACTTCTACATGGAGAAAATTTAAAAACGAAAAGAAAAAAGCAAATCAAGAATAAGCAAATGAAAAAAGAAAATTAAGATCAATTTTGATTGGCTTTTTAATACAAAATGGCCGTAAATGGAAAAATTATACGCCGAGGGGTTGGAGTTGAACGTTATCCAGCATAAAATTGACGTTAATTGTTATTAAGGCAAAGAGATGATGAATCGAACGTATTTTCTCAACAAGTATATATATATATATATGTATGTATGTATCACAGTTTGAATTTACACATGATAAATTAATAAATAAATATACATATTAATTAATTAAATAAATAAATTTGTTCTTTATAAACACTGCCGGTCGCTCTGGATTCCAGGAAAAAACAATATTATAACAAAAAGGCATAGCAATGTGGCAAAATGACAACAATCTGCAATCTCCTTGGATCAGGCATATTGATGCCGTACATATTGCAAAATGGACAGAATAATAAAATGGGAAATAGTAAATTTAAAAATTCAGTTGACAATGAACTGCCGACAGCGCACCGAGACCAGATACGCAATTTTTAAATAATTTGACCGGATCATTCGAATTTACTACCACTGTCGCTGGCATTACCATTCGACGGTAACGGTTCTAAAAAAATACAACGCAATAAAATCAACACAGCGACAATTGTATAATAAAACTGCTACTTACGAACTGATTCATCAGGAAGAGAACCTTCGCGTGATGCCAGAGAACCATCGGACATGTCAAGCAGGTCGGTGGAACCTGTTCGGTTCAACATGCCCGAACCACGGAAACCATACGCAGCAGGCTTGATCGACTGATCAGGGACTCGTCTAAATAGTTTTGAAACGATTAATACAAATGTTACACATACATTAAATTAAAATATCCATAATAATTTCTATTCTCATTTTGAACAACTTTTGCGTCCAAATTATTAACTGAATAAAAAAAACATAATGCAAACCTGACTGCAACACTAATCAGCATGCTGCAAAACAATTTCACATCATCATCAGTCATTAAAAAACTTTCTCAATATTAATTAACACACAAGAAAAAAATAATTTTCCGAAAAATAAATAAATTTCAAATACTACCTCGATATCTAAATTTATAAAAATTATCATTACAAAAGCACCAATATCCATCCACAAATCATATTATTAGAAAATGCTTCATACATATGTGTATATAATTGTTCAAAAAATAAAAAAATGATTATAAATTGAATGGAATCGAAAAATTTATAACATTTATATTTACTAACCTTAATCGACTTCGAAGATTCGAATTTTCCTTCAATAATGCTTCGTTGGCAATTGTAAGTTCTTCAACATCTCGCACAGCTTTTCGACATTTAGTGTGCATTTTCGCTATTTCATCGTCATTTTCAGCAAGCTGTCTTTTCATCTGCTTTATTCGATTTAAATTTTGTTCTCGCTAAAAATAAATAAATAAATAAACAAAACAAAAACTGAAATGAAATCATATGATAATAACTGCCAAAAAATCCACCTCGTCTTTCAGCTGTTCGAACTGACGCCTATCTTCGTCCACTTGAGCACTCAAATCGGCGAACCGTCTTTCTGTTTTTTTCAAAACGCGACTCATAACAGCCCGTTCACTAGAGGGAAAAGAAAAATTTTGAGCAAAAAAAAAACACTGCATAATAAATAACGCACGCTAACCTGCTTTCAGTGCTCAATTTGCTTTCCAAATCGGCTATTTTCAGCTCCAACGCCGAAGTGAGCGTTTTAATTTTGTTCCTTTGCCCTGTTTCCAGAGCGACCAATTTTTCTTTAAGTTCACGGTTGGCACGTTCCAATGTATCTCGGACACTTTCCAGGTTGTTGGAATTCGCCTTTTCCGACGCCAATTCAGACGACAAATGGTCCAGTTGCATGTGAGCTTTGCGCAACTTTTCGTTCGACAGTTCCAAGCTACTCCCCTCATCTTCCAATTCTTCTTCCAGAGCACGTATTTTCTCTTCGAATCGTCGCCGTTCTTCCGTAGCCAATGCTCTGCAAATGAAAATTATTCCAAATAACAATTACAATAATAGAGAAAAATACCTCTACGAATTCCCTCCCTATTTTTTTTTCTCTCTCTCTCTGTGTATATGTGCATTATTTATTTATTTATTTACCCTCTAGCATTGACTTCATGCAACTGATCGAACAGCTCATCACGTTCTGATTCAGCTACTTTGCGTGCAGAGACAGCGCTTTCCAGTTGAGATTGCGCAGCCGCTGCATCCGATTCAGCGGTACGAATACGCTTTTCAAGTTCTCGAATTGTGGCCAAACCATCATCTCGCAACTGGCGAGTTTCTTCCAATTCACGACACACTTCCTTCCACTGTTGCTAAACAATCCAACGCCAGAATTAAAGAGCAATTAATTTTAGAAAGCAAAAGGAAGAACAATAACCACCACCACTAATTCTATCAAAGATGTATTTATTATTTAATGTTCTCACCATAATCTTTTTAAGCTGTTTTCCGCTGTCTTCTTTAACACGATTTGAAGCTTCCAGTTGAACCTCCAGCTCGCGCAATTGCACTTCCAGCTTCCGCTTGTTGTTCAAAGCGGTAGTTTTGACGTGACGCTCCGATTCAAGCTCTTCTTCCAATTCGGAAATCTAATAAAATTAAATCACAACAATTCATACATTTTCAATTAAATTTCAACTCAAATTGCAAAAAAACAAGCATAAAACCTGCTTGAGAAGCTGCTTGCGCTTCTCGTTAGCATCCGATTCTTTCGTCTGCAAAGTACGCTCGTGCTCTGTGCGCAGAGCTTGAAGATTAACTTCGAGACGAAGCCTCGCGTCTTCCGTCAATTGCAAAGCATCTTCCAGTTCGGTAATGTGAATTTTTTGCGATGCCACCGTATCGTCGAGAGCACGAATCGCCTTTTCCAATTCGTGAACCTAAATTCGTGGATATGAGCAAAAGAAAAATTTCTACAGGTATATATTTTTTTGCGCGTTTGGGATTTTACATTTTTTCCAGCATTGTCTTTGGACGAAATGAAATCGTTCAGCTCGAGTTGCATGCACCGTTTCACACGGTCAGCTTCGGACAACTGCTCGCGCAGCTCTTCCAACTCTTTCGTAAGTGACAAAATCTAAAATTTGAAAAGTGCGAGAAAACGAAAACAGCACAGCAGCAAAACAGAAAGAAAAAAAGTAAATTTACTTTTGTTTCACGTTCACGAATATCCTGCGTAGCGACGTCCAATTCGCAATTCAACTTTGCCGAATGGGACCTCTCGTCGGCAAGCTGCTGATCAAATTTGCGCTGCTTCTTCTCCATCTCACTGTGAGAAGCTTTCAAATTTTCAAATTCCACTTTCAAATCTTCAACCTAAAAATTGACAAAATTCAAAAATGCTTTTTTTTCAATTACACACAAATGACTCAAATACAATATAATAAACAAATTCGTCACAATTGAACCTACTTCTTGTTGTATTTTTTTCTTCGACCGTTCGACGCGATCTTTTTCCACCATAACTTCTTGCAATTTTTTCTGCACAATTTCAATTTCTTTCTGCGCCTTCTTCTTGGCTTCTTCCATAATTTCAACAGAAACTTCTTCGTTCTTCTTCTTCAATTCAACCATCTGTAACAAAAAGAAAAACAACACTGCAAAACAAAAAAAAAACAAGCTAAAAGCAAAAATAAAAAAGATCTGCACCTGCAACTGCAATGCTTGTATAGTTTTTTCAGCGTTCTGTTTGCTTTCCTCCAATTCTTCTTTTTGCTCTTTAACCAGAGAACAGTCGTTTTCCAAATTTCGAAGTTTGTTCTGCAACAACAATTTCGCACGAGTCTCTTCTTGCAATAAATCTTGCAGTTCAGCCGACTGCAATTGCACCAAAGCAAGCTCTTTCGTCGCTGAAGTTAACTTCGTTTCAGCATCTTCTGCTGCTTTCTGGGCATTTTCCAATTCGGTCTAAAAACAAAAAATAAACTTTAAATTAATTAACCACACAATTCAAGAATAGAAAAAAAACCCAACCCACCTGGTATTTGGCCAACTGATCCGAATTTTCCGCCTTCAAGCGCTCCAAATCGCCAAGACGACCGTTTGCTTCCATCAACTGCGCTTCGACCTGCTTGCGACGCCTGTCAGATTCTTGTTTAGCCATTTGCGCGTTGTTCAAATCCGCCGTCAGACCAGCCACTTCGCTTTCCAAAACGGATTTCGTCTTCTCCGCTTGTTGTTTACCTTTTCTCAATTGTTCCACCGTATCGCTGATAGCCTCAATCTGCATCATATATTTTTGTTTGTTCTCTTGAAGAAGCTGTTCCCTTAATGTTGCTTCTTCCTCGAGCATTTTCTGAAATTTGAAAAATCACGCCCCTAACATATGCACAGCAAGCAAATCGTCAAAACTAGAGCTAAGCCTCACTTTCAAATGTGCAACTTCTTCTTCGCGTTTTGTGCGCAATTCTTGCTGGATAGTCGAGTGATCGTGCGTCTCCTCCAATTCTGCCTTGAGCGATTCCAATTCCTGAAAACAAGATGGACAATATGAAAAGATAATACTGTAAAAAAAACTTGCGCACATGACAACTGCAACTCTTTGCAACAACACTGGTAATGAAAAAATTTTGCTGAATTGGAAAAAAAATATTCAATTATCATACGTACCCCGGCTAAATCTCGCTTCTGTTTTTCCGCTTTCACACGCAATACTTTCTCCGACTCTAAATCCTCTTGCAATTCGTTGACTTGACTTTCATATTCGCGTAACCGCTTCGCAAAATTCTGCTTGCTGGCATTTTCTTCATCAACTCTGAAGTCGCAAATAAATTAATTAATTAAAGAAAAATTCGTTTTTCGAATTTTGTTCAAGAAACTACATAAATATTATTTTAAATATACACCTCTCACTACGATGATCCATCACCTCTCACTGAATTATAGTCACAAAAATTCTGCATCACTTTTCCTCTATTCTATATAATATTCCCATAATAATAATAATAACAAAAATCACAACATTTATTAAAATTAATTCTCGTTTAATATTAATACATTTATTTTAAAAAAATAGCTTGGTAAAAAAATACCATCACAATAACAACAACAACATAAATACAGTGTACTTACTTAGCTAACGCGTGAGCAAGCTCCTCTTCACGACGAGCGAGCTGTTGCTGCAGCTCGTCCAACAGATGCCTTTTTTCAGATAAATGATCCTTCAGATCATTGACTTCCGCTTCGAGCTTGCGCTTCAATTTTTCAATGTCACAACGAGCCTACAACAAAAAAATGCAATAATAATCAAGAAACACAAAACAGACAGACACCAAAGAAACAAGAAAAGCAAAAAAAAAACACATGCCTGACGTTCTTTAGTTAAACTCTCCTCGTGCTCCACCACCTGTGTTTCGTATTTCACTTTCAATTTTTGCAAACTTTTGCTTCGATCTTCTTCTTCAGACAATTTCTTCGATACATCTGCGCATCTTTCTTCGGCATATTTTTTCTCTTTAAGTAACTGCAATTGCGTATGTTAAAAAAACAAAAAATTACCTACATACATGTAAAATTTATACGCGTATACCTTGGAATGAGAATCATCTAAAACTGCCAGTGCTTCTTCTGCCTTTTTCAGTTTATTTTCAATTTGAGTTTTTTCCAATTCCAATTTCTGACGAGAAGCTTCTTCGCATTCAAGCCTGACAAAAAAAATAAATGTCAAAACAGCAAAACAGAAAAAAAAACCCAAACAAAAATCAACTCTCTACGCACTGATTTTCCAAATCACTTATGTTCATCATGAAGCGCTTCTTTTCGGTGAATGCGTTCTGAATTTTCTCTTCTTCTTCTTCGAGGCGAGCTGTTAATTCGTTCACATGCTCCTCAAGCTCGTTTTTCTTCTGTAAGATACGTAGACGAGCGTCGTCCGCTTCTACACAAGCTTCGGTCTCCGCTTGCAGTTGTTCCACAAGAACCGCTTTCTCTTCGATGAGCTAGAACGAATGCACAAATTTCACATTTCAATTTATACGCAACATCACAAAATTCATTTCACTTTATCCACATACCTGTTGCAGCTTCTTCTCCAGCTCTCTAATATCCACATCCTGTCTTTGCATGTGATCTTTCAATCTTTGCAGTTCTTCCTCTTTGTGTTGCAGTCGTTCTTCTTGATTGGTCACTTGCAACAAAGGTTTTACCTAAGGTAGAATAACAAAAAAAAGCTATTGTATTGCAGATATTAAAAAAATGTAAAACGAAAAAACTGAACAAATGCAAAAAATAAACAAGAAAACACCTTTGTAAAAAGGCGCCACCATTTCCAGTGGCGCAGCTTCAAGTAAGCCAAACCGTTTCGTTGAATTACGCGAATAGCATTAAACTGCTGAACGCGTTTGTGATAATACCTACAACAACAACAACAAATGTGCTAATGGAATTTTTGAAAAAAATCTCATTCATTCATCGTCGTGTATTTTATACCTCCTTGATAAAACACCTCGACAAATAGCCTGAAATTTGGCAATCAAACCAGACAGCTGCCTATCCCGCTCATCTTCCAGTTCTGCTAATATGCCAGCTCTGAAGAAGATCTTCGACTGTCCAATTCTGTAAAGCACAGGCTCCAAGTCCAAATAATCCACCTATAAAAAGTTGGATTATCAATCTTGGAAAAAAAATTCGTTTACGGTAAAATATAACCATTTTCTTAACAGCCTCTTTCCCATCCATAAAACCTCTAGATATAACATTTGGGCATAGAATTTCATATCTAAAAGTAAAAAGAAAAAAAATAATAATGATTGTCACTTATTGCATGTCAACATGCATATTATCACAGGACGGTCAAAAATTCACGTGATTCAAGCCAAATTTATTCTGGCTTCTTTATTCATAAGTTAGAAAAACAGAAGCAAACCAACTGTACGTACCTGTGACGAAATTCTTGAAAAGGAATTCTATTTGGAAAACCAGCACGGCATATGCGAATACCTTCCAGCACACCGTTGCATCGCAACTGCTCAAGAACAAGCATCGCATCAAGCTTTCCATTCTGTGTTGAATAAGAAAAGAAAAATTGATCATTTCATCAATATAATTTTATCGACTGTTTTTTTTTCTTATTGGCAAGTGCAATTTACTTTTTTCTCATAATTTGGAATAATACATCGCACAAAATGAGGAGTAGAATTGCGCAACAATCCCATCAAACGGTTCAGCTGCTCTTTGTACAATTGACTAACTGTTCGAAACATTCCCTTTTTCGTTCGAACTCCAAACGTGGTTTCGTTGACTTCTGTGGCACCGATGCCGGCAAATTCGGCTGCAAACAAAACAAATGACAAATTTTAATAAAATGGGAAAACCATATACATATATATATATATACCATCTTTCCAAATGCTAACGACAAACGGATCCGAAGAATTCTGCAACAGTGCGACAACATTTTCGTTTAACGGATCCATGTTTTTCATCAACCACTGTTTAGTTGAATAATCAACACGGCCGGCGTAATGCAGCAAAGCAAAATCTGAAGCCGCTTTGAAGTCCGGAATGATGAACTTTGGATGCTTGCTGTGATTAGCTTTCAGCTTTTCAGTGTAACTTTTGTCCGTTGCCTTGGGAAACCAACAATCCTCGTCCAAAAGTGACAATATACCCATCGGCTGAAAAAAAAATAACATCAAACGTTCATTTTTCAAGGGAGTAAATTTCACCCAAATTCGGTCAGTTTAATAAAAATAACAATTTAAATTACCTTTTCAATCAAATCAATAGTCGGTTGCAAATCAAGCCCAAAGTCGATAAATTGCCAGTCGATACCTTCTTTCTGATATTCTTCCTGTTCCAAAATGAACATCGTGTGATTGAATAGTTGCTGCAACTTTTCATTCGTATAGTTGATACACAGCTGCTCAAAGCTGTTTAAATTAAAAATCTCGAATCCTGCTATATCAAGTATGCCGATAAAAGATGCGCTCTGCCGCTTTGTGCGATCCAGCGACTTGTTAATCCGGTGAACAAGCCATTTGAACAGACGCTCGTAGCACGCTTTAGATATCGCTTCCACAGAAAATTCAGCCTAAAAACACGACAAATGCAAAAAAAATTTATATTACAAAAATACATATTTTAAAAAACATTAATATCTAACAAAAAAAATGACCTAGGCAAAAAAGAGATCAGTTCTAATATGCATTCACAAATTCTACATACATTGGAATGGGATAAAAATGGACAAAAAACAAAAAAACACTTATTTTACAACTTAATGCTTTAAATAGCATTAAAATAATGCGAAAAAAACAGAATAACTGAAAACCTCGACTGCAAAGTGCAAAGTAAAATTCCTCATTTTATAAATTTACGAACTATATTATTCTCAGCCTTTATTAATAAATAAATAAAATTTATATATGTGAAAATACATACATAGTAATGCATTTAAAAATATACAAAAAAAAACATATAGCTCAATCAGCCATGTGTGAAAAAAAATCCTGTGAAATTTTTCGTTTCTATCAATTGCAATAAAATGAAATTACGATTGACGAAATAAAATACTGTTCCCCAACTGCTTTTAATACTGCATCATTAAAAATTTTTTGAAAATTTTTCATTCGAAAAACCATTCATTACATATGCATAATATACTTTATACATTTATAAATTGTTAATGAAAACTTGAATAATCTCAAATGAGATATCGTAAAATTATATTCTGCATATATTGAATAATTTCGTGTCCATGTGCAAGCAAAAGTGCAGGTCATCACACTGGCCGCTTGCTGTCAAATTCTATGTCAAAAGAAGCTGCTAAAAATTCTGCTGACCATCACAAAATGCCCAAAGTAGCAATGGTAAATGAAATCGCTATCGAAAGTTCGTCTTGCAGATTTGACAAGTTGATGCAGTGACCTCTGGACAAAGATACATGGACACACAGGTCCGTTGACCCCAGCTCCCCCGAGGTGAACATCAATCACAATATTAACAAGAACGTATTAAAACACGCTCTAACTTATTTTGTCAAGCGTGAATGAATGGAAAAATTGTGCTGTAGCAGAAAATACATGAAAAGTAAAAAAAAACCAAAACTCAACAACAAACACACAACGCACTTGTTCCTTGCTTTGAGATTTGTGCACATAATCACGACCAACTTTTATTCTAGGACGAATCAATGCTTTGCTTAATTCAGAAACGGACAAGCCAAGCAAACGGCACACTTTCTGATACACTGAAAAACCAAGCCAAAGTTGTCAAAATTTTGCACAACAAGAGATAATTTGAAAAGAATTAAAAAACAAAAATAAATCATCCATTTACCGGTATCATCAGGCAGCATTGCTTGGTCAGATTTCTTGTCTTGAATAAATTCCAAGTTTCCGAAATGCAACACAGCAGAAACCACCCGTAAAATAGCTACAATAACATCAAAGAAAAAAACACATGAAATATTTAAAATTAAAAAGAGATTCAATTAAAAAAAATAAAACCTGAGATTTCATCATCCAAAAAATTCATTATTCGCATAGAACGAACAGTATTGTGAAACTCCGCTGCATCGTCTACACCAGGCAGGGCTATGTACCCGTTCGCCAAAAAACGATACTGGTCAACTTTGTTTAATACAAATGCTTCTGAAAGAAAAAAAAACATTTTTTGTTTTCCAAATTAAAAAAAATTAAATTAAAATAAAAATCCTTTTTACTTTTCTCTTCTTCAGTAGTTCCTTGGAGAAATTGATAAAAGATGTGAAAACTGCGTTCATCTTTCGCTTGTCGATTTGCACGCGACTTTTCCAAAAGATAACTCTCGATGTTTGCACCACAAATAAAACCTGACATGTCGAAATTAATTCGAATAAATTTCCCCTGAAAATAAAAAGCAATTGCAAATTATATTCCAATAAATCTGTGCGCATGAAATATACAACAAACTCAACAAAGCAATCCCAATTTCATTCTAAAAAAAATAAAAACTCAGCAAAAATTCCAATAAATATACATATATTTTTTCAAAATTGCAAATTATAAAGTAGAAAACAACAACAAGCTCCATTCAACAACTGCTATTCGAATTAAATTATCTCAAATGCTCTATACCATATTCTCCAATATGTACAAATAATGTTAAAGATTAAAGGTTTTCTTTCAAAATTAACAGAAAATTGTTAACTGTGTCTAATAAAAGTCAACGCATTTACTTACAAATCGTGAACTGTTGTCATTTTTTACAGTCTTGGCATTTCCGAATGCCTCAAGAATAGGATTCGCTTGGAGAAGCTGCTGTTCCAATTCTCCCTAAAAAAAGAATTACAACCACATATAAATTTCATATATAAAATATATAAAATATTCATATATAAAATACAGCTTCAATTTAAAAAAATCAAATAAATCAAATGAAACAAGTCGACTAATTTAAAATAAATAATCACTCGGGTATTAACTGCCTGTGAAGTTCCACATTTTGGTGTACGACTAGTTCCAGCTACATAAGTAAGATATTGTATAACTTTCTTGGTATTCTCCGTTTTACCAGCACCAGATTCGCCACTGAAAATACAAAATTATGCAATTTTAGAAGAAGAGAAAAACCACTTTTTCAGTCTTTTCCTCGCTTACGTGCACAATATAGACTGATCATCGCGCTCTAAAAAAATAAAAAAATGTTTGAATAGATTAGATGAAATTTTATTACAAATTCGCTCACCTTGCAGCATGTTTCGGTAAGCAGTATCCGCAATGGCAAATACATGGGGCGGTACCTCGTGCCTTTTCTGCCCCTTGTACATTTCAATAATAGCTTCCGTATAAATTGGAAGTTTTTCATATGGATTAATAACTACACAAAACAATCCCGAATAGGTCTAAATCAAAAACAAATAAAATTGTGCTATTATTACTTGTGATAAGACAATTAAATTTAAAACTACTACAGATATTTTAAATTATATAAACAAATATCGTAAATATTGTTGTTTTCAATTTTCAAAAAAAAATAAAATAAACGACAGATACATTTTCAAATTTTATATTGTTATTCTTTTTCAGTAACAAAAATTTACATTTAATGAAGCGAAATGTTGAACAATTCTAAACATTCGTATAAATCTATTGATTAAATTTGCCTTTATAAATGAAAAACGACAACCTATTTCACATAAAATGATAAATGTTTGCAAAATGATTTGCAAAATTATCAAACGCCTTCTTAATAAACATACACTTCTTAATATTGAGGCATGCTTCTAGAAACAAATTCATCAGCAACATCCCTCCATCGTTTATCATGAACTTCACAATTTTACGAAGTTGTTCAATAAACGTTGAAACCTGTCTTTCTGCAAAATTTTCACAATATATATACTTTTTTTTAAATCAATTGATCCGTCCACCTTTTTTCAGTTTTAGTTTGAAAAACTTTATAAATCTTATTCTTCAGAGTTCGTTTCGTGTTATTACTGTTATTTGTTAATTTCCTTCATTTTGCTTTCACCATGATGCGTTTGTTGTTCATTAAACAAACTTATAATACAGCTTAAACAGAATTTGCACATGGTTTTGTTTAACTTATAAATGCTGCATTTTCACTTGATCAGCAATTTCAAACAAAACCAACGATCATACACTATGCAAATAGCTAAGCAACACCTGAAAAGTTCCAAGCTGCTTGACAAAGTTCCCACACCGACGTGAAAGAACAATCAGTTCAAAACTCCACCTCCCACGCCCTTCCACAAACCGACCAGTCGGATCAGAACAATTTCAAATAACAAATATTTGCTTCAACACTATTTTCAATTATAAAATATTCCAAGCGAAAAGGCGCGAAAAATGCATCCGTTTTGGAGAACAATTTTTGACCTGATTTCTCAGACATAACCGAACACAAAGGCGTTCAGAGAACGCAACCAGATAACATCTCCGTACACTGCTGTTACTGAGATAAAAAAGCATGTGGGTCAAAAATTCCACCCAAAAATAGATACAGTATGCGAAATGAGAAAAGCAAATGGAAATACAATTACTGAATTTATTTTACTCTACAAACTTGAAATTATCAACTTTGTCAAAAGTCTATTCACAACACCAACAAATATTTGTTAATTAAATCAAATTACGGTGAAAATATATTCTGATAAAAATTTAATATTATTATGCAATTTGGGTTTGCAACAAAAACAAAAATGAATGCATAATACAAATACTGCAATAGGGGATATTTTAGCACCGCAATAATTATTGATTAGAAATTTGTTTTGCAACAATTCACCATCAAATCCTTTCCAAATGACAACTAAGTGAATGTGAAAACGTTTCAAAATTTTTCATTTCAGAAAAAAAAGGATTTAAAATGGGTATTCAACGATATCTCTAACAACCGTATCAGAATACTTGCAACTTTAATGATAACTTCCTTCCTTGAAAGTTTTTGACTGTGCCAAATTCCCACACCTCGTAGTCGACGGCGACTCATTCAATTCCGAAAAAAATGACTACTTTCTGCTAAGCGAAACTGCTAATTTGAAACGGCTCCTCAATAAAGATTCACAATAAACCCATCTCAATTGTTCATTTCAATCGATTCTTTAAAAATATATTTCCTGCTAGATCTATATTTATAATTTGTCCATAATAATACGTATATTAAATGAAACGTTAACATTCAACAATGTTTAACATAATGATTATAAAATTTTTGTGTTGAAAATAAATATAAACACATCGATTAAAGTTATAGAAACAGAAATGAAGTGAATAAACATTTCAATTGTGAAAAATAATAAACTGTGTTATAATAGAAATCTTTCCATTTGGACAGTAATGCAAAATGCAATGATCTTTATCTCTCAGCTTATCAGAATTTACTTATCAAATTGCAATGAGTTAAAGTATAAAAAATTCAAAATAAAATGACAACTGCTGTACGCAAATGTATATTACTCATCTTTGACTGGAGAACAGAACAATTACAGTAGACATCAACGTGCAACAGATGTTCGTTGTAAAAACTTAAACTAAAAACACAAAGCACATTTTGGAATACTGATGTCAAGCAGTTGCTTCAAGTATCAAATACAGCCACTAGAGATAATCAATTAAAACTTATAAAAAGTATGCTGTTTAATAAATAAAAAATAATTTGAAAAATAAACTGTAAATTATCGATTAATTTTGCAAATTAGTTGTGCTAAGAGACGCAATGTCGAAATTCTTCTTCATTGATAATCAATAATAAACAAATGCTTAATGCCAAAAGTTAATGGCAAAAATAAATATTTTTTTGACATTCAGTACTTACAGATAAAAATAATCCAACGAACAAACAAAATAAAGATGGATATTTTTTACAAGTTGAAAGCTGTTCAATATATATCATTTAATTCTAATAATGGTATTATTTTATATAAGTAATCATCCACATCTGCATTATTAACAACTACGTTCTGAGAAGAAACAAACAGTAGAGTAAGATTAATTTCAAATATTTCATGTGACTAATGGTCGGTAATTTCTATCAGTTTGTTGGCTTCATTTGAAGAAAAAAAAGTCCAATTCTAAGCTAACGACAATCCTAAATCATTTTTCTCATTCCATCATGGATGCACTTTTGAAATAATTTATAAAACAAATGCCCACAGATTATACGTCAAAGATGTTTAATATATGGTGAATTTGTTGTCATCAATGAAAAAAAAATATCTTTCTAGTGAAATTTACAAAAGAAAAAAAAACAGCATTCTAATGCTAGACTGCGCCATTGTAAGCGGTGTGCCTAGACGTTGAAATTCAAAATAGATAAATAGCCCTAGACAAGATGGATGATAAATTTTTTGTTTAGCAATCACGCCTCCCTTCCATCAGTGAAAGCAAACAAAACTGCTGGCCCTGATCAACAACAACAACAACGCGTACTTGTCACACCGAAAGAAATTCCTCATAATAGGCTAGCGTGCACACGCACAAGCAACTGCAAAAGCAAAAAACCTTTTGCCATTGTTGCAACAATTGTGTTTTGTCAATGATTTCATTTCTATTTGTTTCTCTTTTCCATCACATTAATTCTCAAAAAAAAAGAAAAAAAGTATAATAACAACCCCTCACAAGTTGCATATCTATACATTTATAAGTGGAAAAAGCAATTTTACACCTTCGTTCCATAACAGCTACTGTAAAGGCAAAATAGAAATGACCTAATTGAGAAGAGAAATTTATTTAAGAAAAAATTCGTTGAAAAAGCTTTCCAGCAATGAATGAATGAATGAATGTGACAAAATTGTAAATGAGAATTGAGAAAAAAGAAGAAAAAAAGACAGATGATGATGATGATTGATCAATTAATTTGTGAACATTGAATGAACAAAAGGGGGCGTTGAATAGAAAGATACACATTATAGAATTCAATTTGTGAAAAGGATTTTTTTTTCTCTCTCTTCACAGCTAAGAGTGTAGGTGAAGCCGTCAGTTTTAAGTTTGGTAAACATATAGTCAAATGAAAACTGTGGCACAAACACCGGGGGATCGAAGCCAGTCAAGGTTAGCCGGTTGGATCGTCTTGAACAAGACGCCCGGCCGGGCAAGCCGAAAATGTTTAAACTGGTTTCAAGATGATGATGCTCTCTCTCTCTCTTTCTCTCTGATGCTGATGATGACTGAAGAATGCTAAACCGCGAGAGATTCGGCCAAAAGCCAAATGACCCCTGAGTAAAGGGGAAATTTTCATTCGAAATCAATAGCTTCAAAACTAATCTATTCAATACGAATTAAGGACAAAAGAAAACCAAATCAAAGTGCATTTCGAAGTAAAAAAGAAAGATTATACTTACATAAATCATTCCGCTATAATAGCGGGCTTTCAAATTATGCAAAACGCACGCTTCGTTCAAACAAGTAAGGTCGGCCATGTCGGGGACTTTTTCATACTTCGGAGGGTTCATCTTTTCGACCATCTCTTCACTGATTTCCAACTTTTTCCCAGTATCGACAATTTCCACCACCACCATGTCGCCTTTCTCTTCCACAATACGCGCAGCAACAAATCCCGCAGTCTCGTGTGGCACCCAGACCATTCGTTGGCGACCCCATTCTGGCTGCAAAATTTGCTCCTCCCGACCGTCCTGAGACGCGACCAAATATTTCAAATCTTCTTCAGGGCACAACTGACGCCACCGGTCGTTCATTGTTTTCACGGATCACAACAACAACAACAACAACACTCAGCTAATCAATGAAAACACTTTTTTAAGGATTATTCAAAACAAAAAACACAAAGTCCAAGTAAAAAAATAACAGATTCTCTAAGCTAGGGGCGGTGGAAAAAAATGAATATATGAGAAGTAAGCGCGCAATTGGGAAAATTACTCAGACGGTAAAAAAACCTAACAACAAACAACCGCCGCAAGAATTTACTGGAATAAAGTGCAAAAATAGCAAGTCGACAACAAAAACCGAACAACCAACGCACACGCAGACGGTCAACTGCGATTAGCCGCGCCGCTCTGTTGCGTGACCTCATTAAAACTGTTGAACTTTCTATACCAACTAACCTGCATTTCAAAAATGAAAAATCAAACCACCGATAAAATAATATTCAAAAAAACTTTAATAATTTTCCCAATTTTACGAAAAAAAATTATTATTAAAAATTTACAAAAGTGGAATTGAATGGGCTTGCGTTTCAAACTGAATCTGAACTGTCAGAAAATTGAACGATTCTATTTTACAGATGCAGGGATCGTTTCAAAAGAAAATAAATTTTTTACATTTATATTCCATTCCATTGCAATAAATAAATAAATAAGTAAATAAATTCAGTGTTAATTTGCTGATAAAATTATAATTTGCACTTACAGTTTATTTCAAATTTTCATCAATCTACTATTCACTGTAGCAAACAAGTGCAAGGTGAGTACGTTCGAGTAATTTTGATCTTTCATACCAACATTTGTACTTTTTTCAATGCTCTAATAAAAAATTTCACTCAATCTGGTTATTTTAAAATAAAGTTTTCTTTTCTTTTTTATCATTATCAAAATATGGAAAATTAACAAAAATCACAATCGAAAAATTTGCACGACAAAATTCACGCAATTCCTTTTTTCAGTATACCTACAACGGATTTTTTAAATAATTCACCATTTTTTGGTGAAAATTTGTTTCAAAATATTATTCACTCATTGACAGTAATACTTTACTTTCCTTGCCCATCTTTACAGTATGAATTTAGAATTAACCGTGAAATCTTGAATGAAAAAATTTTGAAAATTACAATATATAATAAGTAATTTACTACAGTACCTGTAATATAATATGATTAGGTAGAGTTAATTAGTATGATTTATGTCAAATTTAATTGAATTTTATGTTATATTTATGATTTATCTGGTTCCTTTGAAAAGTAATGCATAATTTTATTTTTCTTTCATTTTTAACTGCATTTATTACTGATATATAAAAATACTGTATGGAAATGGCGAAAAAGTTATGTTCATTCTTTGCAGCACAAGTGTAAATGATTTTTATCCTGATCAAAATTTTCTTAAATTTATTAAAATAAAAGATGGATTGCATTGTATATAGAATTTCTTTACTGAAAAAAGTGCTGTTAATTATCGATGGCTTTCTAATAACTTATTGATCGCTGTTATCAGGTAAATGTATGCAATGCAATTTGAAATATTTTGTATAAGTAGCAATATTAAGAACATGCATTTTTTAAACAATACAGTCATCTAAAAATTTCTTCCTTATCTCACAATATTTATTAGAGTGGAAATTTTGAACACTACTGAAAAAGAAGCATTTTAGAACTAGCCGCGAACAGATACTTTGGTTTGTTTATATGACAAACTACATGCAATATTACTGTTTATTTTAACCTTATTAGATGCCAAATATATGAATATGTTATTGCTAGTTTCTTGCCAATTGTATTTCATTCTAAAACTTGTTAACCAGTGTTTCTAAAAATAATATTTTACTTTTGCTTTTAAATATTTTTATTAAATGTTACAAATTTCCATTTTGACATTGTATATTCTGAGCAACTGTTTTTCTCCAATCCCACAGCTCAGTTTTTCATCTTCATTGTTTTCAGCAATGGAATTTGTGTTATGTGAATGTTGCAAAAAGTGATAAGAAATTAATTTTAAAAAATTACTTCATAGCATTTTACGTTATAATGGTTCATTTAGCAATAACATAAGCATATTCGATTGGAACAGTTGTGCATGGAAAATAATACTGAACATTGATTTCATATGTCTGTCATTTGAAAGTATGTGTTCTTAATTTATACACTTGTTATAGTGAAGTTGGAATAAAGAATTTTTGTTAAAATTTTATTTAAAAAAATTAGTCATAATTGAATAAAATACAATAAGTGTCAATTAAATTGAAATTAATGCCATGGTTAAATAGTAATAATGGTTGAATAATAAAGATGGATGAATGGTAATGAATGGGTGATAACACCGTCAGTAACTTTAGGTGGAAGTCAGTGTGGAAAAAACTTTCACGGCTTCTTTATGGAAGAACCCTTCTTTATCGAAGGGCCCTTCTTTATGGAAGAACCCTTCTTTATCGAAGGGCCCTTCTTTATGGAAGGACCCTTCTTTATGGAAGGACCCTTCTTGCCGGCGAAACGCAATTTCAGCGGCGGCTTCTAAATACAATAAATTTAAATTAAATTTATTTTAATGTGAATAAGAGTATGTCTTTACAATTTCATCGTTGTTTTTATTAAAAATTAATGTAAATATTCCTGAATCAGTATATTTCATTCACAACTTCATTTATTACTTGTAATGAAATACAAAAATTAAGTGAAATGCAATACCTTAGGTTTCTTTGCAGCGCTGGGCTTTATTTCAGGCGTTGTTTGGAGCTAAATTGAATATAAATAAAATTTCAGTATGTAAACACATGCTCATTCTTTGAATGAATA
Source organism: Trichinella spiralis (assembly GCF_000181795.1). Taxonomy (NCBI): domain Eukaryota; kingdom Metazoa; phylum Nematoda; class Enoplea; order Trichinellida; family Trichinellidae; genus Trichinella; species Trichinella spiralis. The sequence continues at coordinate 7,523,327 of NW_003526943.1, forward strand.
TATTTTTTTAAAAGTGTTTTTGTATTTTCTATAAAACTTATTAGCTTCCTGTGCAAATTATAATAAGTCTAATAAATCTAATAAGTTTATATTTAATTTAATTTAATTTCATGCATGAAAATTTATGTTATCAGCATACCATCAAGGAACCCATCGTTGTTTCTTTAGTCTCAGGTGGAGGCGTTTTGGTCTAAAACAGTGTTTTTTATTCTCTCTTGTAAATTATTCCAACTAACTTCAATTTTTTATCAAAATATATTCCAAAGTGCACTTCATATTATATTATTTTAACAGCGGTTTTTTAGAATATTATTTGGTAAAAGAAAAATGAACAAACTTTTGATTTCTTCGGTGGTTTCTTTTTCGACTTCACAGAACGCTAAAAAAATAACAATTAAGCAGTTTCAGCTGCAGCGCAGTTTTCTTATTTAGATAGTATATATTTATTAATTTTTATTTATTATAAAACAAGTTTTATTTATAAGCACAGTAATTTAATATTTATAAAAAACAATGTATTTTTGTATATGACTCTTAGCATTTAAATGCATAATGAAATGTCTGTGATAATTTTATACATACCGCTACCGAACGCTCCGAAACTTCACTCTTTTTCTGGGTCTAAATTAAAATATTTAAAAAATTTTCATATAATTTTTTTTCAATCTAAGGTTTTATAAATAATTTGGGAATACAGAACACAGCAGTTCAAAGACTTTTATTCTGTTTAATATCTATATCATTTTTGATTTTCAATTTGTTAAACTTTTACATTACATTTATGGATTAAACTTTTAATAACGCTTCAAAATACTTATTTTGATTTAAATTAAAGAAAATCTTGAACGTGAATCTGAACTTATTAAATCATGTACTCTATACTGCATTAAATAATCCATTTTTATGAAAAATGAATTTACACATAGCATGTCAATGCGTATTGACCTTGTGTGATTTAGTTTTAACTTTTATACACTGCAAAACGTAGGTTTCATATCTTATTAATTTAAGGTAAATATTGAAAAGATAGTAATTTTAAAAAGAATACATACCTTTGATACGTTGTGGTCATCGACAAAGGCGGTAACCTATTAAATAAATGATATATTAAACATTTCATTCGATTTAATTTTATTGTTTTTAAATTACTGAAATTTCTGATCAGCTTAATTAATAAAATTACTAGCAGAATCAATTAATGAATAATGAGCAAAATAATAGTAAATGTATGGGAAAATCTTAGGATGTATTTTGCTAAATTGAAATACTGTTTAAAATTTCTAGTAAAAATTTTCTACAAGTTGAATGTCAAAATAATTATAAAATTTAAAAAAATTAAGGGATTGCTATGGTACAAAGGTGTAAAGAGAATTTCTGTCGAAAAAGATGAAACACAATTTTGAAGATTAGATAATACGGGTAATAAATTTGATGTCCTACCGATTGCTGCAGGTTTGCTATAGGTACCACTTTCTAAAATTGACAAAATTATTTAAAAGTCGGCAAATAATTATAATTTCAAACTTACCAAAGTTCGTTTAGTTACCGTTCTTTCCTAAAACAAACAGTGCTATTATTAATTGAATTCAGCTATTTGAATGAGTGAAAAAATATTAAATTTCTTGAAATTTAATTCATTCATCACACAGTATTTAAATGAAATTAATGCATTTAAATTGGCAGAGAACAATCCACTTACACATAACAGACCGGCAGAAAGTATCGTTAGAAAAACTATTGCACAAGCAGCTGGGATGCCAACATTCAAGAAATAAAATTTTAACAATCTGTTCTGTGAAATATCACGGGCTTTTTTAGGAGGCAGTACTAAAACACTTTTTAAATTGAGATCAATAAATGAAAACTTCCTTTTCACCTACTTTCACAGGTATCCTTTGCAAATACATAAGTTTCACCTTGTTTACACTTTACTTTTGCACACGGAATTCTGTCTAAAGTAAAAATAATTGGGTTTCCATAATTATGATCATAATTAATTATAAATTAGTGAGATACTGCAAAAGCACAATGAAATGATAATTTCTTTCAACTATGCATAAAAATCAGTATGTAATCAGAATATTTATGAACTGACAAATGCTAAATTCTGAAAAGTACTTACCACCTCCAGGTGCGCAAACACAACTCTTTTCAACACCACCAATCTCTACGTAACATTCTTTCAACGGTTCAGTTGAGCAAAAGTATCTGTTAAACTTGTTTATTGTACTGCAGTCATACAACTCTTGAGCATTCCATTTTATTGAGAAAAGATGGACATAGTCTTTAGGAAATACCAAACATAGAGGAACTTTAGGAAATGCTTGAACTGCGTATTTTGCATCTCGTGATAAACTTAATTTAAAGGTGTTTTCTTCCATCCAGTTATCATCATGTACACCAATGTCTATGTATTTAACGTTATCCATTCCATATGCAAGTTTAATCCGTGAAACAACTGATTTATTTTCTCTTGCAGGAATTATTTCAATAACTCGATAACCGTTCAAGACAACATCCAGGTCATCAACATCTTTTATTTTTTCAAAACCATGATATTCCAGAGTTTCAGGTATAAAAACATCATATTTAGTGATTTGCCTGCTCACGGAAATTTGAAAAGGATGGATGTAACTGTCATGATATGCTTCGTAGCAGTCTCTCCACGCATCGATGTAAGTCATAGAATGAATACTTTTTGCCATTTCCCTCTTTCTTAAAACCACGCATCTTCCTTTCTCATAAAACCCACTGATGGAAGCGTCCATGTTATGTGGACAATAATGATCATCAGCAAGGCATCCATTAAGCAACATCAGTGCAGAAAGCACTAACAGTCCACAATGCACATTCTAAATAAATTAATTACTTTTAACAAAGCATTAAATGAAAAAGACTAAGTAGTTAAATAAATCTTACCAAATCCATTGTCATTCTTACCAGAAACAGTATCGCTTTAATGGTTGTTGGAAAATGAGACATCTCCCGCCGACCAACGAAAACACAAAGACAAAAATGATTGTAGTTAAATTTTTAAAAATAAGTATCAGCTTCTTATTTCAAAATTGTTTAAATTTAAACTTTTCTAAGTTTAAAATAAAGGTTTGGTACTACTCGGTCCCACGTTACTCTTATTGGTCGTTGACCGCGCTATTTTATTGGGCCGGCAAGTCGTTGTCTTATTGGTTTTCCTTGTCTAATTGCTCATTGATTCAAACTCTTCAGTTGTGATTAGCTGTAATATTTTTTCATTTCATTGGTTCAAATATTCCATTTAGGATTACGTAACTTTAATAATAGTGACGTAACATAAAAAATGGAAATATTTATTGTTCCAAAATTTTATTGTCTGTTTGAAGTTTCGTCATTCATTGAAATTTTGTTTATTTAAATATATTATTTGTGGTGAAGTTTATACTTTTTCGTGATCAGCATTCCCGAAAATAATTTTTATCATTATTCTATATTTTATTGTACCAAAGTGACGTTATATCAAATGCGATAGTAATAATTCAGAAAAAACAATACAAAAAATAAGTTAAATAGTGATTTTTATTTTTCACTAGCCAACAGCACTAACAACAATAGTAAAAAACAACAGTGAACGGCACTAACAAAGTGGAAACAACGAAAAAGGAAAAAACTAAATAATAGAATACAATGAAATAAAAAACTTATATAAATATGCGCTGACCAGGAGCATTCTTATCTTCTTCCTTGTTTCTTTTTCGGTCCATTACCGATTTTCCTCCTGATATACAAGTCTGCTCTGACTGTTTGTAAATAAATTTGTTGNCTGTTGAAATTTATCAAGATTGGATGTTAACTTCCGGGTGTAATGTCAGAATACTGAATAATCTGTTTGAAAAATCTGGAATGTTCTAGCAACACTTTTAATTTCCGGGTTACAAATG
>NW_003526943.1:7527250-7529220 GCF_000181795.1 Trichinella spiralis
TGTGGTGGATTCGGTCCAATTAATAAATTACCTATTGTTTTAATTTATATATTGAATTGTAATTTCTACCACCAAAGACATTACCTAACCGACCATCATTACATTTTAATTTTCGCTGTTGATTCTTCACTTTTGAATTTCATGGACAACAATCATATATAACCGCACCCACAACCAATAACATGATGCTGTTACAACGTATAAACAATTACTAACGGCTGGTCTTTGTTCTGCTACACTTTTTCAAAATTTCGTGATTTTTTCATATGTGTGTTTCTTGCATTGTCTTTCATCCTTTCAATTTAATTCACATATTAAAATATTTTTTTTCTCGTGCTTGTGACATGTTTGTTAAACTATTTGCCCGTACGTTGGAAAAATGAAATTATATTACCCAACCCAAACCAGGAGCATCAAAATATACTTTCAGCAGCTGAAATGAAACAATGTTAAACTTGTTCATTTTGCATTCATTTATTAAAATGCTAAAATGTGAAACTAAAATTGTTTCTATTTCCTTATCCAAATTATTGCTGCAATATTAAAATTAAGAAATAACGAAAAAGATCAACTGATGCAATTGAAAACCATTAATGAATATCAGTAAAATTTAAGAAAAGTAGATGATTTATTGAAGAAGAAATTTTCAGGTTAACCTTTTAATAAAATAATAATTAATAAGAAAAAAAATTATATTTAGCTACTTTTCAAAAAGCATACAACGTTCGCAATATAAACAATGTACAGAAATTTAAGAAAAAGTTTTAGACATCATTTCCCAGAAGTGTTAATATAATCGAATGTCAATCTACTAACTATTAATTGTAATATTGAATGATAAATTTTATTCATATAATTGTGCTTAACAAAAAGTCACTTTAATGTTGAATTTCCTGCTGTATAAAAAGCAGTTGTTTATAAATAAATGCTTTTGTTTGTTAAATATATGGTCAAATCATGTAGAATAATTATTTTAAAATGTCATTTCATGCACTAACTTATGTAACAGTTAGTTTACTTTTAAGTAATGGTTGCATACAGATGTCTGCATAAATATTATTTTAAAAATATTTAATTAAATAACTCTTGCACTGACCATTTTTAGTTTTTATTACGACGCAAAGTGATTAACTGGATAATGAAGCATTATAACATTACATGTAGCGATTAACTATTCTGATAGCAAGTAAGAAGTTTCTATCAAGTTCTGAAATCCTCAAACTGAATTATTTAACGAAAACGTTGTAAAATGTAATAACAAGCAAAACAAAGTCGTATTATTGAGTTGAAAAGTTATTATTTTTACATTCAATTACAACTTAATGCTGCTTAATATTAGCCACCGCTTAATATTGTGCCTGTCCAAATAATAATGCTATTATTGGTTGTGTTAATTACAATTATGTAATTAAAAAATTATATTTATGCAAATCTGGTCAGAAATGGTGTGCTTTAATAATGCAAATATCTGCAGTTTACAAATTATGCATTATTATTTATATATAACCAGTTTTGCTGACATTGTTTATCACTTTGTAACAGTGATGCATTTAGAACAAACCTGCTTCTGATATATAGATGGCGGCATTTTATTTGTTGACAACGAATAATGCAATGTGTCACGGTTATGATAGCAATAAAAGTAAACAATGAAACATTAATTCATGCACCGCAATATACTTTATAATTGGTGAGAAAATTACATCTGACAATGGGTTTTAATTAAATGTTGAAAAAATGCTTAAATTAGATCAATTTTTTAAATGAAAAAACTTTTTCCAATACTCTTAAATTTAGAATTCATTAGCCATATAAACTTTAAAAATAAATTTATGTATAAATAATACCTGATATTTAAAGGCAATTTTTACTATGCATAAATGATATTAATGTATATTGTAAATGTAAGAAATGTTCTACTTTTATGTCCTTATATATATAATCGTCAAATTAGTAATAACCCCTGTTAA
>NW_003526943.1:7529230-7530465 GCF_000181795.1 Trichinella spiralis
TGCACATCGTTGTGCATTTAACTAATAAAGTTATAAAGTGTGAGTTAGGTGGTATTCATTAAAAAAAATAAAAAGTATAAAAATAATATATTATTGTTTAAGCACCTCGCCTTATATAATACACAATACAAGTAGATAGGTCGCAGTCGAGAAAAGTTGAGAATCACTGCATTTGACAATAGTAGTCATAGCAGCGCTGACACAGCTGTACATAGGTTAACGACGTTGGACAAATTAAAGATGTCATAAAGCCATCAGAAAAAGAAGTCCATGTCCTAAGTAAGTAATAGTTAAGCATTGTCCATAGGAAATGAAAAATGTGGTCATATTGCAATGATAAAAAGTAAGAAACTAGCAAAGCGTTTGTAAATGGATGTCAGTCGCAAATGGTGCAACAGCAGTTCGGAATTAACACCGTAATGTACGTATCAACTTTGAAAAGAAGTTGTTTCCAACAATTTTAATCAGACTATTTAAAATGTTTAGGTATTACAGTGCTTGATTGTTCAAATGGGTGGTGTCCGAAGCCGCACCATGGGTATTTGGATGGCAGCAGTTGATTCAGGGTTCAATTTTTTTTGCACATTTTTGGAATATATCTCGTTGAAAGAGTTGGACGCAGAAAAGTCTTACTTGGAAGTACCATAGGTAGCGCCAAATTTGATTATTAAATAAGTTGATTCGCTGCATATAATATTTTCAATTTTAAGGTGTTGTTTTAAGTATGATTGTTCAAGCCAGTCGATTCACCATATGTGCAATTGAGTCACCAGTCCCAGAACAATAGGAAAAAAGATTGTATGAATGTACAAGCATTAATTTAATTGTTGCCAGCCAATTCGATGCACCACAGATTAAATGTTGTCAGTGAAATAAATACAGTAGCATTTCACGTTAATGATAAAATTACAGCAGACAGAGCATCTTACATGACCACAGAATATAAAGCATAAAGAAGAAATAAAGCTGATAAGGCGAGGAAAACTAAAAAGCAATCCATCATCAAATTAAAGTGTGTTCAAAAATAAAATCACATAAGGATAATTAATAAGGAAAATGCATCTATGTACAGTATTTCAATTGGCAAACTGGAAAGAGAAGGTTCATAAAGAATGTCCAAAGAGAGACAAGCACACATCGCATCCATCAAATGTAAATCAGTGCTGTATGATAAGAGGAGCGAGGTTTCATAAGATGCGAAGGCAAGAATTACATTCAGGGAGAATCCACCACAG
>NW_003526943.1:7530475-7545250 GCF_000181795.1 Trichinella spiralis
ACTATTTATAGCTAGATAGTCTAGAAGCAGTTTTGCCAAAGTTAGATGTAGCAAGGAATCCTCTCTACCCATTGTTGAATTGCTCTTTTAATTATTTTTCAGCTTTTGGAACATATGATAAAACGGAAGGGAAACATATAAATGAATAACTATAACTTCATCTGAAGCATGCAATAGCTAATTTTGATAATGTCACAAGCAATCAGTATTCATAAGACAAAAGTGAGATGTGTCCAAAAAATTTTTATCTTCAGATGTTTTTATACACGATTTTATTCAGCTTTTTAATTTCAACTGGAATACTTTTCACTTCATCATGGTGAGACTATTTAGTGAGACAAAATATTGATTATATCTTTTCAGAAATGATATTAATAATTTGAATTTAATATTTTAAATTTGCATTTTGCTTTATTTAAAACTGCAAAGTTTTTTACCGTAACTGCAATTGTAATTGTAATGCAGTTCATATGAAAAAAGAGAATTTTGCAGTTTAACGGTTTTCAAATTTTCTGTCTTCATTTCATTGAAGAGTAAGACAAATTATGCTTTCTCTTTAAGCGGTTTTTCTCGAATTCATTACGTGCATTATGTAAAACGGAAATTTGATGGAAAATGTCATTTATTTGTACATGGACATACAAGTTCATTGCACTGACATACGCATTTTTGTGCGTTTAATTGTGGTGTAGAAATAAAAACAAATATTTTTTGGTTTGTTTCAGTAGCAAATGAAAGCATAAATTTTCATTGACTCTAACAAGAAGCAAGAATGATTTATTGATTCAATTTGCATAGCAAAGAATTATTTCAATCGAATTTCATTGCTGTTAAAGTTTGCTTTCATTCTTATTTCTACAATTTTAAACTTCAAAGCTTAGTTATAGTATTTCACAAAAAGTTTAAACTCTTTTAAACTTTAAGAATAATCTGTATAAATATCACAATAAACAGCATTAACGAAATAAGCTAAAAGTTCGAAAGGCAATTCATATTGAGTAACTCATCAGCAATTTAAAAGTAGCAAATATTTTCAAGAAATAAAAAGTTATCACTAACTATTCTCAAACAAATCAGGCGTCATCATGTACGTTGTCAATAAGCTCAATTAAAAAAATACGTCAAAATTAACTTATAAGAAAATTAATGAATTTAGTCATTAATATTTTCAGGTTAAAATATTTAATATAATCAAAATTAAAATTCAATTTCAAAATTTAATTAAATCAATTTAATTAAAAATATTTGATTTAAATTTAATTTAATCATTAACTTTGGGAAAGATTCAAAGTAATTTTTAAAGTATTTTTTGCAAGATTTTTACGTATCGTGATAATTATTTATAAATTTTATGTTCAATTTACTAATTTTTTCACAATATAATTAGCAATTTATTATTTATTTAAATTAATTTCTAAACTTTTGTCACAATGTGCATCAAAGTTAATTAGCAGCTTATGAATAAAATATACTCTTTTGGTTTGCAGCAAATTTTACTTTTTCTTTTAAAAAATACCAGCAACTGTTTGAAATGAAATACTTATTATTAACAAAAATAGCATCAATCAAGACATGAATTTCATTATATCATGAATAGATTTGTGCAATGCTTTTTGCGTTGGTAATTGGATGGAATAAGAAGGAAAACAGAAACTTGTATTATTTTATTCCAGAAGAATGAAAATGTCAAAATGAAAAATAAAAAACTGGATACTATGAAGTGCATAGCATCACCTAAATACTTATTAAGCATACAGTCAATTTTCATTTTATCATCTTTAATAATTTTTAAATAGTAATTAACTTATCTGCAATGATGCATTTGAAATAGACTTGAAATATTTTGTTTAATTAAATGCAAAAACAGTACAATTTTACCATTCACAGCTGTCATAATGCAGAATAAAATCTTATAACCACAATTTAGCTTATGCGCTCAACAAAAATACATCAATGTTTAGTAATAAATTAAACTGACAGTGCTAAAAGTTCTTATTTAAAAAGCTTTTATAAAAATTGCATCATTTAAAAATGAAATTGGCCATTATATTTTTATCAGATGAACAAATTATTAAATACATCTGTAAAAGAATATTTCTAAGCATATGAGCAAAATACTTTTAAAATTTTAAGAAAGCTTTTTACCAAAAAATATCATTTTTTTGATAAAATATTTTTCAGCTCATAATAATTCAATAAAAAGCATTTCCAATTATAACAAATTACAGCAAGCAGCTTACTACTTTTGCAGCGGCTCTGATTTTTTTGCATATTTATGCGTATGTAAATTCATACTTTAAAAGTTATGAAATTGTTTTCTTTGTTATTTGTTTTAGTTTCCAGTGCACCAGCTTCTCTGCTTTTATTTTCTCAAATCTCAAGTCAAAAACGCTTTAATATTTTTATTCTCACTTGCTCTTCTAGTTACTTCTTCAACTTTTATTAACTTCAATAAATGAAACTAATTAACATAATTACTAAATTAATTAATGTAATAACAAATATATTCATATGATAAAATATAAGAAAAAAGAATTTACAGAGCATTCAAACAATACATTTTAATTTTAATAATTTTATTCTTCACTTTTGAATTTCATGGAAGAAGATCATATTTTAAGGGACGGACGACAGATTATAATATGCAAATACGAAATATTAAGAAAAAAGCATGGTTGCTTTTAAATCTGCTACCAATTTTCAGAAATTAAAAAATTTTTTCATATGTGTGTTTTGATTCAAAATAATTCATCATTTCATTTTAATAAAACGTAAAAATCAAATATATTTCTCGTGCATGTGACATGAAATAGAAGCTATTAAGCCGTACGTTGGAAAAATGAAATATATTACCAAACCAAAACAGGAGCATCAAAAAATACTTTCAGCAGCTGAAATGAAACAATGTTAAACTTGTTCATTTTGCATTCATTTATTAAAATGCTAAATGTGAAACTAAAATTGTTTCTATTTCCTTATCCAAATTATTGCTGCAATATTAAAATTAAGAAATAACGAAAAAGATCAACTGATGCAATTGAAAACCATTAATGAATATCAGTAAAATTTAAGAAAAGTAGATGATTTATTGAAGAAGAAATTTTCAAGTTAACCTTTTAATAAAATAATAATTAATAAGAAAAAAAAATTATATTTAGCTACTTTTCAAAAAGCATACAACGTTCGCAATATAAACAATGTACAGAAATTTAAGAAAAAGTTTTAGACATCATTTCCCAGAAGTGTTAATATAATCGAATGTCAATCTACTAACTATTAATTGTAATATTGAATGATAAATTTTATTCATATAATTGTGCTTAACAAAAAGTCACTTTAATGTTGAATTTCCTGCTGTATAAAAAGCAGTTGTTTATAAATAAATGATTTTGTTTGTTAAATATATGGTTAAATCATGTAGAATAATTATTTTAAAATGTCATTTCATGCACTAACTTATGTAACAGTTAGTTTACTTTTAAGTAATAGTTGCATACAGATGTCTGCATAAATATTATTTTAAAAATATTTAATTAAATAACTCTTGCACTGACCATTTTTAGTTTTTATTATGACGCAAAGTGATTAACTGGATAATGAAGCATTATAACATTACATGTAGCGATTAACTATTCTGATAGCAAGTAAGAAGTTTCTATCAAGTTCTGAAATCCTCAAACTGAATTATTTAACGAAAACGTTGTAAAATGTAATAACAAGCAAAACAAAGTCGTATTATTGAGTTGAAAAGTTATTATTTTTACATTCAATTACAACTTAATGCTGCTTAATATTAGCCACCGCTTAATACTGTGCCTGTCCAAATAATAATGCTATTATTGGTTGTGTTAATTACAATTATGTAATTAAAAAATTATATTTATGCAAATCTGGTCAGAAATGGTATGCTTTAATAATGCAAATATCTGCAGTTTACAAATTATGCATTATTATTTATATATAACCAGTTTTGCTGACATTGTTTATCACTTTGTAGCAGTGATGCATTTAGAACAAACCTGCTTCTGATATATAGATGGCGGCATTTTATTTGTTGACAACGAATAATGCAATGTGTCACGGTTATGATAGCAATAAAAGTAAACAATGAAACATTAATTCATGCACCGCAATATACTTTATAATTGGTGAGAAAATTACATCTGACAATGGGTTTTAATTAAATGTTGAAAAAGATGCTTAAATTAGATCAATTTTTTAAATGAAAAAACCTTTTCACAATACTCAGAAAATTAAGAATTCATTAGCCATATAAACTTTAAAAATAAATTTCTGTATAAATAATACCTGATATTTAAAGGCAATTTTTACTATGCATAAATGATATTAATGTTATATTGTAAATGTAAGATATGTTCATATTTTCAATGTCATTCATATATATATACGTCATTATTAGTAGATACACCCTGTTAAACGGAAAATTTTCAATTTCACTTTGTGTTCAACTATTCCGATGTTGCATCTTGATTTGTAGAGGTAGCATGTATAAGCTGTTCGTTAGTACTAAATAAAATGAAAATATCATGGTAAATTATATAAAATGACAATAAAATTTTTAATCCGAAAAGCATATTCATGTGCTGATTTGCATCCTATTCGTAGAATAGATTCGTTTATCATTATTTGCAAAACAAGTCAGCTTTATAATTCTGAAATTTTGTATAAACTGTAATTCACTTTCCTGCCAAAGAATCAATAGCGTATTTGAATGATGAATAGCTGAAATATTCAAATGTGAAAATTTTATTTTCCAAGAAAATTTTAATTTTATATGCAATCAAAAATATTAAAAATGTATTACCTTTAGCACTATCTTAGGTGAATTGTAAATATTTCAATGGAGAAAATTAATGAAATATATTTATTGTGATCATCAACATGAGAGAGCATGATAAATGTTGAAATGAGAATTATTAAAATTTAATCAGTTCTGTTGAACTAATCAACTGCGTTTTATTTATTCTTTGTTTATTGTACATGCTTTAAAGAAAATTTACTGTTATTTGTTAATTGATGTGTTAATTAATTTAGGACTTTCATTTGAATACATGCCCTTGAAATCGAAAGGAAACTTTCTACAATATATACTTTTTCCATCACTGATTGATTTTATAAGTTATTTAAACAGTATCCATGCAAATATTGTGCAATGCTTCAGTGAGTATTGTCTTGAAAAAACGATTAGTAAAGAAGCTTAAAATTCTGAACAAACACAATGAATAGAAACTTTAAAGCATAAAAAGAAGTTTTTATAACATCAAATTTGAATAAATCAATCCTATAAAATAAATGACAGTTCAAAAAGCTGGGAAATTCATAGTATTTTGCTTATTTTCAGTGTTGGAAGAATGCAGTGTGACTATTCATTTAAATTTTTTATTATTAAAATATAACATTTTTAATGAAAAATAATAAGAAATAAATTAAATGATAGATATATATTTGTTTCCTAGTAGCAGTTATTTTTAAAAGAGATAACCCTGAGCATCTTATTACTGAAGCTAACTGAGATCCAAATTGTGAAACATTCATGAAAGCTGAAAACTGTTATAAAATGTGAACAACTTATTAAAACTCATGAAATTTATTTAAAAAAAGCTGAAAACCATTTGAAATATTTTTCAAATGTGCGTGTTTTAAAATAATTGAATAAGAAACCAAACAAAGGTTATTAACAGAGTACATTTAGCTATTTTAAGCTGTAGAATCCCAAACTCAGCAACAACAGTGATGTTTGTAAAATTGAGAATATTTAAATGAAATAAGTCATTTTAAAATAATATCGATTGTTTTATTTGCTACATAAAAACGCCAAAACTGAAGCATACCCTTGAAAGTAACATTTGAACTCCAATTTATTTTCTGGAAAGTTACTTTTTGGCATAAAACTGTAAAATAAATAATAAATCAGCGCATGTTGAAAAGTATCATTAAACTTTTAATATCAAATTAATTTTAAAAAATAATAAATAAAAATGAAGCCTACAGTTTATGCTTTTGATAATAATGATTACAAAACGATGAATTTAAAAAGGGCTTTGAAAATAAAAATTATTCAAACTGGATTTCAGATTCTATTTAAAAGCTCTATTACAAAATTTTTTGTTATGGAACCACAGCGTGAACAAAAGCTATTTGTACATTGATCAATGGCTTCTCATGCTAGCAGACATGTAAAAAATATAATTTTTACCGGATGTATTTGTTTATAATAATATTTCTCTGTTTGCGTTAAACTTTACAAAACGCCATAACAAGAAATATGCCATATTTTAAAAATGCTTTGAAGCTTCAAATAAATATAGGGCAAAGTTTTGAAACTTTATCATGACATGATTGCGTGATTTTTAATTTTTTTGTTTTTGTTTATTGTTGGCATGTTAATTCATACAAGCGGTGCAATTTAATTTTAAAATATTTCAGCTACAATAGTAATGATGATAAAGAGTTTTTTTTTATTTCAAAAAGAAAGTCTAAAAAAATTCAACAAATGTTGATATGGAGTGGTAAATTATTATACAAAATTCCTTCACACATAAATAATATTTGAAGATTCGCACTGACAAATTTATTTGTATGATCATTTCAATTAAATGTAAATAGAAATATTAATGCAGTACTTCTTATGCTACTTGATGGAAAGTAATGAAAGCGTAAAAATCAATTTGACTGTTTAACGAATTAGTCGCTACTGCTTCATGTTCAAGTTTGATATCAATAATTTACCAATAATGCCATTAAATATTGACATGAAATTTGCATAATCATTAATCAAATGTTTTCAAGCTTAAAATGGACTTGTATCATATCATGCAGTTAGAATAAAGTGCAGATGTAGTTTTTGTATGTTATTTTATTTTGAAACATTACTTCTGGATAATTGAAAGAAATTTTATTTTTTTATTTTATGCGCATACTTTTGCCGTCATATTTGAAAAGTGATAATTGAAACAATTATTTTTTGTAATAATAACGCATATTAATGCCTTCACGGCGGTATTTGTTGAATGAAATATTGGAAAAATTTGCCATTAATTAAAAATTCATAAATAAAAATGCCAAGAATTGAATATTGGACTGATTGTCAACAGATGATAATGGCTGAACCATTTTTTTTCTAAAAATTTTACAATTCAAGCAATGGTGCTTACATATCTGACAGAACATAACCTGAAAAAATTTTATTTGAGAACATTAAGAGTATTTTAATTTAAATATATCTCAAAATTAAGATTTGAATGCCTCAGTTGTGTTCTGCTGAAAGTATCGCTAATAATTAAAAAACTTGAGATAATCAAAAGATAGATAGCATTGAAATTATTATGAAGAATGAAATATTGGACATGATTAATTTTTTGAGTAAATTTGTATGTATAATATGTATAATTTGAAATCTTGTATAAAAATAAGTTACGCATTATTTTGATGCACTGTGTTTATTTTACACTTGGAAAGTGGTTCCTCTGAAGCAGTACTGCACAGTGAAATTAATAAATTTAGTTACAAAAACATGCATTACATGCAATGAGACAATTTATTTTGTAAAGTTAAGATATGAGAAGAAATAGCTAACGGTTGGTTGGTTGGTTGATTAGCATGGCATGCTGTTCAAGGGAATTCTTCTACAAGTCATCTGGTTAAGCTAGTTAAGTGGTAATAAATGAAATACCTCAATGGATCACAAATGGAAAGTTGATATCCCATTATTTGTCAGGTAATGATCATCATTTGATTAAGATTTTAAATTCTCATTCTCATTAATTTTATGTATATCAATGAGATTATTGCCAGTATTTTTGACAAACGATGGACATATCGGTAATGAAAAGTAATTATCATATAATCATAAAGTGGCGGAAAAATTTGTCATCCCAACTAATGTCACAACTGCATAAGGTGGTTTTGTACATGACGTCAAAATGAAACTAAAGCGATAACGATTGGCCAGTCGATCAAGCTTATTATTATTATTATTATTATTATAATGCAAGCTCTCCTGTTCTACCGGAACATTTCTGAAAGCAAGAACTTGTCTTGACAGGCACGTTTCAAAAATTGTCATCTATTTATGAGTCGAATCTGATTCAATTCAACAGGTATGTAAAAACCAGACTCTCGAAATTGCTGCTATATTCTGCTGATAGCTCTGCTTTATTGTTTACAAAATTGTTTGCTTGATCAACGCCAAGTATGGTTCACATTTCGGTATGGAATATATATATTTTTTTAAAATAATCTCTATTAATCTGTTTTTTTAATAAACTTATTTCAGATTGACAGTAGTGCAAGCACGCACGCGCAACTTAACATTCGACCAACTAAGATCACTGCAAAAGTGATCATACTTACTTTGATAGCTGTGTTGAGTGGCTTTCTGTTCGGCTATGATACCGGTGTTGTTTCGGGTGCTATGCTAATTGTCAAAGTTCAATTTGATTTGGATGATATCTGGCAGGAGGTAGGCCATCGTATTTTGCAATTCCTATCTTAATTTTGTTTACAGCAGAATTCAAATTACATCACATTTGCATAAGTTTTTTTGTTGCTTTTCTATTTATTGTTTATTATCAGTAAGAATATTTTTAAAGATTCTTCTACTTTGTGAACAACAACAGCAACAACAAAACACTGCAGCTTGTTATTCTGGAATTCTTTGAAATGTATTTGAATATTATTGAAAAGTTAAAAAAACATAAGTATAACATGCTTTATACAGTTGGTTGTTTATTTGTTGATTAAGATGCACTTTTCAGTTTTTTTTGAGTGCGCTTAATCATTTGAACAAAAAGTTGATCATATTGTACACTGACAAATGCATTATTGTTTTTTATGTTGTTAGCAAAGTATTTATTTAATTTTTATTCAAGTGTTGATACTTTTTAAAATCAATTCAACCTAGCAAACATAAACGTAAAGTAAATGTAAATATAATTTAAAGCATGGAATGTATGTAAAAACTACATCTTCCATACAACATAGCATAGCATAACATAACATGTGATCAGAAATCAATTTTCATATTTTACTAATTGTATTATAAATTAACAAAATAGCAAATCAAATGGTTCATAAATTATTCTTCCCAATTTTTGTAAACCAGAAATGATGTTGTCATGATTAATTTTCATTTAAGTAATTTGTATAAATGTAATTTATTCAATAATGCTCATTTATTTTATATTCACTTCTTTTTCACTTTCGAACTGAAACTTGACAAGTAATTTTATTGAATTAAAAAAGATAAACTTTCAAGGTTGAAAAGGAAGTCAGTCATTCATTATAGAAATTTGTAAAATAATAAAATGCAGCCTAAAGAAATTTCAAAATTGAATAAGCAAATGATTGATCAATTTTTAATGAAAATTAAAAGTGATAGAAAGTAGTAATGTTATTTCAAAAATGTATCTTTTTTCATTTTTCATAATTTATTATTCATAATCTTGTTAACATCTTCTGACAAACATTTCAAAGATTACGATCATTTCAGTTGTCAGTGCAGCACATCTTACTTTTACAAATTTATTTTAACAATGCGCATTCTGAGAACTCCAATCATGACAGGAAATTTTTATTTAATCACACAACCATATAAGTCTGTTTTATTCGCATTGTCATAAACATTTTTGAAACATTTTCATCAATTAATATTAATTTTTATTATTATTTAACTTTAATTATTTAAATCTTGAATCTTTAATGAAATTTTAAACTATAATGCTGTATATTTTTTTTCTAATGAGTTTAGTTAATTGTAAGTGTCACTGTTGGCGCTGCAGCAATTTTTGCCCTTATCGGTGGTTGGATGAATGAAAAATATGGAAGGAAAAAGTCCATTTTACTTTCCTGCGTATTGTTCGTTATTGGATCTGTTATTCTTGGAGCAGCTAATAGCAGAGAAGTACTGCTTGTGGGCAGAGTCATTGTTGGAGCTGCAATTGGTAAATTCATTTCAAACTTTTTAAAATAAAACAATATTTTGACTGTATTGCATAACAAGGCTAGTTCTGGTTGTTTGAATATTTCATTTTTACTAAAATGTAATAAAATGCAACTTTTGTTTTTCTATAAAATTATTTTAATTGCACCGCTCAAATTTCAGGCATTTCTTCAATGACAATTCCTGCATATATTGCTGAGACATCACCACCGCACATCCGTGGCCGTATGATTGTAATGTTCCAGCTGCTCATCACATTTGGCTTTTGGGTATCTGGCTTATTAAACGCAGCGTTTAGCTACATTCCAGATGATAATGTGAACTGGAGGTAAATGAGAATAATTTTTACATTTGAATTATTAACTGTAATTTGA
Source organism: Trichinella spiralis (assembly GCF_000181795.1). NCBI lineage: Eukaryota > Metazoa > Nematoda > Enoplea > Trichinellida > Trichinellidae > Trichinella > Trichinella spiralis. Next base: position 7,540,811 of record NW_003526943.1, read on the forward strand.
ATAAATGAAAATAGACTCATGTTGGGCGTAGCTGCTATTCCTGCATTTATACAATTTATTGGATTTATGTTCATGCCTGAAAGTCCCCGTTGGCTGGCAATGAAAGGCCAAGTTGAAAGTGCCTTCAACATTTTGACCGGCATATATGGAGAAGATGACACCGGCGTGAAACTGGCTCAGAATGATATTGATCAAATTAAAGATGCCCAAGAACAAAGGGAAAAAGACAATGAAGCTAAAGGTAAACACTTATTTAAATTTATTTAATTGTACAAGCACTGATTTGTTCCTTTTATGCTTATTATTTACTTTTATTGGACATTTTTATTTATTTATTTTAAATAATGTTCAAATTGGGTTGATGTCGGCAATTTTTGGTAAAGCAGGAAGGTATCAATAACAATTTCCATCTTTAAATTAGAAAATGACTTGATTTGAATTATTCATTATACCAGTGGCTCTCAAAGTGTGGGTTGCGTAAAATGTCAAAGTAAGGGAGTAGTCTTTATGTTCATTAGGAGAGTTTTTCAAATTACTCATCAAAAATTGTTGGGTGAGCAATTAAACTTTGATTCAGTTACTGATGATCTGTAAATCACTATCTCCGGTTCTCACAGCACCCCGATGTTGTGGCTACAGGTATATCCACAAAGGCAGACGAATAATTAATCGATTTGTCTGAAGATTCTTCGTTTAAAATGAGTTTTGATCATAAAAGATTAACATATCCAAATGTTTCCATTGCAGCATTAAAAGTGCTGTCTCTTTTTACTACTTGCACATTTGTAAAGTTAGATTTTCAGCAGTATTGGAATTGAAAGCAAATTTCGAAATAAACTACAATTATCCAACATCTTGCATCTAAAACTAAAACGTATTAGTGTGGACGTCAAAGACAAAACAGGAAACAAACCCATTGTTCGCATGCACATCATTGTACATTTAACTAATAAACTTATAAATTATAATTAGGTGTATTCATTAAAAAATTTAAAAGTATTAAACTAATATTTTTTATTTAACCCCCTTGCCTTTTATAATATGCAATCCAAGTCGATAGGTCGCAGCCGAGAAAAGTTTGAGAACCACTGCATTAGACAATAGTACTTATAGCAGTGCAAACAAAGCTGTACATTTGAAAACGACGTTCTACAAATTAAAGATGACTTAAAGCCATCAGAAAAAGAAGTCCTCGTTTTAAATAAATAATAATTATTAAATGTTTTTAGGAAAAGAAAAATTTACATTTATTGCAATGATAAAAAAGCCTGAAACTAGAAAAGCGTTGGTAATTGGATGCGCGATGCAAATGTTCCAACAGTTGTCCGGAATTAACACCGTAATGTACGTATCAACATTGAAAAGAAGCTGTTTCCAACAATGTTAATTTTAATATTTTAAATGTTTAGGTATTACAGTGCTTCGATTGTTCAAATGGGTGGTGTCCGAAGCCGCACCATGGCTATTTGGATGGCAGCAGTTACTTCAGGCTTCAATTTCTTTTGCACATTTATTGGAATATATCTCGTTGAAAGAGTTGGACGCAGAAAAGTTTTACTTGGAAGTACTTTAGGTAGCGCCAAATTTGATTATTAAATAAGCTGATTCGCTGCATATAATATTTTCAATTTTAAGGTGTTGTTTTAAGTTTGCTTGTTCTTGGCATTGGATTCACCATGATTTCAGTGGACTCACCTGTCCATGAATTTGATGAAATGCAATACGATGGTGGAAAATTCGCTGATTTAGCGATACTTGATCCATGTCGTGGTTTAGGGTACGTAAAATTATTCCATTTTTATAACAAAGCATTCTTATGCATTTTAAATAATCCCACTAAATTACATAGCATATTAAATTTACATGTTTAGATGCGACGCATGCTCTTATCAAGAATCATGTGGATTTTGTTATGATCCAAGCAACCCATCATCAAATGGCTCTTGCGTTTCTACATACAGCGCTGTAGTTAATGGCCATCATGTGGAATCTAATCAATGGGCAAACTACGGACGTTGTGCCAGGAAAGATTTTTCATCACCCTTAACGTCAGAAACTATTCAACTTGCAGAACCAAATACACAATTTGATTATGGCTACTGTATAACAAAATATTCATGGATTCCAATCCTTGCAATGGCCATTTATTTATGCTGCTTCTCTGTTGGTAAGAAAACTTTGATAACAAATAATTTAAATAATAACTTTAATACAACGCAAATTATTTAGGAATGGGAGGTGTGCCTTGGACCATTAATGCGTATGTTCAGAATATTGAAGCTTTTTACATATTTTATTCATTTATTTTATAAAAAATTTCAGTGAAATTTATCCAAACTGGGCCAGAAGCACCGGCACATCTATTGCAACGTTTGTAAATTGGTTTTTTAATTTGATTATTTCTCTTACATTTTTAACACTGGCTAGAGCAATTACACGCCAAGGTAAAAAGACCAAACTTTTGCTTTATTATATTTAAAATATTATATTACTTAGGAGCATTCTTTCTCTACGCTGCAATAAGTGCCATTGGAATGATCCTATTTTACTTGATTGTGCCTGAAACAAAAGGAATCAGCATTGAAGACATTGAAATTTTACTTAGAGGTTCATGGATATACAATGAAAAGTAGGCTTTTATGCTGTTACTTTCAAAATGTACTTTTCAAAACAAACATTTAAATTTATTAGAAAAGCCAAGAAGGTGGTAAAAGCCAGAAACTCAAAAGTTCATCCTGTTGACATTGTTATAAATACCGTTGCAGAAGAAGCAGAGAAAACCACCAGATTCTGATGTTAAATATTGGATACCATCTTTTATAATTCATAGAAAATTGTCCTTACTTTTAATCTGTATTTCTATGTAAAATAAGCAAATGCTGCCTGTATGTAGAAAACATATGTTTATATACAAAATGTAGAATGCAATATGCAACTATGCATTATTTGTTACGCTCAACTTTATATTTGACAGTTATAATCAGCAGTTTGAAATTTTGCATGAACTTCTCTTGCCTCAGTTGTTTTTAATGTACATATTGTAAATGGAAAAATCAAAATAAACAATTTAATGCGTGATGTGTTTTATTAACAGTCATGACCTTGTGCAATATTTTACAATAAATCACTGGATTTTAATAAAAGCCATTTATTTCAATAAAAATGGTAGTTCTGTTTTGCCTTTTTTAAATAAGATGACATGATTTAAACAAAAGTAAATAGCAAATTTGCTTGCATATATAATTTTCATATGTAAAATTCATATTTACTTAACTTTAATGTAAAAATAAACAAATGTTTGTTAATTTCTTATATTAATGATTTTACAAACACAAAATGATGACACATAGCATTAACTTTATACAAATTACGCATTTTTGTAAGTTTAACTTTAATTAATTATTAAAAAAATGAAAAAAAGTAAAAATATTTCAATTTCATAATGATAAATAAAAAGGCAATTGCTGTTGCCTTTTACAACATTTACTGGTTGCAAAACTTTGCATAATTTAAACATTGAAACAGCTTTAAAATTTATTCAAGTGAAAAAATAAAGCAATTTTGAAGTGCTGAACGAGTACAAAGCACCGGTGATGAAAACTGTATTAAAAATTTTTCCTGTTAATTAGCACACCAAGGACCAGTGTAAAAAAGTTTTAAGCCTTTTCCTTCTAAGAAGATGCTGCTTACCAATAGAATTGCTATAGTGCAAATTGTGCACTTATGAATTTCTTTTTCATCATCATGCTACTGAATGTGAGAAAAACAGATTGCAGCCGAACAATGATACTGCCTTCCTGAGGGAAATATCTTGCATAGATGAAAACGTTACAGTCAGAGTAACAAAGAGATTAAAACAAATTAGCAGCAGATCGCTGAATCTACTGTTCTTCTTCTTCTTGATTGGACATGTTAACCACAACAATTTCAGGCACTTCCACGTGATTTATCTTGTTGGAGCGAAACTGAGGCGGCGGTGGCGACAAAATATTCGAATCAAGAAATTTTGGACTGTCTTGATTCTTTGGTGAGCAAGGCGTTGTCTCCCCAGAACAACCGCTAGGCACGTGAAATGATGAATGAGTTTCAGAATCGAAGCCATCATCACTTGTACCGTCATAATATTGAGAAGTAAAATTGACATTGGTTACCTTAAAATAAAATCATAGCATATAAAGACAAAATATACAAATACATATATACAAGAAATTTTGAAATACTTTCAGTTCTTCAAGCTTTTTGGCAGAATAATGCGGTGTACGCACGGCGTACGTGTTGTGGAAAAGGCTCCAATCTACCTGGTAACCGCCGTTTACTTTTTGATATGTGAACAACTTTTCAAATCTAAATGCTATCAACGTTAAAGAAACAAATCAAATTCGACTAATATTTCACAAACATACCTGTGACCCCAGTTGATTTCAGAAGGCAGAATAAGAA
>NW_003526943.1:7545260-7671330 GCF_000181795.1 Trichinella spiralis
GGTGGTAAGCCCTTGCAGCCTAGACGTGGTGGAAACTCCATAGGGGTTCGATTCTCGCTTCCCCCATGAAAATATCAAATATGATCCTAATGCATGTAGCACGGTGGTAAGCCATATAGCTTGACGTGCTGAACTCATAGGGTTCGATTCTCGCTGCCTCATGAAAATATCATGATATAATCGTGATGTGCGTTGCTCTACATCAGCACATCGGTAGCCGCGTTTATGTAATCGAAAGTCATGCAGTCTAACGTGCATACCAAAACGGAATCAGAAGCTCTTGCAGAACCGGAGCACCCCTCCAACCATTTTATTCCAGAATGCTTACAGTGTGCGAAGGATACCTCCTTTTCACCAAAAGATTAAATAAGAATTCCTCTAAATGAGCATTCAAAAAAGAGACCATGTTAGCATTCATACAAATTTTTCAATCGCACTGGCAATTAATAATGTGAACCTTAACAACTGGCCACATATGCAGCTCTGCCCTGCAATTATAACCTTTTACAGTATTTCTTGTTTGTAGGTGTTGTGTTTGTTAAATCTGTTAAAAATTTTGTTTTCATTTTGGTCAAATTTTTTTATCCAATTTTATTTATTCTATAAATATTTATCTACAGTTGTTCTTTTGCTAAATAATTATTTGCTATTTTTGTTTTCTAGTGTGTTTTCTAATTGCTTTAAATGTAATTTCAGTTGCTCTGCTCAGCGATCAGTTGTCTGATTAATTCACATAATCGAATACAGTTTTCGCCCTTATTCATAGTATATTGCTGTAGATCACATAAACTTACATCTGTGAATTAAACGAGAAAGAACAGACATGGTAAAAAATTCCATTTAAACAAATATCATTAAAATTTAATGCTAGAAATAAAATACTGCTAATAAATATTATGAATTATTATTTTCAAATAATTGTAGTCTACAGATTACAATAAAATGATTTGAGAAAAAATTAGTGATATTTTATTTATTCATAATTTTATTAAATGAACATATAAAATAAATATCAATTTCACAAATTTAAGCTTACGCATTAAACGTCAAAGTAATAACAAGTTAAAATGAATTACAATACAGAATAATATGAGTAGGAATAATCATTCTTTGTCGGCAGTTTTATTTCCAGTATGATCTGGATGTTGATTGCAGCTAAGTTTAACAAGCTTTTCATACAATTTTTCAGCTCCACGACAGCTTTGCATAAAGAGCCAAAGGAAAAAAGTTAATTTTAGCAACCAATAAAATGAGAAAATGTCGCCAATAAAGTGAGCAAAAAGATCACCAATGGTAAACAAACCAAAAGTAACCCAATAAAGCATCCATTGATTAAAATTGATTTTTTCTTCGACTTCGATCTCCATAATCGTTTTCATTGCTGAAAATCCGTTAAAAATAAAAATGATAAAATTTAATATTCGCAAAAATTAAAAAGAACATGAGAGCAATGCAAAAAAATATAAATAATAAAGTTGGAAATGAAAGAATTTATAAATAATGTAATGTTTCGTAGTAAATATGCATTGCGTAATTTTATTAAGAATTAAAAGATATTAACCATTGGGCAGCGTGTAGCACGGTGGCAAGTCGTATAGCTTGACGTGCTGAACTCATAGGGTTCGATTCTCGCTGCCTCATTGAAAATATCATGATGTAATTGCAATGCGCGCTGCTCAAAAGCAGGCATAAGTCGTGACATGTATAATGAACAACAGTAAATAGCAGATGATAAGAGCAATTAGTGAAACAAACAAATGTAAGTGATCGCCTGATAGCAAATATGCATCAGGATGAAGATTCTGCAATGAATAAACCATAACATAAAATAACCTTTTCAAGGCAACATTAAATCGGCTCGGTGTTAGGTATATTAAGGCTTCAAGATACTACTCCCACGTACGCCTTTCGCCGTATATATCATGACCTGCTTGAACAGCAAATTGATAAGGATATTGCTTTAATACTAAAACAGACAGTGCTAAAGGTGGCGTATGAGCTTCATTTCAATACTTTTGACAGGATAAATTATTGATAGAGAAATCGCTTAAGCCATTTTGGAATACACATGTTAATATCAGCACGGATGATCAGCTGAATGTTTAATAAAATTGTTTGAGCAAGAAAGCACGTGACAGTTGTATCAGGTTTATGCACTGCTCAGAGATATGATCTCAGAGCATATTAAGAAAAATAACCTCGAGTTGTACAATGCAAAGATTAGCAATATGCATGCAATGGAACAGAGAGAAAAAAATTTTATCGCGCTTATGTCTCTAACCAGTGATCTGTCGTCGTCTTTCATATGCTATTCCTGCATTGCATCTTCTGTTGTTGTGCATTTTGTATGATATATTTTTATCACATCTTTTTACATTATCTTACTTCGTATTTTTTTCATTGGATTATTGGATAGTATATATAGTATATATATGAGAAACGGAAGCATCTCTTACGTACCGGATCATCATTGTATGTGTTCTGCAGGGTAAAACGAAGGTTCGCTGGAAATGATACCCCAAATAATATATATTATAATTAGTGTACAGTTATTCATTTAAAGTTGTTTGACTGCTATTTTTCAGCTTGCATTTGCTTGGATTTTGTTAAGTACAAATTTTATGGTCATAATAGGTGCCGCCGAATGCGATGCCGTTGGACACCGTCACATTTGAAAGATGCTAAGACGTTAAAAGGCTGCTGTGACTTTGAAGAATGGCTGTAATTGGACGATGGTGTTTGCGGTGCGAGTTGAGTAAAGTCGAGTACCGGAGAAGAGGGATTTAGCGGTTGACATCAGTGTATTTACTTGCAATTTGCTGCCGTGACTTGAAGTGGTTTGTAATACAAGTTACGGGGTGTAACTAGTAGGCTTGCTTGTATTCCAAGCGGCTGCCGTGCCACTCATAAGTGTACACACCTCACTGTCGCGTCACCTAGCCCTGAGTGGGCAAGACTTATTGTTTTAGTGGTTACTGTATTATATCGAATAAAGGAAGCTTTGTACTCCTGTTGTTGTTGATTGGCAATTCGATTAGGTTTACATCGATTTCGCCCGCTAAAATTTTATTTTGTGATTGGCTGTTCGTTGATAGGGTATACGGCATTTGATCAGTAATTGTGAACAATTTATGCTATTTTATTAGTTATTCAATTTTATGGGGTAACTGGGAGACTGACTTACACCACTTGATTAGTCCTCAGCTATGATCAGTAATTGGATGATTATTTCTCGAATATGGGTGCACTAGCACTAAATTACCTTATATGAATATAAGTAATCATATTTCGCACTTTTCAAAAAAACACTTTTTTAAGATATAATGTAGAATAGTAGATATTTAGTTTTTGAAGGCATATTAGACTTTAAAAATAATGCTTTTAAAACGCTTCACACAATTCACTGATTACAGGAGATTATCTTATTACTTCAATTTTATTTGTGCAATTTTTCTTTTGTAATTTTATTTCTTCAAGTCTATGCTAATCAAAAGACCTCTTTTTTCTGATATTCGCTAGAAACGCTTCAGAACTAGGCAAATGTATAACATACAAATTTGTCGTCAGATTGACACCTTTACAGTAATATAATGAACGTACTTGAGAGTTAGAATTCAAGGGAATTCTACAATATGTAAATACATTGCTAAATAACAATAAATGATTAAAGATTTGCATTAAAATTGCATAGGGATGTTAATGTAATGGATACTTATTTTCAAAAGTGCAACTTTCAACTTTTAAATTATCATAATGCATCATTTTAAACTGTAATTTTAAACTTTGATATAAATTTAAAATATTGAAAATTAAGATTAAGCTATTAAAAGTTTAAAAAATTTTTCTTCATTAAAGAATTGCACATTTGAGACATCTATTAGGATTTTTTAGTTAATTAAATATTAAGCTCTTATGGTATACATAGATACGAAGCGTTTTTATATAGATGAATCATGAAAAGATCGTTTAAACCAACAACAAAAATAGCCAGTAGAATTGTCAAGCCAACCAAATTAACCACCATGTATGTTTGCCCGCCATTGGCATCCCGAAATTGTGAGTGGAAAATATTAGCTGAAATACAGTAAGATTAACCTTACTTTACATTGCAACAATTTTTATTCAACCTGAAAAGGCTAAAAATTAATGCATAATCCAGTAAAATTCAATGTATTTATAAAACTTAACTTAAATTAATATTTACAACTGAATTTTATTATTTTATTCTTTATAATTAAAATCTCTTTTATTTGAAAATTAAAATAATACTTGAAAGGAAAATTACAGTAAACGCATTTTACTTTACATTTCGTTATATCGTAGGTGTGCTGTTTGATAACTTTTTGCGACATTTTAATAATAACTTTTTACGGTAATTCTTTTATTTTTATTTAATCCTTCTTTATGCCGGATTTTAAGGCATACCTTTTATTATATGTTTTAGTGTTTTTGCTATTCTGAATAAGTTTTCAGTTGTTTTATAGGATAAAGGTTTAATAATGGTAATTTAATGACTACTTTTTATTACATGTTTCCGGTTTATTTTTGTTTTGAAATCATGCAGAAGATGTCATGGATGGGAATATGTTAAAGAACTGAGCAGTTTACTTAACTAAGACTTAAAATAGTGATTTCTTTCCTTAAATATTTGCGCTTGTTTTTACTAATTAATGAATATCTGTAACGAAAAGTTATGCGTTTATTGGTTTTCGAAAACTCTAATATTTATGACGAAGAACATTAAAATATGATATTTTGAAAAAAATTTTTTTATATTCTGATTTACGATTGCTAATTTGTTTGGCTAATAATATGTGTTACCACTGATGATGATTGTACATGAAATAGCATAATGAATCATTAGTTGTGAAGTAAATTGTACTTAAATTCACTATTCAAGTTTTTTTAGCGTTGTTCTTTTTAATTATGAAATTTTGGATTTTAGAAATTTTTTGAAAATGAGTGCAAAACGACAGCCCAAAATGCTCGGAAAAATGAACAATAGCGTGATCGATTTAGAACAGCAAGATGATTTTGCTCAGATCAAAGACTTTCTTACGTCAGAATCGTTCAGTCAAACCACTGAGTCCAAAAGTGAAAACAAAGAAAATATGAATTCTAACACCATATCAACTCCAAGAGTGTTTGAAAAACAAGAAGTAGTCACTATTTATCATCAGTGTTGTCAGCTCAGTGCCCACAATAAGATTACGATTAAAAATGCGTTCAGTTTGCAATTGTTGGACGTTTTAAAAGAAGTTGCTTCTGATCAAGCAGATAATTTGGATTTTGCAGGAGCTGGGAAAGCTCTTGAAGCTGGTTCAAAAATTTACGGCTGCCGTGTTGACAATGTCCATCAACAAACGCACCAATTGTTTAATAAAACGAACAGAGAGCGTCTTGTAGAAAGCACAGAAAATGATGAATCATCTCCCGTTGTAACCAAGGCGAAAAAACGAAAAGCTCGAGTTAATGTTATTGAAACCGACTTGAAAAACATCACGTTAACTTTTCCTCATATAGAAGCAGTATCGCTTCCTCGACTGAATTTGGCTGGTGAATATTTTGACAAGGGAATAATTAGCACCGCTTTTTCACAAATATGTGATACAATAGACGATTATAACGCTAAATGTCTTTACGATATTCCCCTTGAGGAACCAGAATTACCTACGAAGCCTATACCCTACGTAGAATTTCCTGACAAAGAAATAATTGGTTGCAGTGTTATCTTTCCAAGTTTTGAAAAAGTTACTGATGACGTACCACGATCTTCAGAGAAAGTACTGGAATTGCTGGGTCATGAACCGGATGATAATGACATTACGGTGGCGAATGCAGCGATGCAATTTACCCAGCAGTTGGAAAATCTCACGGATTTGCATCAAGATGTGATGAACATAACGAACGATTTTATCAACGAAGATGAGGATTGTGAAACGACGTCCAATTTGTTCTACGAACCGTTTCATTTGGATAATCTGGCAGCAATGGTTTCAATGAAAGAATTGAAGTATTCATATTTTGATCCAGAACGGCTGCCTGCTGAATTTCGGAAAGCGTCTACGGTTTCCGGTCCGAAGAAAACACAGCATCGAGCAGCGAAGAAGAGGAAAATGGAAGAAATGGAGTTGGATTTTGACACTGTTTTGGATTTTGACGAAGTGATCAATGACGGTTGCAAACGAATAGAAATGAGCGAACAAACTTTGCACAATCTGGTTTGCAACAGAGTGGTGTGCATGGATGACTTCAACTTTATACCTGAAATGTTTATGAGATTATGGTCGACCGGTGCATTGATCAAGAGTAATTTAACAGCGGACTATCAGAAAGCTAAGATGTTGAACAATATGCAAGAAGAAGAAGAAGAATTCGGCAGTTTGGGAAATGTCGGTTACAGTGACGATGACGACGATTTTGCCGAAAATAATGTCGAATGTGAAATTTCTGCCCAAGGCACCCAAGCTGCAATTCAAGCTGAAAACAGTTTACCATCGTCTGACATTTGTGAATTGTCCTTGTTGGCGGATTGGAAAAATTCTTTCATGCCTCTGGCTGCTTGTTCTTCTAGCAACAGGAAAATAGATGTGCAGCGTATAAAAGCGATTTCGATGCAAACCCTGGAAAAGAACATTGCAGAAAATTCAGAATGCAAATTTAGCGAGATCGTTTCGAATCTTCGAAAACAGGAAAAATCGCCTAATGAAGAATTCTCCGTCGCAGCTTCTTTTGTATGCTTGCTTCATTTGGCTAATGAAAACAACTTGCAGCTGATCACTTCCCAAGAATCTGATATCATTGTCAAAAAAAATTGATTTTTTACAAGTTATTTTATGGAATGTTCATTTGCTTTATCTACATTCATGAACATTTAATTTTTTTATTATGCACACACCACGTATATTTATACTTATTTATTGTAATTGTTGTTAATTTAGCTCTTTGGTAAGTGACTATTATTTTGAATATTATTTTATGTGAGTGTGATTTTTACTTTTCAACTCTCTAGCTACATTTTTCGAGCACGTTGAAAGTTATTTTCTGTTGTCGAAGTGATATGCAAATAAAATTTTATTTTTTGTAAGAATGTGATTTTTGAAAGAACATTTCAAGACAAAAGATTTCATAATTGCTTTGTAACTTTTTTGATATGCTGATATGTTTTGATGTGTGTTTTTGAAAATGTTAATTGGATTCTGTAAAATATTACCGCAATTTTTGTTGCCGAAATCATTTTCATCAGAAATAACTTTGTCAATTTTTATAAGAACAAACAAGAAAACATTTATTATGACTTTGTGTTTTATTTCGTGCAATTAATTATCCAACTCATCAATGTATATTACCGTTGCAAAGGTTTTCTTTCTTCAACTATTCTTTTAATATTTATGCTTCCAATTTATATTAATTTCTGTTTCAGGATACTTGAGACTTTGAAATTTCACAGCCTGTTGGGTTGTAATTTCATAATTTTTGCTCATGAATGAGAAGAACAGCAACATTACTTACAGATAGCAGCAATGCATAATATGAAAATAAATTTTTTATATTAATAATTTTGATTTTTGATGATTTTACAAAAAGATATTGAAATTAATCGAATAAATTTTGCTGAATTTTAAAATTAAAATTACTGATCAGAAATTGTTATTTATTTTATTGTATTCAATTTGCAATTCTTTCAACCTAACCAAACTTTTTTTCAGAGATAAGCATATTTTTCTTCAATGTTTTTTTCATTTCATAATTTGAATAGTTCTTTTAGTAATTTTGAAAGTGTTACGCAGATAATATTTAATAAGATCTTCAAGAATGTAATGTGCAAAACATTTAATGAAATTATTGTCCAAATAAGCACAACTGGGCTGTTGATAAAGTGAAATAAAAATAATCGACGAAATTATTACCAAATGGCAAAAGTTGTACCTTGATATGCGTGACCGCCTTGACCACGCATGAACTTTTCTGCCCATTCCAAATCTGCAAATTGGATTACTTTACTGTATGGTGAGTAAAATTCATAAATTCTTGTAAAAGCGTCACAGGCACCATAGCCGGGCGCTGCATAGCCAATAATGCCTTTATTTTCATAACCTTCAGACAGTCGAACTTTGAGCAACAGTTCGTCAGTGATGTAATAATGGGACCTCTGCAATGGACTGTAGATGCAATAAATTGGCAATAATTCAGGACACATGGGATCTTCTTCTGGAGAAACGCTGCCGATTGTTCCCAAGTCGGTATATTTGGAATCTTTTCTCATTTTTTCATACTCTATTCTATCGGTCAACAACAAATTGGATCTGTTCAGATTGTCGTAAAGTCGGTAAAGATTTTTCAATATTCCTAAAAGTTGAAGAGAACAATTATTTCAATTTGATTGCAAATTTTTTCTCACTTGGAGCACCATCAACTAGGCAAAAGCTGTAAAAGATGAAAAAGAAAAGTAGATTCATTGGTTAATTAAAAATTTTTCGACTAGTCCAGTTAGACATTGTTCGGCAATTTATATAATAAATCGAAATTGGAATACAAGCACCTTTGTTTAATATTGATATTAAACTTTGGAATTTTAATGCATTTCAAAAATTGCATCATCAAGCTACCCAAAAGCGGCTTCTTCTCTTCATCAACTAACTGATGTTCAGTGTTGCACGAGCGCGCGTGAATTTGTTGAAACAGAAATGCCGAACATTTGCTCATCATGTTAGAAAAATATTTTCCGTAAAAATGAAAACACAAAATTGTGCAAAATTTATTACTAATGATAGATTTGTGCAAATGTTCGCAACTGTTCAACTTCATCTCTGGATATTTTCATTTTCAAGCAAACTTGCCGTCAACTGTTGATCAGAAAGTAAATTTGTTGTTGACTGAAGAGACTTGAATCATTTGTTCTTTTTTAGTGAAATTCAGTTTCCATTTGCATAAAACATCAACAGCGGATGTTATTAAATTATCACACAAACATGATATGGTCGACTTGAATTTCAAATTCATTATATATCATTATTGTATTATATAAATTGCTAATTTCAGCGTTCAGTTAGTTAGCTGCTAAGTGAATCAATAACCATTCGGAGTGGCATTTCAAAATAAGCATAATAGCTTATAAGTTGAAGCTTTGTAAAAGGGATAAGTTTCCAACTTTTCTCACCTTTGGACGAGGTAAAATTGTACAAGAAATTAAAAAAAAATTATCAATGGATGAATATTTTGCCAAGAAAGAGCCGGATGCGGTTGAAAGCAGTTCGTCCAATTCTTCTCTAGAAGAAATGCTTCTTTATTACAACAAAACGAATTTGCTATTCTTTTTCTCTGGACTAGTGATCATGTTCCTGAACGCTCTGCTATTGTTCATAATTTTCAAATTGCGACGTCGAAAAAAATATTTCATCATCATCTCAAGTATATATTATTTATTTAACTATAAACCATTATGAAGTATTTCGGTAAATTATTATTGTCATTCTTCTGCTCATTTTTAATGTATCATTTAGGCGTTTGCATTTCAGTATTTCTACATGGTGCTGGCTATTTAACAGCATCATTCCAACGCTATTTGGTGCATTATTTAAGCTGGCTTTTCACTGAAACGTGGAAATGCTCATTCTGGCCACACCTTCTGCTGCTCGATCTCGGCGAAAAAGGAAGCTGCTTGTTTTTTTTCATCTTAACTTTGGACAGATTTCTTTCAGTCATATTTTCAAATTATTGCAGATTGTTCACCGCAAAAAACTGTTCGAAATTGATAATCAACCTCTACGTTATGCTAATTCTTGAATCCATGGCTTTGATTGCTTGGCGCTGCCTTGGCAAAGATGGACGAACAATCATTCTCGGATTTTGTTATCATGTGCAATTCTTCTCCGCTGATTATTATTTTTACCACTGTATGATAATGGCTGTTGTCGTGAGTTTTAATTTGTTTCTTTATATTGTTTGTATTCTGATGATGTTAATCAAGCGGAACATTGGTGAGAAGATAACAACCACTTTCTTTGATATACAACAGCGGAGGGATAATGTCGTTCTGAAAAAGCTTACTCACATGATGCTTTGCACGCTTCTTATTCACACTGTTCCTCTTATTTTACTTTTTGCCACATCGTTCCATGTCCCCAACATTCTTCATCCGGTGCATTATTTTTGGGTTCTACAGCCGATAGCTTTGTCTATGCATTTGTTCACCACTTGCTTGATCAATGAAGAATTTCATGCTGCATTCAAGTCCAGGCTAAGCAATACCTTTAAAAACTTAAAATTTTCACTTTCCAAGAATAACGCAGTTTCCAACGCAGTGGTCATTTCAAACAATAAATTGCAAACTTTGCAGTTGAACTGTTATTGAAATGAATAAAATTAAATTGACCTTGTACTTTTCTTTCTTGTTGAAATGAGATCGTTATTAATTGAATTCAACATTTTGCACTGATGTCATTTATCAGAGTTTGAACATTGAATCAAATTAACTTATTATTTATTAACTTATTATTCTATTTCTGTAATTTTTCACTTCATTTGTCTTTGATTATGATTTTATCATGAAAATTTTTGCAAAGCTTAGTGTTTGTCAAATGATTAAAGCGCTTTATTAAACAACAAAATGCAGCGTTTATAACATCGCACGACTGACTATCCTTTAAATGCACTGCTGATTTGTAAGACGTTATTTCTTTATCCAGTATGCTTGAGTAACTACTGTTCATTGGTTTCGGCAAGATTTTTGGCACTTAGTTAAATGATTGCTATACTGATGAATGAAGGGAATATGATAAACCCATGGACAATATTATCGAGCTTTTGTTTTAAAAACGCAATGTATTATTCAAATAATAAAAGTAAGAGCAATGTAATAAATTTAAATAATAAAATTGAAAATGTAAAATTTTGTAAATAATTTAATATTTCGTAGTAAATATGCATTGCGTAATTATATTAGGAATTGAAAGATATTATCCATTGGGCAGCGAGTAGCACGGTGGCAAGTCGTATAGCTTGACGTGCTTGACTCATAGGGTTCGATTCTTGCTGCCTCGTGAAAATGTAATATAATCCTAATGCATGCTGCTCTACCCGGCTGTAAGTCGGTGGTCTTGCACTTCCGGACGCAGTGCGTGGGATTCAATACCCAGGCTACATCCCGGAGAATCCCAATACACGCTGCTCTGTGGCAGGTAAAGGAAGATCTCCTTTCAAAGCTTTTTATATGATAATGACTCTAAATGAGCATTCAAAAAACGGGACTATTTAAATATCCACACAAATTTTTCAAACGCACTAGCTATTAATAATGTAAATCTTAAGATCTGGTCATTCTGTTAACGACCACTTTTTTCTTCAACTTTGCCAAAAATCTTTCCAACAAATGAGTCTTGATTGCTAATTGCATTGGTGATATCCACTCAAATATTTCGAGCAATTTCTGTCATTTTGGAACAATGTATGCAACGAACAACTGTTCGTTCACTTTAAGCACTTTCAACAAAGTAGTTATTACATTCCTATGAAAGCTTATCAATCTCCAGTGTTTTACTTTAAACTTTTGATTTTAAACATAACTGTGTGATTGTTTCAAAAAGTCTTTAAAAAAGTCTTAAAACGCAGTTTCCAACGCAGTAGTCAATTCAAACAATTGTGATTTTATCAGTTTCTCATTTGATATTAATTGCTTGTTCAGTTAGTTAAAAAATTAAAATATGAATAATTTCTAAGCAGATCAAATGGAATATTTTTAGTTATTTTAAATGCGCGAATTGATTTAAACAAGAACACGATTCTCTTTTACGATACTTATGACATCGGTTGTGTTAATTTTTTGCATTAAAATGTCAGTATTACATATAAATTTAAAAATAAATATATTTTATAACTCAATACTTTATTCAATTTTAATAATTCAGTAAACTGCTTCTGATTAAAAATTAAATTTTAAGCTTTTGAATCATTGTCAGTCGCGTGTATTTATAATATTTTTCGTTAAAAATAATATTTTTAAATTCATCTAAATTTATTTTTCAAATTTAAAATCAATTTACTCTTACATACAGGGTGTTCAGTTTTTACCATTATACAGTACTAACATGCATTTACTTAAGCATCATTATTTTTGTAGCTCAAACACTTGCGAGCCGGTCACTGCCAGCAACTTTGTCTTGTAGTGATTTCTCAACTAGTTAATATTAAATTTTAATTCCGGTAAGCAACTTGATTCATAAAAAATGATGATAAATTAACTGGCTTTTAAAATTATGAATAATTACTTTCAGTCGTTTTGCAGTTATTCAATTTAACAAGTAGAAGATTAATCATAATTATAGCGAAAAGATTAAACGGACAGTTTATAATTTATTTTGTTAATATTTTAGTTGAAGTAATGAATTGAATTTGTAAAAATTTTTTGTTTTTATTATTTGTACAGCATTAATTATTATTAATTTTCAACATTTTTCCTCTTAATATTATTTGAATTGAATGACTACTGGCTGTATTTTACTTCATTTTTCTGCTTTAGCTGAAAGTTTGTTCATAATTTTATTTTTTTGCTTCTAGATGGAGTAGGTACATTGGAGGAATTGCTCATTAGATTTTATTGTCCCTTCTGTAATTTTTAGTTTTATTTAATGTTGTGTATATAGAGAGTAAAAAAGAAGAAAAAGGCAACATTGTCAGTATTGTTTCTGTTCTCATATGCTGAATGTTTGATTTGGTTTTTCTCAATAATTTTTTATGGGCAGAATGGCATTTAGAGATTGTTTTACTGGAACAAAATTTGCAGTTGTTGTTGTAATATTTTGTTTGACAGTTTTATGAATTGGTTGACGGTGTTGAAAATTTGTTTGTCGTTTTACTTAGGCAAAAGTATTGTTTTTTTCTTATACATTGTTAAGAATGAAAATGAGTTGCTCTGATCTCGTAAGGAAAAGAGTTATTTGTTGCGGCAGTTCAAATTGCACAGAGAGAATAAATTGAAAACTGTTAGTTAATTTTATTTTAATTTATTGTTTTCCTGTGTGAAATTCACTGCGAAAACAAACAAAATCATGGAAAGTTTGATTAAACAGGATTTTTTTTCTCCATTACAAAATGTATGATTTAAATTTTTTGAGCATTTATTTTGTACAGAAGAATAGCAATATATATTTCATCTGTTTGTTTGTTTTATAGTGCTACTAATTTTTTATTCAACCTGTAATGAATTTGAAAATGAAAAAATAGTAACGTTAATTTAACATTCATGTCATTATCTTGTTAATAATCGATACTGTATAACTGTAACATCAGAATTTGTTTTTCCATAAAAAATTAGAAATGATTTTTTTCTTTGAAGTATCTTGATCTCTTGGGTTTTTTTGTGAAACATTATTTTAAAAAATTTGTAAATGTTGCATTTATGTTGTATGCGTATCAGTCAGTTCGTTTTCGCACGGTTTCTTCAGTTGTACAGTAATCCTTTTTCCCAGACGTCTGTTTCGAAAACGATTTGCTCTTGTTCCCCTGTGATATATATATATATATATGTATATAACATTCAATCGATAGCAGTTTGAGCTGGTCAACCAAAAAAGGTTGCATGAACATTTTGCAATAAAAAATCAACAAATAGTACGAGCATTTTTTTGTTTCTTGTTCTATTCATCACTTTTATTAATACATCTCGAACATGTCACTTCTCGGCTGACAGGCAGGCAGTCTTGTTCATTTGAGAAAACGTTAGTTGGGTGGAATTTTGAAAAATGGACATTTTTTACTTCAGCACCGACTGGCATATTTTAATTTTTTCATCCTCGATTTAACATCAGAGGAGGGATTCATATGTTTGTTAGTTATTTTTTTATCACTTGTGATTTGAATTAGCCGCAGCAATATGGGAAAGTGGGAAAATTTTGTTTTTTTAATATATTATTCACATTCATTCATTTCATTGGTTTGTTCATGCTGTACAACAGAGCAGTAGCATTTCGTTAGAATGTCATTTTACTGGGCAAAAAGGTTGTTGTTCTTTTGGGTTTTTCCTGTGCTTGTAAAATTTTGAACGTGAGAAATTGTTTGCTATTTATTTTTCAATTATTCTTCAGTTGAAATTTTTGTTTTCCATATTTATGCAAATGAACGTTGATGAATAAATAATTTTTTTCGATTCTGTGATCTCGTCGTCTTATTGGTCAGCGAAAAACGGAGAGGATCAATCCGAAACTAGCTCTGGATTTTCGAATGATTCAAGCATTTTAAGCAGAGAATGGAAATCAGATCAGATCACGGTTTACGCGCGGGCGCGGCTGTCGATTATTTCCTTCTCTCAGTTTGTAGCAATGTTTGCTTTGATTTTCTGGTACATTTTGACGCTGTTTGTTGGCTGCGAACGTTTCATTTAGTCAGTTGTTTTTCTTTAATGTAAAAATTTGACATTAATTTTTATTTTTAATTAATAAATTTAATTTTTCCGAAATTGTTCAATCGGCAACGTTGTGTTTGTCAGTTGTTTGCATTGCAGGTGCTGACAGTTTGTAAACAGTGGATCGCAATGTCCGGTACGCATCCCAAGGGTGGGAAAAGTTCGTCGAAGCGTCCACCGTTTCGCCTTGCCAAACAGACGGAAGTGGACGATGATTCGGCTGCAACAACGCCCACACGAGCTAGTCAGGTTTTTGTGCTTTGATTTGATTTTGAAAAAAACAGTTTAAAAAAAAATCAATTTCATTGACCATTGCTTGATTGTTCGTTTAAGCAACAGTCTGCAGGCGGTACAAGCACCGCGGGCAAACAGCAGCAGCAGCAGCAGCCCCCTCCGCCGCCCTCTGAAGAACCACCGGCAGAAAGACGATCATCATCCGATGGCAGTCGTCCACCGACCACTCCGACGACAAAAGCGCAAATATCCTGTGGCAGAGTTCAGTCCAAAAATAATTCTCCCAAAAATTCCAAACCTCTTCCTCGTGGTATGTATCAAAAACAAACAAACAAAAAGAATTCTACTCTGTAGTTTTTTTGGTTATTAGCATCTATTTTTTCAAAAAGAAAACAAAGAAATTTAAAATCTAATGTGCGATGATGATAGTGTGAGCTGAAAGAGAGACGACAGTTGATTTTCAGGTTTCATCTCTTTTCTTGTTCATGCTTTGCAACGCTCGTTGTTGTCATTGCACGAATGTGAGCTGTTTCTCTTTGTCTTCAATTATACAAGCATAATTCATTATTAATATTTTTAAAGCATTTTAAATATCGTGAAATGTTAAATATTGTATTTCGTAGATATTTTTTTCTGTTTTTTTGGTTCTCTTTTGCTTTAAGCGTATGAACACCATGAGCATTTCAATATGACATAATGAAATTAACAGATAGTTGAATTTAAAGATGGATACATGCATTGTAGTTTGCAATTCAAATATTATTGCCAGTTGTTTGTTTGAACAAATTTCACATTTATTCTTTGTATGCTGTTCATGAAATTATCGAAATTTATAAGTAATCTTATAAGTTAATTTTGTAGCTTAATTATTACAGTCGATCCTCAACATTCGCGGATTTCACAACCGCCCAAAAGATGAATCCTACTTTTAGACCCTACTGTGTATGTATGCTGTGGATCTGCGGGTTCAGTTCAAGGTTGTTTCCGTTTATGAGGCTCTACACCATAACAGTAGTGACAACGACTAACCAAACTGGGAGGCTAAATAATCGCAACTAATGCTGAGATAAAAGGATTAAAACATTAGAATGAACGAAAGGGAAGCGCTGCGAACGGGAGGTTGGCTTACGACAGCACCGGTTCCGTGTTCCCAGACGATTGCTCCAGACTGGTCAACTAGTCCAGACATGTCTGGAAGTGCCGAATGACCGCTTTCATGTTAGCAATGTGCAGCGTAAAAATAACGCAAAATTTGAGTAAATGCGTAATGCATGAAGTAAATACTATAGTCATAATGTTTTTTTTTAAAAAGATGCGCCGGACAATCCATTTACTTCTGGCAATGATTTTGTCTGTTATACACTCAATCAAACAAAGAAAAAAATAAATACGGGGTAAATATGTGTAACATGCAGATCCGTAGACGGTCTGTGATATTACAGCTTTCATACAGTTGCGTGGGCTTATAAGGTATCGGCGGCGGGGTGTATGTATAGAAGTGGTGGGTATTCGCGGTTATACCGCGAATGTTGAGGAACGACTGTATTTAATTTGTTGTGCATATTTTTTACTATTTAAAAGTGGAATTAAGATATGTTGTTGATGGTGGTGGTGGTGCTTGTCCATTGCTTTATTCTTGTATCAATTCAGAAAATAAATTTCTTTCTATATTTTATGCATGATTAGGCGCATTCAATAATAACAATAGTAATAATTCTTTTGAATGATAAACCGAATTTCAGCAAGAAAGAATTTTATTGTTATCATTGTTCATGTGTTCATGTGAAAATTTGAAAATTGCTATTGTGCAATGTATAAAATTTTTGTAGCTTTAAAAAATAGTAGAAAGAAAATAGCATTTCTTTGTGATGAAAGGTAAAAATAAGAAATTGGAAAATTTTTTTAACTTCTTCTTTTTATTAGGTAGCAAATATTGCAGTGGTGAAATTATTGAATTTTTCCTAGTTTATTATGCTTCTTTTGTGGAAATGTTTATTGTTAATGTTGCGTTGATTTTATTGTGATGAATTGACATTGTTGCAAATAGAGTGTGTGATAAATTTCGTGAGAAAGTTATAATGTTTATTTGTTGCTGAATTTACAGATATCATACTTGTAGTATATTATCATCGGTAAATTCGAAGTTTAATATCAATTAAATGAGTTTTGAATTACACGCAAATTCATAATTTCTGCACATATACTACTGGTACTAGTAATAATAATATTTTTGCAGGATTGAGCTTCGAGTATAGAGAGTTTCATGGTGCTGATCCTGAAAAATTTTTCAAAGATACAATGCGCAAGAATGTTCGAGATCGTAACATTCTGTTCGAATTTGAAAGCGAATTGATCAATTTTATCCAGAATGAAAAGTGACGTGCCATTTTTTGGTTTATTATTTAATCAGATATTTGATTATATTATTGTATTTATTAAATTTGGGGATTTTTCTTTCAGCTGTCAAGTGAAAGAGTTTCCTGGTATGTGTTCGTACTATCGAATGTTGTTGCATCGAGTGTCCGCTTATTTTGGTCTTGAACACAATGTGATCGCCGGAGGAACATCGCTGGCCGTTAAAAAGACACCGAATACAAGAATGTGAAGCAATTTTTCTTTTCTTCCTGTAATATACAAGTAATAAACAACTGCTGTATATTGCAGTCCGCCAGTCAGTTTTCAAAGCCTTTACAACGAATGCATGGAAAAGCCGACTTCAACATTAGCAACAACAACAACAACGTTAACAACAACAACAACAATAACAACGTCAGTAGCAACTGCAATTACAACTTCAACAACAAACGTGCCTGTGTTGCTGAAACGGGAGGCTGAAGTTGGCAAAGAAAACGGCAGTAATACGGTAAGAGCGAGAATTTCAGGAAAAAACATTGTTGGGGTTGCAACGGTTGTTGGGATATTGATATGAAAATTTTGTTTTAATTTTTCAAGTGTAGAGATTATTTTTGAATTTAAATCCGATTTTAAGAGACCACCTTCGAGGAATATGTTGTGTCAATTATAGATGTTTTGCTTTTTTTTTCGAAACTCTACTGATTCGGCAAAGTTGAACCCCAGCGGTAATAGATTACTGAGAAATTGCATTAACCTGCGGTGATCGGGAACAGAAATTTGTACCGCGGGTTAATTTTTAAATTATTGATAAGTAGGTATGTTTTAGGCAATTGTCTGTATATTGTTCCACATACAGTAATAGAATACATTTTAATGGGTGAAAAATCGAAACGACCGATGCAAACTTAGTTCTTTGCAAGCCAATCAGTTAGTTAGCTGTTTAAATTTCGCTTCGCAACGGGCAGGCAGGCAGGCAGTTTTTGCTTTCTGCAACATATCGTACTTGTACTGGTGGTGTGCGTTGGTCTTCAAAATAACCGCGGGTTAAAACGGAACTTCTGTGTATTATTGTTATTATTATTATTATTATTATTATTATTGATTGCGGAGAGACAAGGATGGGGAGAAATAGATGTTATGCATATTGTTTGTTCATTTGTTTGTTTTATTTTAATTAATTTTTTGTTGTGCAGGAAATTCCAAAACCTGAGATGAAAGCGACAAAGTCGATCGAAGAACGTGAACAGTCGTATGTTCTGGCTCGGGCTCGAATTTTTAGCAAAACCGTAAGTTAGCTTCAATTTTTCGACATACGATTGAAAAATAAACAAACGGTTTGCTCTTGTTGTGTTGTTGTTGTTGTAGTCAAGTTCGTCGACCGATGCAGCCGCCGAAACAGCTAGACGGTATATTTTTATTTATTTATTATTATTATTATTTTGATTTCAGTTATAAAAAAATAATCAATATTATTTGTTGTTGTTGTTTTGATTGTTTTCTTGTTTTTTGTAATAGTTTGAAAATGTTTCTTTTCTTTTTTTATTGTGCAGATTTTGTGCGAAACCTTGGAGCAGTGCTGAGAATAATCCGGAAACTTGCATTATGTATAATCAACAAAAATGCCTGGCTCAGCAGTATGGTTTCGGCAACAACGGCGGCGGCGGCACTGGTAGAAATTTGCCCATCCCGCCGGTCGAAGCGGCACCACCGTACGCTCATCCGTCGTACCGCTTGAGTAGAATTATGAATTTAATTATTTTGTTGTTGTTGTTGTTGTTATTAATTTTTTTTGTATAATTTTCCTGAAGATGAAATAATGGAAATGCCCAACGTTCCTCAATTTGGACGCATGTTCAATCCACTGTCGGTGTTTCCCGGTTCGCCGGTGATGTGTTTGGTCCAGTCGATTGACCAGGTTCCCGAAGGAGCGTTGTTGATCAATCCTCATACAGGTTGGCAACATGCAAATATTATTGCGTTATTATTTATTGTTTATCATATTTTGTTTGTTTGTATCCAGGTGAACCGTTGTTGAATACTGACGGTTCTTTGTGTTTTCACAATTCGCGAGCTATGCTTCGTATGCAGCAACAGATGAACACCTTTGCAGCGACCAGTAACGTTCATCCACATCCCACAATGGGGAGTATTTCGCCTGGTGATCAGATGACCGCGGCGGCTACGATGCTTCCCAACAATTTGCAGTCTCTGAACATCAACGTTGACCATCCACCGACGGTACGTATCTACCGTATGCATTTTTGCAGGAAATTTTTTCTATCCCCATTCAGCATTCAGCAGTATTAGTGATAAGTGGTCTTTATGCTATTTCCAATGAAATATTTTCATCAGTTGTTCCATGGAAAAGTTGATTTTTAATATTTATATTTTCCATGAATTAGCTAAATATAAGCTTGAGATTTTTGTTTATTTTTCAACAATAAGTTGCTTTGAACCGCTGTTGGAATTGGCAACAATTTTTCTTTAAAACTTTACGTTTATGATTCGACTGTTAAATTTGCAAATAGCACTGTTGCAAAATTTGAATTGAAAAAATTTTTTTAATGTTTTTTTTAATTTATATTCTAGATCAACACTTACACTAACGAACCACCAATGGCGGCGCAGTTCAATGCCGGCATGAATCAATCTGGTATGCAGGTGTTTGTTTTCTTTTTTCTGTTATTGTGCTTTTTGATAATTGTGAACATTAATGAAATACAGTTGTTGTTTTTGTTTAATTTGATGTTAATTTTTCAATTTAATGTAGTTAGTGATGGATTGTGATGGCAGTTGTAGGTTGTAATTTTGCCGGCGTCCAGTCGCAGATGCCGTGCGTTGTTCCACCGAAGCCGATGATGTACGGTGCGCAGACTGGTCCAGTGAATGGTTCGGCGGATATTTCACAAGTGAAGAGGAAGATTTTTTGTTCCGCTTTGATTTGTAAAAAAAAATATTTTATTCCAGATGGGTATGGCAAACAACCCGTCATTTTCGTTCTATTATCCTCCAATGTATTATTCCAATTATGCGCCTCATCATCAGGCTGTGCCAATGACTGCGTTTAATCCGCCGACAACTGTAACGGATGAACAGCAGCAACAACTACTGCAACAACAACAACAACAACAACAACAGCATCTGCAATTGCAGTTACAGCAACAACAACAACAACAACAACAGATTACCACTGCTGCTGAATCTGCGAACAATAATGAGGAACTGATGTTGAGCAGATATGGGGATGCGGAAACTCCATACGCTGCACGTAAGGGAATATTTTTTTTAGGGGAGAGGGTGATTGGTCAGTTGATAATTTTATTTTTCATATTTTCAGAAGTTATGCATCCAATGAACAATTTCCAGGGAAATGTGTTTGACCAATACCGAAGAGGCAGTCAGGATGATCGTCAAAACGAATGATGATGAAAAAAAGCGGTAATGAAGTGCTGCGGCTATTGAAAAAAAAAACAGAATAACACATCATCTCTCACTTCATTGTGAATTAATTCATTTTTAGCTTCGTTTGCTTTTGCTTTTTAAAACTATTTTTTCTTCTTTCCAAACTGACACTTTACCGTACTACTGTTATTAATTCTTGATTTTCTTTTTCTTTTCTCCTTTTTTTTCTTTCCTTTTCTTTTCTTCTCTTTTTTCTTTTTATGATTTTCATTATGATTTTGGCGCAACGTTGAAGTTATTGCGCAAATTGGGAAGAATTTATGAAATCATCAATAATTGGCAGATGGAGAAAGCGAGAATTTTTTCTTTTCTTTTCTTCCATTTTTTCTCCCATTTCACACTACCAAGCCGTTCTTATATTTCTGCTTCCCATCATCAATCACCATCATATCTTCTCATTGATATAAAAAAATTAATAAATGAATTGTTTTTTCAGTTTTTAAAAAATTTATCGATATTGGTGCACAGCTTTTTTTTCACTTGCATGTTACTTAGTCATGTGTTGATTGATTGATTGATTTATTTATTTATCTATCTGTCTTGCTATCTATTGTGCTTTTTCTTATTCTTATTATACACTCACTCTCAGTTTTTATCAGTTATCATTTTTTGGAAAATTTTTCATATATAGATTGTTGCGTTTTTCTTTTGCCGTCACGGACGGGTAATGTTCTTTTGTTGCAAATTCTAGAAACAAGTGAAAAATGTTGCTAAATATCCATATTATATGTGAGAAATGATAAGAAGGATATGTGTTATTTATTATTCTCATTATTGGGTTGACAGAGCAAGTAAAATTCTTCTTCACATCTCTGTGCGATAATATGTCTTTTGTGATGAGAACAAGGAAAAAGTATTTTCTCTTGTTATACTTGTGCGTAGAAAAACTTTTTTCCTTTATTATTATTATTATTTGACTGTAGGATGAATTTTTTGAATATGATAATTTTACGACAGTTGAAGTCATTTCCAGGTAACAGTTGTGTTTGTTTGTTTGTTCGTTTATTTGTTTAATTGTTTTCTTTGATGTACAGTTTCAGTTGGTAGATCTTCTTCTGTTCAGGGTCGTCTTCCAATCCAGTGGTCATGCAGAACTACCTACAGTAGGAGAAAGGATTGTTTTTTCTTTTTTTAATTGTCAAAAATATGCGATTGTTCTATTGTTCATTTTAAGAATATGTTGGCGAACAAAAGCCTGGCGACACTTTGACGGAAAAGTTGGATCGAGGCTTTCATTGGATGTTTCTTTCTGAACTGATTCGAGGTATGCTTGCTAGAGATTGCATTTTTTTTGTTTATTAGTCTATATTCAATTATATGATAAATTTCATCTTGCAACTTGCATTTTCACTAACTGTTCACAACCAATGATATGTACTTGCAAAATTGGGATTTTTAGTTAGTTAGTTTTTTTTTAATTTAATTGTAATCTCCATTCGATAAAATGAAAAGAAAGTACAAATATTTGGATAATGTTTAAAAAAAAATAATTTACATTTAATTATTCATTTCTGCATTTCTTTTATTAGATGGATGGCATACGTTGTACGATGATTATTTTTGTGCTTAATTGAATTTCTGTGTTAAATTTTTAATAATTGTTTGTTGAAATTTTTGTTAAGCACTGGGCCATTTGTTTGGTTCTTTCTTGAAAGAGCCGGCCACGATTAATTATCCATTCGAGAAAGGTCCGTTGAGTCCGAGATTCAGAGGCGAGCACGCACTTCGTCGTTACCCCTCTGGCGAGGAACGTTGCATCGCTTGCAAACTGTGCGAAGCAATTTGTCCTGCCCAGGTGAGTTTAGCATTTTCTTTATCAACAACAATTGATAAATTCAATTTAACATTCATATATGTATATATATATATATATAATATTCATTGTCATTTTCAAGTTCAACTTCAGTAGCGTAGTTTAATAATTTATAATATGAAATTACTACATTTCCAGTATCATCAACACTGTACATATGCCGTGTGATTTATTTTGTTTTTTTTAATTTGATATTAGGCAATTACTATCGAAGCAGAAGAGCGTCCTGATGGCAGTCGACGAACAACTCGCTACGACATTGACATGTGCAAGTGTATCTATTGTGGTCTTTGCCAAGAAGCCTGTCCAGTGGATGCCATTGTTGAAGTAAATTTTATTTTTTAATTTATTCAAAAATTATTGTTGTTATTGATGTTGTTTTTATTAATTGATGTCGATGTTTAATTTGGTAATTTTCAAAATAAGTATTTCACGCCATTTCAAATGTTTAAACAAATGGTTAATTTTAGTTTGTTTGCTTGTTTTTTTTTATTTTATTCGGTTTAATCATGAACAGCACACATATGCAAATCAGATATGATCTGTGTGAGTGAATCAGTGGCATGGGATTTTTATCAACTTGAAAAAACATTAAAAGAATGAAATCTAACGCTGAATGAAGTGTGTTCTTATTCAAAAAGAAAAGAAAAAGATTTTAATAATGATTTTAATTGTTTATTGGCGTGTTTACACAAAGCAAGCAGAGCTTGATAAATATTGAGAAAAGCAATGCAGTTGCGGTATATAAACGAATGTTTCTTTTGTACAATTATTTACGAACGTTGGAGAAATATGATTAAAAAAAAATATGAACAGCATTATCAGTTTGCTTATACTGTTAATTTCTTAATTATGCAGCAAAACACACAGTGGTGACGTTAAAATTTTATTTATTTTTTTAATTTTATTTTCATAATTATTTTTTTTATTGTTATCTGGAATTATTGTGTCTGAAAATTATAACGCTCTTTTTATTGTGATAATTAAATTGGAAAAAATGATTCATAATTTTTAGAAGAAATTTCATTTTTTTATGTAAAGTTTTTATAATAATAATAGTATGGAACTGTTTCAAATTGAATTCACCTGTTTCTTTTTATTTTGTACATTGTGCAATTTGTGCAGCTGCTAAAATAGCAGTAATAACAATTATTAGCAAAGTTCGGCTGTATCTCTCGCAGTTGAGAAGATTAAGAAAATTTACAATAATAAAAGAAAAAAAATTTTTTTTAATCATTAATTAATTACTTGCTTGAACAGTTTTTGTTTCGATCTTTAAAGTATGATCATTTGGTATAATTATTATTGGATGTAATTATTTCATTTGCTTCTTCTTCTTCTTCTGTTTAATTATTTATCGAATAACATTGTCAACCTTTATAGACGTCCATTAATCTATCCTATGATTGATTGATCAATTTACACGACATTTCATTCATCCAGTTGATCAGTGATAAAAGTTCAACATCTGACTTTATTCAACTTTCACTATTTACACATTTACTATTGGAAAAAAAATTATAATTAATACGTAGTAGATGTGTAAATTAATTGACTTTATTTTTTGCAACAATTTGACACACACACGCACGCACATTTGCTCTTTCTGTTGAGAAATTTATTCTGTGAAATTTAGTCGGTTAATTTATTTATAAGAATAGAAAGAGAAAAAAAAGAACACGCAAAAAATATTTTTATTATATTTTTTCCAAATAAATTTAAAACCATGTTGTGATCAAAAGTGAATGAATGAATGTGAGTTTCAGTGTGTTTGTGTTTTGTTGTTGGAATTTTGAAAATGGTTATGCTTGTTATTCAAATTAATGAATAAATAATAATAGAGGGAGCGGGAGTAGTAATTGGAAGGAATTTTGGCTTTTCTGATTTTCGGATGATGATGATTAAACATTTGATCTGATCTGATCTGATCTGATCTGATCTGATCTGATTCTGATGACATCTCATCTCATCTCATCTGGTCTGATTTGATTTGATCAGATCAAAGTATCATCTTTCTTTCTCTCTTACTTTCACTGACTGTTGTTAATTAAACAGTTGACCTTCTCTGCTGTTGCTTCATCATGCTTGATGTTTAAATAAAATAAGAATAAGAATTACTTACCTCATCAAGCAACGTGTAAAATGATGATGATGATTTGGTGTTGTTGTTGTTGTGCACGTGTTGAAATATAGAATCAATTTCACTTTTTCAATGCTGCTTGTTGTTGTTGTTGTTGTTGTTGTGCTCTCGTTGCGTAAGCTGAGCATCTTGTAGTAGTAGTAGTAGTTGCATCATTTTTCAACTGACCGCATTTTTGAAAAGTATCTCGTAAATAAGAAAGCAGAAAAAAGAAAGTAAACAAACAATCTTGTGCAGCAGAGATAATTAATTAATTAATTAATTGTACATTATAATCATTTTCATCTATTTGTTTTTTGTCGCAAAAATCCATTTTTTGTGAATTGAAAAATTTTGTTTTTGATTTAATCATTTTCGACAATTTAATATGCAGTGTTTTTTTTCCAATTGAAAAAGAATTTATCATAAATTTCTTGCCCATGTTTTAACGCGTATCGTGGCGTGCAGAGAGAGAGAGGGAGAGGGAAAGAGAAACACACAGACAAAGAACGTGTGTGCAGCAATTGAAATTTTGTCAATGGAATGCCAATTTGTGTATGATTGACAAATTTTCATTGCATTCGCAAAACGTCTCTTTTCCATGTGAAATATGCAAAATCGATCAGAGCAAGTGAAAAAAAAAGATAACAACAACAGAAATTTGCATTTGTTTCGATGTGAACAAATCACTTCCGGTTTAGAGGGGAGGGGGAGAGTAAAAAAACAAACAAACAAATAAACAAACAACAAACCATTTCGCCCATTTTCCCACCGTGTTGTGGTCGGTCGGTGCAGAATTTTGTGCATTTCCCCTGTTGCAACTTGTCCACCAGCGGTCGAGTGTGAAGATGCTCGTCTGAACAGGAAGTGAGACCTGTTCTCTTTCTGCTTTCTTTCTTTCTTTCTCTTCGACAACAACTGCTCCTCTTTTTAGCATATTTCTGCGATGCGACACAATTTTGTATTATAATTTTACGTAGAAGAAAAAAAATCAAAACTGACAAATGAATAATTTGAAAAAAAAATTTTTTTTGTTTTTTTTTTAATTCCAAAAACCACCGACGTTTGTAAAGTTGTCAGTGCCAGTGGAATTTTAGGAAAATGCCCTTCTTTGAACTCAACGGGAAATGTAATAAATGAATTAAAAAAAAGCAAATAATAACAATAATATGAAATCTACCGCAGTGTATATATTTGTTTGTGTTGTTCAAGTGGTTGTTAATTTGTTTAACTTGGGTGAGGATTTCTTTGTACTGGAACGTTTGTATATGTACATTTGTTGGTTGGATGTTTGGATGAGCAGATTTGTATTTGCCAAATTGAATTGAACTTCCTCGTAAAAGATGAATGACTTGTTCAAGTGATTATGATTGTTATTAGCACATTTGTGCGACGACGTTCACGGTATAAAATAAGCTTGCCGAGTCTGTTGTTAACAAACAGTTTGAGACAAATATGTAATTGATATGCATAAGTGTTGTATAAATTTGTTTGAATTGGCACGTTTTCATAGATGTATTGCTGATGTACGTACGTAGTATATGTATAGAAGAGAAGAGAAGAGAAGTTGGTGTTTTTAGGATGAATTTATTCTTCACCTTCGTCACACACACACACACGCAGTCGGTGAGCATGTGGAAAAATTCATCGACGGTGTTTTTCATTGGTTTAATTGTTGCATTTATTTTTAAATATTGCACGATCATTGGTCGAATTTCCAAGTGGAACAAACGACCAATTATCGCGTGGCTAAATTAGTTGAGTTGAGTTGAGAGTTAGGCGGTGTGTTTGATTTGTCAAAAAGAAAAACAAATGCCCGATACACGTGAAATATGAAGAAGAAATGTCACGTGAGAAAAAAAAAGTTGTTGGTATGACAATTTTTTAATTTTAAATAATAATAGTAATAATAAATATGATTATGGGTGTTGAATTGGGCGAGAACGAACAAATAATATGCGTGTGTGTGTGTGTGTGTGTTGGTTGCGCTTTTGTCGCCTCGTCTCCATTATGATGATGATTATCTCGTTCGTTGGCCGTTGAAATTGAATTGCCATCGGCAGTAGTTAGCAGCGGTGACTTGCGGCCATGACGGCGGCAACACCGGAAATGACCGTAACCTTATTTGAGAATGGGGAAAAAAGTGAAAGAAAATATTTATTCTATTGAATAATTTTGATGTTAATAATAAAAAGAAAATAAAATTTTGTTTGATCGAATGGAATCGAATTTTTGGTTGTTATTTTATTTTCTAGGGTCCAAATTTTGAATTTTCCACCGAAACACGCGAAGAATTGATGTACAACAAGGAAAAATTGTTGATGAACGGTGACCGGTGGGAAGTGGCAATTGCGGCAAATATTCAAGCGGATTATTTGTACCGTTAAAAGAGAAAAAAATATATATATATTTTGGAATATAAATTAAAATAAAAATTAATAATCGTGTATCTATATGTGTGTGTGTATGTGAAAGTTTGTCATTTTTCAAAAATGGCAAAACTCAGCAGGCGCCGCCGGTTAGCGCCGAAATCGAAAAAGAGAGAGGTCGCCGAAGAAGTGTGTCAATAGTAGAGCAGCGGGCGGCGCCGGCGGACGAGACGCGCGAAGATCACGAGAAAACGCGGTCGGCGTCGATGATTGGTCGATCGAACGGCGGTCGCTTGGCGCAGAAATGCGCGCGCGCGCGCCGAGGCGGCGTCGGCCAGTCAGTCAGTCAGTCAGTCAGTCAGTCGTAGTCGTCGTAGTCGTCGTTGTTGCCGTGCGCCTCGTGTGTACGTTGTAGTAGTTATCTGTGTGTGTGCGTTTTTAGTATGTGAAGCGCTGTACACAGAGAGACAGATACAGCCAGACAGAGAAGAGGAAAGTGAAGTGTGGAGATTATCATTTTCACTTTCATCCGGCAACAACAAGAGGAAGAAGAAGAAGAAGCAATTTTGACTTAACTTAACATCCACAGCATCGATTGTGTTGTGTGTGTGTGTGTGGATATAATTTTCTTCCATTGTTTACTGAAACAACAAGCGGTGGAATTTCCATAAGTTTTCAATTCAATTTCTCTTCATTTGAATAATTTCCCACGCAATAACCGACCGACGATCAACTTGTCTTATTCAATATTGATTCTCTTCTTTTTGGTATGATTTGTTGTTGTTGTTGGGAATTTTTTCACTTGTTTGTAGTAGAGAGATATTTTGTTGCAGCACTGGCAGCACGAACGTTTTGTTGCAGTGTAAAATTCGAAAGTAAAACGAAACAAAACGAAAGCTTTGCACCTTTGCCAAGTGATAATAAATAGATGGCGGTAAATTTGGTCGCCGCCGACGAGATGGTCCTCTGCTCTGTGAAGGAGGTGGAGGCGAACCCGCCGCCGTTGTTGTCGCCGTCTTCTTTGGGTGAAGATGTCTGCCAGCCGCCGTCCGCCGACTGGAACCTGGACGATGTGTCGAACGAAAATGACCAATCGCTTGCCGCCGCCGCCGCCGGTTTTGTCGAAGAATTGGTCGACGGTTTTTCAATTGTTTGCTTCGAACGTCTCGACCTCATGCAGGTAAATAAATATATTTATTATTATTATTATTATTCGCGTTGTTTATGTTGTTTATTCTACTACTACTACTACTACTGGTGACGACGATTATATTTTCCATTTTTTTGTCTTCTCCTACTTTCCATCTATTCGCTCTGGTTGGTTGTCTTCATGGGATTTCGTTGGTCAAAGTGTTGTTGTATATATATGTGTGTGTGTTAAATTTTCTTCAAATTACAAATCGTTTATTGACGATTAGGATAACGAATAATATTTCTGTTGTCGACAAATGAGATCAGTAACCGAAAGAGAAACAGAAATCAGGTTCCATTTTTGGAGTTCATTTTGGACCCGTGCCACAACGGTGACTGTTTTTGGCGCGTTTGTCGATCGATTTTATCGGCTCAATCAGAGAGAAAGCTGAAGCTTTGTGTCCGTGTACTTTAGCCAACGGTGCTGCTCTTTGCGCATAGTCAGGCTCCGAACAAGCAGAAGCAGCAGCAACAACAGCAGTAGCAGCTGTCTTCAGCTTTTCCTCTTCCACTCGTTTTCACTTTCATTCTATGCATATGTATATATGTATATATATTTCAACAAGCTCATCTTTTTCTGCTCTGCTCTGCTCTCTCCCTCTCTCCCTCTCTCTATAGTTTCGTTTTTCTTCTTCCGCTAGCTGATCGAGCTCGAAGCTCGGCTTTTTCTCATCAACGGGCCGGCTGACTCTCCAAACTCGTCGTCGTTCAGCTTTATATAATAATCGCGTGCTAGCAATTTCCGCGTTCAAAATGTTTTGCATCATTTGTTCATTAAAATCATCATTATCTATCTGTCTATCTTTTTTCTTCTTCTTTTATCATCATCCCCATCTCGGTGTGTTCTGTTTTTCCTTTTGTCATTGCCACAGTAATCGTTGACTGGGTCAGCACCTCAGGACTAGTGTAAACAACAATAATAATCATAATTATTATAGCCCATCGGTCGATGATTTTCCATTTCACCAAGCAAAAGCAGAGCAAGCTAAAATTAACCATCACGTTTTCTCTATTTCTATCTATCTTCATCTATCTCTCTCTCTCATTTTATGTGTGTTGCATACGTGTAAAATCTGTTTACAATCTAGCTGTACGATTGCAACAGAAATTGCCAAATGGTGAAATAATTGGATGACGAACATTTCAACAAATTATTATTTAATCAATCGTGTGAGGTAAAAATGAATTTTCACAATAAAAGAAAAGACCACGGTGAAATGAATTCCAATGAAAAGCATATCTTGTTGTTGAAGGTCACGTATTTTATCATATAAATGTTGTGTGCGGGTATTTTGTCCTAAACGATACAGAGACAGAAAAAGAGAGACAAGGTAGGCGCAGTGGTGACGCACGCAACTGTGAACAATGGATGTAGATAAGTTCAAATCATTTGAGGTTGTTGTTTAAAGTGATTTTCTCGATTGACGACGCTTCTGCCGCTATGGATCGATTCTCGTTCATTGTGTAACTTTATATAGTAATAGATAGATAAATAGATATAGACAGATAGATCTGTACGTCCATCTGTCGACCTGAATAAGATTTGGCAAAACGATTTCCACTAGCATGAATCTTCTTCTTATTCTTCCAATTTTGCTGCTGCTCTATTTTATTATTCACCACTCTCTGATGTGTGAAGAAGATGTCACAGAAAGGTGCTCCAGGTTTTCAGGTCAACTGTACAGTTTTTTCTTCCCTCCAAGGCAGGGCAATGACAATGCGTAAACAACATTGCGTTTTGATTCATTTTGCTTTTTCTTTTAAATTTATGGATTTCATTTGAAAATTTCATTGCATTATTCATCCACTGCCAATTATCATCATCATCATCATTATTATTAATACAATTGTGTAATAAACAAGGTCATCCGTAACGAATGCTTGTATTTTTACAGTTCACATTATGGTTGTTGTTATTGTTGTTGCAAGTTTGACATTTGGAAACTGTGTGACTTTTCATAATTTCGTTACAGCAGAAATTTGAATTAGCAAACAAACAATCCCACTATATACTCTACGTGTGCTAGTGGGGAAAAATTATTATCATTTTAAAATTTCCTCTTCAACCACTCTCCTTCCCCCCCCCCCCCGCCTTTTCATTTGCTTCTTTGTATATGTATCTAGTCTGTTTTTTGCAGCACAACTATAGGAAATAATGCTACTGGAAAAAATTATTTGAAAATGAACCGCTGCGCAATTAGCGTTTCAAAACCTTTCCACTGTATTTTATTATTGCGGAATTTGTTGACAAAACGAATCAACTGATAATTATAAATGTAAATATATATATAAATATAGACACACACTGAGAGATTTGTTTAACATCTGCACATGTAAATGATATAGTTGGTTGGTTGGTTGGTTGGATCTTTTTTATTTTGCATTCTTCCTTGTCTTCTCAATTTTATTTATTTGTTTATTTATCTTTTTGCATGCTTGTGAAGAACAGCTGACATCAGGTGATCATCAACGTTCTCTAGTGGATTGGTCAACAACGTTGACCCCTTATTGGCATTGTGTGATTGATGTCTGCGTTGGGGGCAGGAGTGGCATAGGAGCATTGTTGGAATTTGACGGCTTTTCTTTTTTTTGTTCTCACTGTTGACACATTGTGTGGTTTATGATAAAATTACTGATCTTTATAAAAAAAAAGAATATTCATTCATTTAAAAAGTTTAACAAATAATAAACACTTCTGTGTAATGTACACAAACGACATTAAGATATATATGTATATCTTAATTAGAGCTGTAGTTGCATTGTTGAGTATAAGTTTGCATTCGAAGTTGGCCATCAGCCAGGAAGCCAGTTTGACGCCAACCTGTTTTTCATCTGCGTATTCTGCATGCAAAATGCATATGCAATGTGTTTGTATGTGTTTTGCATGTTTGCATGTACACATCATCATCATCATCATCAATATATGTCTGCGTTCTCTCGCACGCGTGTACGTTCACAATTGATTTTCCATGTTGTGTTATTTTTAACTCAGCTGTCAACGTGATGCGAGAGCTTTTTGGAAAATTGTTTTTTTTTGCTCTTGCCCTTCAGATGAAATTTCACTGAAATTATTAATTTTCAAAAATTGTCTCTTTTCTTTTTCACATCACCTATTTATAGTCGTTATTTTTTGTAACTGTTGTTTTAATGGAAATTGGATATGTATAGTTCTTTTGTTTGGTTTGTAGAAGAGAATTTTGAAAATTCTAACAATCAGTAGCAGCAGCAGCAGCTGCTGCTGCTGCTGCTATTGCTGCTGGGGGATCATCGCATGTGCTGCGTGTGCATATTATATTTATGTATGCATGTATGTATAATTGATAATTTCGATTGGTTTGCTCGGGTCTGTTCACCGATTCGCCTCGGTGACCTCGGCGGTCGGTCATACATCCATGTCCGTCGTCTCCAGTTAGCCGCCATTGTGCATTTTTGATTCCTTCTTGCATTGGGGACTTTTTCTTTGTTCTCTGCGCTCTTTGTCACTATGTCCTCCAGGACGTGCATGGTCGATTTTTTCTCATCATTTTTTTTCTTCTGGTGTCATCGGCTTGATAATTTTTCGTGCCAGTCGGTTTCTCGTTGGTTTCAGACGTGGTGAAAGCACGTCAATTGTGTTGTGTCTGTGTGTATAGCTTTTCTTCCAATGCAGCAACAACAACAACAACAACAAAATTGTTCACCTTTGGAATGAGAAGTTTTCCAACAGTTGACGTCATTAACAGCAGTAAGAAGGGGACGGAGGGAGGGTGACAAGAGATATTAAAAAAAGAAACAAAACAAGTATATCCTCCCACCCCACCCCACCCCACCCCATACCTTCGAGGTACAAATTGAGCTTGCGAAATCTGCTGCTGGCCGTGTGTGTGTGTTCAGTTGGATTGATTTTCTCTTTTGTTTCAATTTTTTTTCCTGCAAACGTGTTTTTCAAGTATGGAAAAAGATTTTTAAAATTCCTTTTTTTTGTTTGTTTGTTTGTTGCATAAAATATATTGATGACATCATCATCATCGTCGTCGTGGTCGTCAGTTGGAATTTGTGAAACCTTTTTGAATCATGTTGAAAAATTTTTCATTTTTATTGTGCCGGTTGGTGATAGATAACTGAGGCTCAGTGATGGTGGTGGTGGTGGTGATTATTAATAATTTTTCAAATTCCATCAATTCAAAGTAGAAACTTTTGTTTGTTTTTTTTTATTTGCAAATTTTCCCTCACATTCACGTTTCGTGAAACAACAAAACAAATTTCCATATTCCCAACGAAGTGACGACCAAAATAGACTGGTTTTTTTCAGTTTATTTATTTTTCAATGTTTCATTTTTCGATCCAGTTTCGGAAGTGGTTTGTTGTTGTTGTTGTTGTTATCTTTATCCAAAAACAAAATATAATAATTTAAATAATAATAATAATTAAAAAAATGTCCCATCAAATTGATGTATAGTTTGGTCGGTCGATTTGGGTAATTTTCAGCGTTTATACCGACCAACTTTGTCCAAGTGTTTGGTGCGCATTGCGCGCGACCTGCTTCCGCCCTCTTGGCGGTCAGTTTCTCGTTGATCGAATTACTTGTCGCGTGAAATTGATGCAATTACGCGTCGCTGCTGCTGATCCAGTCAGTCAGTCAGTCAGTCAATCAGCGGCACCAAGAACACAATGGACGCACATCTTTCACAATATGTGATGATGATGATGATCGCATCCGATGAGCATTTTCTATTCTAATTAATTATTATTAATATTTATATATGTGTATGTGTTTTTTGTTTTTGTTCTCATATTTCAAGTTGGTTAAGTTTTTGATCATTCAAGTAGTAGTGCTAGTAGTAGTAGATGATCGATAATTTATTATCAACAGAGAATAGAGTTCAGAACAATAGAGTGTTTTGTTATTTTTTTATAATAATAATAATAATATGAAATAAAAGACAGATGCAATGATTCGTCGACCATAGATAGGCTTGGGTTATTTCCATGTTCCATGACAATTTTTGTCGACCAGGTCAAGCTGGTTGGTCAAATAAATAAATAAATATGCGGTCAGCAGCCAACCAGTAGTAAATCTTGTCCATCTATCTGCATTGTGTGATCTTCTGTTGCTGTTGTGACCGACCGACCGACCGACCGACGGATTAGTTGTTATTATAGTCGTGAAATTCTATTCCAATTGTGTTGAATTTCAATTTTCACACATAACTATTTATTATACGCTGCTGATGGATTTTCCAATAAGTCGCGTTTTATCAGATACATCATAATCATAATCAAATACATATCAAATAAAATACAATTTGAAATCAAAAAAGAAAAACAAACATTGCTGTATGCTTTTGATAATGATCAGAAAGCCATCAGTCGACCAACTTTATTATTCACAGTGCACATTTGAGCTTTGTGAATAATAATAATAATAATAATAGTAGTAATGGGCACAATTTGACGGTAGACGGTCAACTGGGTCGAAACAATACAATCAATCTCAGCTGCACGCACTTGTTTCACATTGTCACCAATATGCTCGGCCATCTTATTCGTCTATCTATCTATTTGTCGGTCGGTTGTTCAACTAATACCAGGTGCATGCATGCATACTGTATGCTTAGCATCTATGCAGCTGGGTGGTGATGATTTTTTTTATCTCAAGCAAACATTTATTTTGTTTATTTTGTTTTTTTTTGTATTATTCAAATTTATGTTGTTGTTGTTTTTAAATAATAATAATAATTTTTTTTGCATATTGACCGATTTTTCCATGCATACTTTTCTCACCTGATTGGTGGCGTTTGTTGTTCGTTTGTCACGCACGTGCGCGTTGAGATTGTTGACGCGTGCGTGTGTGGTGTCATCGTTGACTTTTTTTTTCTGTTTCCCAAATGTTCAGCTGTTGTCTGAACCGTTCCCGCACACATTGAACGTGCATG
The DNA here is from genome assembly GCF_000181795.1 of Trichinella spiralis. NCBI lineage: Eukaryota > Metazoa > Nematoda > Enoplea > Trichinellida > Trichinellidae > Trichinella > Trichinella spiralis. Next base: position 7,579,117 of record NW_003526943.1, read on the forward strand.
CGTGGACAATTTTTTCCATTTCATTCGCTCATATTCTGTCGAGTTATTTATTTATTATTAATAATAATTTTTGTTATTATTTTTTGTTCATTTATGCATTTTCATTACAAATGAATGAATGAACGAACAAATAAGTGATAGTTGAGTTGAGACGACGACGGTTGAGATTAATGACGACGATGACCTTGCCAAATTTTGAGGGAGATGGGCCAAGGGCAAGTGAACAACTGGTAAACGTGAACCAGTGGTGAACGGTAATAAAATTGGTCTAGAAAATGAGCAAAGACAAGACAACTTTTTCATTTTTCTTGCTATACAACTACTAGAGGAGAGAGAACTATTTTCCCCTTCCTTTATGGCCACTCCTTTTTTATTTTGCTTCTACTTGGACAAAAGAAAAGAGTAGAATAAAAAAAATACCACTACAACAACGACAGGGATATATATGTTTTTTTTTTGTTCGACTGAAAAAAAATATACATATTCTTATAATATGTATGAATTTATTTGTAAATGTATAATATAATGCGTTGCACGCTGTCTGTGTGGCTGGTTGGCTAGTGCCTCTTGTCTATGAGGCTAATTGTTGTCTGTCATCAATTGATGGCCATCGTGAGTGAGCAAAGAAAAGCCGCAGCTGTTCTGTTGAAAGCATGTCAGAGACAGAGACGTATGTGCTTGACGCGCAACATCGAAGCGGTCGTTATGTTTCAATGAACGAATGAATGATTGAATGAATGAATGAAACATCTTGCGCACACACACACACACAAAGTGGTGTGAAAGTGAAAATTATACGTCGAGAAAAGGGAAATTTTTCAAATGAAACGACAACAACAACTACGACCAAATTTATACGAAATATGATGATGAAAAAATGATAACAAAGTGGACAATTGACCAACAGAAATGGTCGGTCTCGTCTAGTGGGCAAATCTATGATCGCTGGCCACTTGACCCCTCGTAAATCACATGTTCGAGCTGACCGGTTGAATTGGTACTTTTTCACCAAGGGCATTGTTGTTGTTGTTGGCGACGGTGGCGGCGCCAATCAAACCGGAAACGGATGGAAGGTGGTACTGGTGAGAGAAGGCGAAATATCAGCTGATCATTCGACCGTGTAAAATCACATTGACCCCATTTTATTCTTTTGTACTTGCTTTTCTTTGTTTTTTCTTTACTTTCTTCACAATTTTCCTTTTGCTGTTTGTAAGTATATATTGTGAAGAGGAAGAGAACAATAATTATATTCATTTTGAAAAATTAATCAACAACAACGTAATCATCACCCATATGCAAATTTATAGGTTTATTCTCTTTATCCCATTCTGTATTATGTGGTGGAAATTGGACTTTGCAAATATAGAGAACTAGAGGGGTCGTCGGATGTTGAACGGTGACTGATGTTAATTAGTGTGTGTGTGTGTGTGATGTGACAATTCAAGCGAATCGAATCCGACAATGTCCATCCGCCTGACGATGATCAATATCGTCACCGTCAATGTCGAACAACAACAGACGGAAAATTTAAATGTACATCATCTATGTTTTGTATAATTGACGACTATCTTTTTTCCATTGCTTTTCTTCTTCTTCTTCTTCTTCTTTTTCTGCAGTTCTTTTACTACATGTGAAGAATGTGAAAATTGACAGCTGCTTGAATTATGCATCGGGTGGGATGTTGCGAAAGGGAAGAAGAGAAAGAATTTGACAGCGTCAATAATTATACAGCCAGAGGCGTGTTGTGCACACAACGCGACGATCACCAGTGTCGGAAATGCACTGGCGAGCACCATTTGTGTCGTATTGTTTGTTCGCTTGTTCACTTCACGCTGAACAAACAAAAACCCACTGACTTCGCACTATACACGTATATGTAGATATTCATCAAAGGCTTGTTTATTTGTTTATATTTAATGAACAGAATTTGATGATTTTTTCAAAAGGTATGCTTTAGAAGAATTATTCGAATAAATGTTGTGAGGAATGGGAGTTTTCAAGTGGGCTTTGTTTGTTGCATATCCACTTCATAGAGATACACGTACCTCATCGCCGCCTGGGTAGGTAGAGAGGTGCTACTGAGCGAACGTTTCTTTCGTTTCGATCGACTTGTCTTGTGTCACAGCTGGAAATGAGATGGAAATTATCCATTGATCAAATTGTCTACTGACTCTTCTAGGCGAGCATTACTGCCGCGGAATGCTAAACAATTTGCTTTTCACGCCTGCTCAATTTTGCAACAGAAAGTCCAGATGTTATGTAGAAATTTGTCAAATTTTCCTCTACCTGCAACTTTTCGTCGTCGTCTTATCCAAAAAACAAATATGAGAAATTTCGTTTGTTTGTTCGTTTTTATTTATTTATTTGTTGTTAAAATTTGTCAACTAACGGTGTGAAAAATAATTTCATCACAATTCTGCTTGGGCAAGTTTAAAAAAATAAAAACGAAACAACAACTACAAGGTTATAAATAATTACTTTTTTAACATTTGATTGAAATTGTTTTTCTTTGTCTGAAATTATCCTCGTGGCTTTGTTTGTTTCGCTCGCATCTTGCATCTCAAATGTGGATTTGGAGGGTTGGTTCGTTTGGTTCCAAAAAAGTTCACTTCTTTCTTCGAGCCCCCCTAATTTTCTCGTTGACCAGTGACAGTTGACCCGGTCTCCTGCCGACTGACCTCCAACCGTCACAGCGGGCAGATGGCCGGCCGTGCGCTGTTTGCTCCAACGGATTATCATATTTATTATTGTAATTATTATCATCGTGACGCTCAACTCAAACTGTCGGTGTCGTATTGCGTTCGTCTAATGTGCGTGCGTATAGCTATTTTATTTAATTGCGCCACTTCGACCGTTTTCTTCCCTATTTTTTATACACCCGTTGTTGTTGGTTGGGGGTGTAAATTTTTTTTAAGGAATGTATTTGATTATCAGAAAAAATTGCAATAAATGGAAAAATATAATAAAATCCAGTGCAGATTTCGACACGTCTGATGTGTGTGTGTGTGTGTGGTATGACTTGTTTGAAATGCCGTTTGTTGTTGTTGTTGTTGTTGGCATTCGGCCTTGGCTTTTAACGTCAAGCACACAGGGGAACAGTTGTTGTACAAGCTATCAGACAACCGGTTTTCCATAAACCACCGAGGGTGGGGTCAGTCTCAGCGGGTGTTGTTGTATTCTTCTATTGTTTATTTATTTATTTATTTATTTATTGTTTTGTCTTGTGCTGTTGATAAGTGTGCAGTTCGGTTGATTATTCTTGACTGCGCACAAGCGTTCATACATTTGAATTTCAAATTGTAGAAAAAAAACACCAACAGTAAATGATGTAATTAATAATGGTGATATTTATTTGTGATTCAAGTGACAATTTATGAATTTTAAATAAGTTCGATAGTCGGAACGACCGAAACTTACTACTGACCGACCGACCGATTGACCAACAACAAGGATGACGGACAAAGTTTGGCGTTTTGTTTGTTGTCCGTTGCCGTGTGGATTGGTACATGCACATCGATCGCGTTGGTCATTATTTTATAGCTTCTATTTATAGTGTTGTTCTGATAATGTTCAGGCGTTGGGCGTGAAAATGCGGTCGATCCGGATCGACCGGTTTTTATTGCTCATTATATATATGTGTGTATGCGTGTGTAATTTTTTTAATGCATTAATTATTTTTGAATTATAAAACTGTAAAAATGGTGTACATGTATGTGGTCGTGTTGATGTGAAAATTTTTTGTGTAAATATGAATTGAAATCCCGGAATAAGTTTTTCATGAGCGTGTGGTGCCAGGGGTACACAGAGAGAGAGCGGTAGGTGTTTTGTTTGTTTTTGAGTTTAGTTTGGGAAATTGTTTAAAAAAATTTTTTTCCCACGGTCGAATTTAAAGTTTCTCTCCACGTGTAGTCAAATATTTCCCCACTTTTCTTTTTCTTCTTTATTTTTATAATGCGCACACGCCCATTGCTCACACGCGCACTCTTTCTCTCTCTCTCTCTCTTGCTTATTGTTCAACTTGATGGGTGGTCTGTAGTAGACTGATGATCAGCTGATCCAAGTTCTGCTGTTGTTCTTTGAAATTTCTTGAACACTAAATTTCAAAAGTTTGAAAAATTTTCAATTTTCATAAAAACTTCACACCATTTGTTGTTATCTTGTCATTTTTATTTTTTCACATGCCTCCATCCTCTACAGTATATGTATTGTCTCCTGCTGTTCGAATCAGGTGATGCTATTCGAAAATGTGTTACTTGTCTGAAAGCGGTTTAAAAAATTTTCTTTTGTGACAGTTCTTTGTTGTAACTGTTTTACGAGTGCGTTGTGCTTTTTGACCAGCATGCCGGCATTCTGCTGTGAAACATGTTCATACACTCATTCATTCATACGTTCATTCATTCATTCATTCATTCATTGCTGTGTTGATCTTATTGATTGAACGAGCTCGAGTCAGCATGTCGTCTGTCTCTTTGTCTGTCTGTCTGTCTGCCTGCCTGCCTGTGTGCGTTTTTATGCATACACATGAGGCAGTTGGTTTGTTTGTTGTTCATCGAAAACCGCTGACCACTTACTTGTCAAATATTGTATTACCGTTTCCTTTAACACGGTGTGCTTGTTCTTTGATTTTTTTTTCCACGTCATACTGAATCTTTCTTAGGTCACAGTTCTTAGCTTGTTCTTGTAAGCGAAACGAAAAAGAAAAGACAATGTTGAACAGAATTAATTTTCCAATTATGCTAAATGCAAACAATAAATAAACAAGCAAACAAATAAATAATGATAATTCAAGCCAGCATTAGGGGTTTTTGGAGGTTGATGGGATTTTTTCTTTTGTTTTCTTTTTTTTTTGCATTTTCATTTTGTGAAACACTTTTTCCATTATTAACATCAAGTAAACAAACAAACAAACAAATCGACCAACAACGACGACCATATTAAAAAAAAACTGGTGATGACGCAGTTTGGAGAGCAATAATTTATTCAAATTGTCAATGTCGATTTCGCTCGTAGCAGATTGCACCAATTAAAATTGCAATTGTGCTTTTTTTTCCCTACCATTTTCCACTCGGTGGTGCATTTCAAAGGGGTGGGGGCTTCCGTTTGCTTTTTGCTTCATTTCTTTTTTCTTCTGCTGACAACAAATGCAAATGTGAAACTTTTTTTTTCTGCTTCAATCAATCCCCGATGCTTTTTTTATTTACATTTATTTTTAACAAAAATTGTTTCCATTCTTCTTCTTCTTCTTCCTTCTTTTTGAGAATGTTGTTTGAAATTCGGAAAAAAAAGAAGCTTAATTTCTCGGTTTGGGCATTTTTTCTTTTTATTATCGACCGCGACCACATTACCAGCGTTTAGATTGATTGATTGATTGATTGATCGATCGATTGAAAGACGACAGGCGGTGACCGACGGCTAATTCTCAACTGACCCTTATCTCGGATGATCAATTGACCTTTTTCATATAGATATATATCTATATCCATGTATGTATATGTATGTATAGTCCAGTGACAAAGAACCGCAACCAACTGCTGAACTGCTGCTCATGCGCAAATTTTTACTATTCTTCTTGTCTAGTCTTGGTTGAAAGCAAGCAGTAGGGATAGAGGGGTGGTTTGAGCTTGCTTGTTGATAAAATGCTCACCGGGTGACCAAGTGGATAAAGGATGTGTAAAATATATACAGCCAAGTTGGGGGCAGTGGGTCTAATCGTCGGGTCAAAGTAGCTCAGTTTTAGAGAGGGCATTTTGGGGAAATGAGAATCAATGTGTGTCACAGCAGGGGGTCGGATCACGGGGCACGCGCCAGGATGGTGCTTCAATGGCCCCAGGTGGTGGTGGTGAAAAAAAAAAGGGGGGGGGGGAGGTCATTGGATATTGGATATTGGATATTGCGTTGCGTTGCAAACAACAACGGCAGACCAAATCGAGTGGAACAATCCAGCGTGGGTAATTTCTTTTTTTTTCTTGTCGTTGTTGTCATGTTAGTCTTATCCTCATTATCATCTCGACCAATGGCAGTAATCCTGGGGAAAAAAGAAACGCAACGATTTTCTTTTCGCTTCTTCTCTTTTATCTTCTCCTCCCTCCTCTGTTCAGCATTGACGTTTTTCATCTCTTTCTCCTCTTTCTGAAGAAGGAAAACAGCTTTGCTTACTTTGCATCCGTAGTAGCATTATTATTTTTAATTTTTTTTTATTTCGGTGACAGTCATTGTGATTTGTCATTGAGCAACATTGCAGTTGTGTTTTGCGTTATATATCACGTCGGCCAACCAGTCGGTCTTAAATACTGAACAAGTACTACTTACTTGCTGACTGACTGACTGACTCTCTTGACTGATTGCTTGCTGTTTGTTTTATCAAGAAGCCGGCGGGCGGCTGGTTGCTTTCAATTTTCTTGAAACCAATTTATAATCAACCAACATCATCATCATCATCATCAGCAGCACCAGTAGCATTTGTAATTTATTTTTCACTAAATTTTACATATATATATATTATGCATATTTTTTAATCTAAGATGAAAAAATAAGGTTTTCTATTTTACATTTTTTGACCATTATTGGAAAGTAATAATAGAAGAAAAAAAACATTCTCATAATCATAAATCAGTCATCATCATCATCAGTTTTCTTTTATTTTTTTTTGTTTTTCCTCTTTTATGCATGCATGCATGCATGATAACATGTATGAAACTGCTCATTGATCATCATCATCATCATCATCATCATCATGTGATTGATTTTGTATGCATAATCATTTTCACCATTAATTAATATGCGCGCACACACACACACAGCACAACTGATTGTATCGTGTAGGTGAATTGACTGACACTTTTCTCACATGGAATATTTGATTGTTGGAATTGATAGCAATGATTGACATTTATTTCCATTTTAAGCATTTCATCACCATCATCTGGTTGTTCGGTGAACGCAATTTTCAAGGGTGGAAAATTTGCTGCAAAACGTTGTAACAGTTTTTGGTCGGTCGGTCAACGGTTATTCTTTCTTTTTTGTATTCTACTGTATACTGGTTGGTGGTTGACGTTGTCGAAGCAAGCACCCAAGCCCCGTTTGTTGTTTCAACTTGTTGCACCCAAAATTTTTCTCGTTAAATTTATTCATATTCACAAAGTATTTGTTATTGTTGCTTATTTTTTTGAATGTAAATTTTAACATGGTTTTTTTTGTTGCTTGACTTTTTCCCACATCTCCGATGAATGAATAGGTAGATTCTCCGAATGCAACTTGCGAAGGGTGAGAAATTGTTCAAAATGATCGATCGATCGATCGATTGATTAATTGCAAACATCACCTGTTCAAAAATATGTGCAACATTTTTTTTCTTCTTATCTTTCACTTGTATTTTTTTGCGTTGTCGCTGATGTTTCTTTATTATATTATTTATTATTGGTGATTATCAGTTTTTGTTGCTTGCTTCATCACACACACACATATATGTATGTATATTTCATGTTTCACCTTTGGTTGGTTGGATCTTTTTTTTCGCTTTGACAATTGTTGCCATTGTTTGGTTGCATTTTTCATATTCTGATGACATGAACAATAAGGACAACAGCAGCCCAATTTATCGACTTGTAACAATTTGCAAACGTGTGACATTTTTTATCTATCTATATATATATGTGTGTGTGCTTTTTATTTTCTGATGATCTTAGTTGTTAGCGTCTTTGAGAAAAGTCCTCTCAAGCTGGTCGGGATCTAGTGTATGTGCTGTGTTCATTGTTGTATTAGAAAAAAAAAACTATTTTTTAACATGTATTTTTAACATGTAACATTTCATATTCAGGCGGTTTTTATGTATATAATTTGTAGTGGTGTGTAATTTTTAATATTGCCTATATTGCATTTTGACATTTGGTCGATGGTTGCAAGTTGATTCTCAGGCCGCTGAACGCGGAAGCGGATCTTTTAACGATCCATTATCGAGTGAGCGTTAATCTTGGTGCGAATTAGCCTCTTTTTTCCGATGTAATTCAAGCGACTGAAGAAAAACAACACTGCTTGTTTGCTTGCTTGTGCTTTTTTTCTTCTACTTCAATTTCTTTCCACATTTGCTTTATTCTAGCCGGCTGGCTAGCCATTAGCCAGCTTAGATGGGTGGATTGATGTAGCTGGATGTAGCTTTTTCTTCACTTTATAACGACGACTCGTTAATCAGTAGAAAGAGGAGCAGGAGGATTGAAGAAGAAAAAAAAACAGAAAGCAGCTAAGAAGATAAGCAATTCTCTTTTTCAGATTTCTAAAGAAACAATACACATGCATTATTCTTATTTATTAATTTTTTTTCATTCGCAATATTGCGGTTATTGTTGTTCAACATATATATATATATATATATTTATTTATTTATTATAATAAGCTTTCGGCAAAAATAATGTTCTAAGCTAGACGACGAGATTATTATTTATTGATCTGTTGCTGTTGCCGCAGCTTCTGTTACCATTATCTCGAGCACACGCTGTTCAACTTGCATTTATTATTATATTTTTATTTTTAAATTATATTCTTTGTTGTTGTTTTTTTTTGAAATACACATTTGCATCATTTTTTGTACAGATGAGAGATTGAAGTTGAAAATCAAAAAAGAAAAAGTAATATTAATAATAAGATTATTATTTTTTATACGGAAATGTTGGAATCTTTTGGAGATGAGTTAGTTTTGCTATTTGTTTGTAATTTATGCTGAGTGTTCGTTCATTTTTGTGTTGTTTATTATGTCAAAAAAGAATAAGCTGATCATTTTCAACGAAAGGGTTCGACTGGGTATATTAGAAGTTGCATTTCCAGGTTGCACTTGTGTGTGTGTGTGTGTGTGTGTGCATCTTCAATTTTATTAATTTCCAGATAAATTTTCACTTTTCAACAACATTAGCATTAGTACTTTGTGTGATGTGATCTGATATCTTGATATTTGTGCAGTTGAAAACAAATGCCATTTATTTATTTGTTTGTTCATCTTCTTCAGGCCGTGTTTACTTACTTGTTAACATTTACAATTTAATTTATTGTTTAATTTGATTATCGGATCGAATAATTAGTTATATCTAAACAAAAATTATAATATCTTGGCATAAAGATTCGCACAAAAATGTGTTAATTTATTTTAAAAATATACATCTGTCGTTTTCGTACACATTTTTGTTTATGTTGCTGTTATTGTGTTGGTTCACTTTGTTATATTCTGTACGCGTTTTTGCGCGGATATTTGCAGACAACTTTGCTCATTTGCAGATTTGAATGCTCTGTACCTTTTTACTCTAGTCGTCGTGTAGTGTACGAAAAGCATTTTCACTTTCTCAATTTAATTGAGATATATTTTATTATTTTCTTCACTTGTGAAACGTTTCATCTTTATTAAATTAATTTTCAGTTGAGCAGTTTCTTGTTATTAAAATTTCATTATTATTATTATTATTCAATTTGAATTTTACTGCTGCTAATATTGGCATTAATTCTATTCTATTTGTCATCTTATTTGCAATTTTGTAGGATTGGATGGTGAAACACGAGGCTAGCAGATTGCAGGCATCCGAAGCGTCCGCTTCTTCTTCGTCAACAACCGGCGTTGCTGAACAATTTGAAAATTCAAAGTCGAAAAAGGCAACGTCTAAGAAAAAATCACACCGATCGAAGAAAGCGGTAATTGCATATATGGGCATCATTTTTATGCTCTTATTTTTATTATTTATCTTGTAGTTTGTTTTGTTTTATTTTGTCTTTTGTGTTTTATGTAAATGTTTGCTTTTTTATTGGCTGCTTGTTTAATTCGGTGGAAAAATGTTTGCATGTTTGTTTATTTGTTGTATAATTATTATAATAATTGTTTTTTTCTTGTTAGCCTACGATTTTTTCATCGTACATGTGTATTGTATGTATTATTATTACATTATGCATGTATGCGTGCATGCATGTATGCGTGCATAATGTGAGTGTGCAAGTAGTCTGTACGTGTGTGTGCACAGCTTTGTTTGCAGCTTGCTCGAAGCTTTATATTGCATAATTTGTGAGCCAGTTTTGTTGTATTTCGAAATATTTCACGCGGCCGTCTGAGCAAACTATCTCGTTCAATCCTCTGTTCGGCTGTGCAAACAGCCATTGATTGATTGTCGTCAAGCGGTCGGTTCGTTTGTTCACCTTGAGCGGAAGGGATTTTCTGTTCTTCTATCACTTGCTGCTGCAATCACTACTATCCACCGGAGATCATTGTTATTACGAACGAGCGAGCAGCATTTTTCACTCTTTTGCTTATTTCCATATTCAGCTTTTGATTTTATGTGCTTTTTGTTGCATTATTATTATTTTTTTTGCTTTTTACTGCTTGTGCTTGTACTTATTTATTTTTTCACTTTGCAGACAAAAGAGTCGTCGTCCACTTTGTCATCTGCAATGGTCAGCAGTGGCAATGATGATGAGAAAGTTTCTTCGAAATCGAAATTGTCCAAATCTTCCAATGTTAAAATGGACGGGTGCGCCAGTGAAGGTGATACGGCCAATTCGCGCTCTCACAGAGCACGTTCAGCGGACACGCCCAAGCGTGAAGAAGATCCAACAAGAAAGTCTTCACTCAAATCCAAAGTCGTCGTTGTCGATTCAGCTCAGTCTTCTTCTTCGTCTGCGGTATGTGTGCGGGCGATACTTGCTCAATTTATACTTTTTCTTTTATGTAAATTTGTATAAATGGAATTGGTAATGAACAATTATTAATATGAATAAGTTATTGCACAATTTTCGAGTACATCTTGGGTCAGTTTTTGCTTGTTGTGTGTCAGGTTAGAAGAGATGTTTTTCTGTTTTGTTTGGTAATGAAGACAACATCATTCATTAGTTTATTATATTATATTATATGGGATGCAGACAGCAGATTGATTGTCAGTCATCTTCGTATCGTAAATTTTCATTATGACAGCCGTGTGTGAATTGTTGCAAGAAAGAAGGAGACAGAGAAAATGGGAATATTAATTTTATTTTTTTGTTCCTGTTAAGTAAATTTTAAAATTTAATTCAGAAATGATTATCCAGTGGCAATGGATAGATAGATAGGTGGATATATATAGATGTTTGCAGATGCGTTTGTCGAATAGTGTTTATTTTGAAACTTGCTGTCTTCATTCAAAGCAACAGCAGCAATGCGCACAGCTGTCATTCGGTGTTTTCAACGTACATGCAAGTCTGTGGTGGTGATGTGTCGCGTTGTAGAGGAGAAGTTTATTTTTGTCTCACAATCGTCGTCTGCTTGATCAGCTTGTGAATTTGATTGAAATCCATTTTCACTATTGTGCACAGTTGAAGGGGAGAGTGGCGGTTGTTTTCTCTTCATGCAGCTGTTGTCGCGTCAACAGTTGTCCACAATAACATCTTGCTGCTTTTGCGTATTATTTGCTACTGCTGATGCTTCAGTACTGTGTAGACAGAGATAAGAGTGTGTGCTTGGGTAGTAATTTGATTTTTCACAATCGAAAGGTGCTCTCCCTCTCTGTCTCTGCGGCTGCTGCTCTCTTTTTTCTTTTACTCTGCTTTCTCCTATTCAATTTAATTCCAATACAATGCAATTCAATTTTCTCTTCTCTTCTTTTCACTTCTCTTTTTCCCTCTTTTCAAAACTGATATATATCCCTTCTGATCAAAAATTACACAAGCTTCAATTTCAGAACTTCACAGGAAAAAAGAGGATGTGTGTCGGCAGGCGGGCATGGGGGGGGGGGAGGTTTTCCTCTTCATCATTCAGAACTTTTGTTCTTCTTGTATATCCATCTTTTGTTTTGTTTTGTTTTATTTGCATATCAGCTGTTCTTCCGTCTAGGTTTTTTTTTAATTTTTGTTCAGCTTCATTGATAGCCAGTTTTGCAGGATGTAATTTTCCCGGAACAACAACATCACGATGAATGCGTGCATAAATTAGGTTTTACGTTTTATTTTTTTTCTCCCCTCTCCCTCTTTTTCTGTTTAAATTTTATTTCGAAATATATAAATCGAGTAGCATTATCAAAGGAAGCGTTGTGCATGTGTGAATACTGAAGATTCCGGACTCTTTTTTTTTCTTCCACTTTTTAGCTGCAATCATCACATGGGAAGAAATTATATGTATGTATCCGGCGTTAACTTGACAAAGAGAAAAAGAAATGAGGGAATGAGTGGGTGGTGATGATTAGATTCCACGAAAGAGAAAGGGAAAGTAGTTGAATTTAAAAATGAACAAATCATCCAACATTGACCGAGGGTTTATCACAATCTGCATTGGTCTGGGCTTGGGGATTTTGGGGTGGTGCAGAGAGGGAGGAGAGGGGGAGGGGGAGGGGACGGACAATGACGACGACGTGTACAGATTACGTATGTGTGTGTGTGTGTGTTGTTTGTATTCTCTTTTTGCATGTATCTTTTTTCATATCGTTCCATACAAGCTCTTCGCCATCTGCCCCGGAATTGTAGCTCCTCTGAGATTGCAGTCGACCACACGGCGATGTCACTGTGTGTAAAGCTTTTCAAAATTGGCCAGATCGATTTGCGTGGACTTTGTTGAAAAATAAGTCTCAATTTTGATCGATCGATCATCACCATCACATTATCATCATCGTCGCAGTAGTCGTCGTCGGCTGGCTGCTTTTGCCGCGTGAGGTTGCCGACCGGAGGACAATTGAATTCACTCTCATTGTTTGTTCGTCGTAGCTTACTTAATTGCCTTCTCTCGTTTTAGATGTCGGTTGGTTGGTTGTCATTTTTTTTTCTATTTGAAGGAAAAGAACTTTTTTAGGTTTTCATTTTTCAACTATGTATTTTATGAAACATTTCATTTTTTTGCGATTGTTTAAAATTGTTCATCGATCAGTTGTATATTTGAAATATAGTTGTTTAATATTTTATTAATAGCTTTTTATAAATAAAAATTGCTCTAATCCTTTACAATATAAATATAAGTTATTTTTTGTGAAAAAAAAACCTTTTTGTAAGCATCGATGTTATAAAAAGCAAGCAAACATTTGTTTAAAAAAGAAGTATATATATACATATATATATATACGTATATAGTACGTTGCGTTCGACGTGTTCGGGGGCACGACGGTTTTATGCTTGCCTCTCTCCAGGGTGATTGCTTTGTATGCAAAATTCAATTAAGCTAATTTTCTTACGTCGAGCAGTGAAATTGGCGTTTGTCTGTGTGTGCGCGCGCGCGTGTGTGTGTGTTCCGTTGTCTCGGCTATTGTCGATGCTTGCTGGTCTTTGGCCAACTTTTTCTTTTCCTCTTCAATTCCCTCTTTTTTTCAACTTCTGAAGCAGTGAACTTTGTGAAATTGTTACACACAACACGTGCGTAATCTTCATTTTATTATTTCACTTGTCAAAATTGGATTATTTTTAATTTTTATTGCATAATAATAGATTGTATTTTCTATACGAATTGATCATTTTATTCATTTGTTTCAGTTTTGCAAAACTAGTACTAATAGTTGCATACAACGAAAGGGGGGGGCGGAAGGTAGTTTTGTAGTGTGTATTTTCTTGTCGGCTTTGTGTTAATTTGATTTTCATGAATTAATTTTTGAAGACAATTGCTTTTTCCGTTTGCTTTTATTGTGTACGGTAGTGTGACGATGATGATGATTGTGTTTCAGGAGCCGCCAAGTCATCACGGTGGTACGGAAGAAAAAGTTCAACTGTCACCATCTAAAGGTAAAAACACAGTATATTATGAATAAATAGCCAATTTTGTAAGAACCTGTTCAACGTGCTGTATTTTCAGCTAACAATCGCAGAGATCGTACGGCGTCCTCTTCGCGCAAGATGACCGTGAAGCGCGAGCGTGAGGAACCGTTGACTACGGTCGACAATGGTCGCAAACCTGAAAAAGTGCCCAAATTGGAAACCCACCATCGCCCGGTAGCAGATTCCAATCATACTGTAGTTGCTGACTCGAAAATGTAATTTTCACGTTCTTTTTTTTCATATTATACGCGTTCAGTTTGTTGTTTGTGTTTGTTGGGTGTTTGATTGAATTTCTCATTATTGAAATGTGTAATTCAATTTCAGAAAAGCCGCTGGCGACGAGAATTCTTCTTCTTCTACTTCTTCGACCGCATCGTCGTCGTCATCATCAGCATTGTCTCTTCCTGCTGCTGGTAATGATTCAGGGTCTCGGTCGGTCGCCTGCACGTCATCTGACACTTTTGCCGATTCAGCTAAAGTTGCAGTCATTCGAAACAGCAGCAGTAACAGCAACAACAGTAAGCAAAAAATATGTACAAAATTTTTTTTGTTTCTTTTTTTTCCCGGTGATATTTCCTTATCGACGTTGTTATCGAGTAGAAACGGTGTGGAAAGGTTGTAAAATGAATGCAACTCTTCAGTTTGCATTTTTTTTGTGCTTGTCGTGTTGAATGACATTGTTCACTTTTGATATGACAGATGCCATGTAAATTTTGTGTATGCGAGAGAAAGATTGGTTTCAACTTTTTGCCCAACGTGCACATGACATGGTTGTGCTGCCTTCGATTTGCACATGCCCAACGGCATGCAGAACAGACTGAATTTTTCTTCTGATTTATTTATTTATCCATTCCTTTGTGCAACGTTTCCATCTCTTCGTTAAATTGCGCTATTTTTAATTTAAGTGCAAAAGAAAAATCAGCAAAGATCAGCAGATGTTGTGAAAAATTTTTTCGAAATTAATTTCACCTGCTCTCACCCCACTGGTGTTGAAATGTCGAGGATGTTTGTTTTGTTCGTTTCTCCGTCTGAAATATTTAAATTTCTGCTTCTTTTTTCAACTTGCGCAACACTATTGTGATGTGATCGATAAGTAGTTGTTGGCCAACGGCGCTGTCTGTCTGTCCGTGATTTTCCACAGTTGAAAAGCACAAACAGTTGCGGTTGTGATCATTTCGATTCAGTTAATTTCCTCCGATGGGCTGTGGAAATTATTGCATACAACAGCAGTATATAATAATCATCATGACGAATTCATGCTGCTAGTTTCTGTTGATCAGGAAGGGCAGTTTTTATAACTGGAATGGAATTTCACAAAAAAATAATCATAAAATTTATTTATGTCGATTTAATTAATAATTTTTTTTTCAAATTTATTTCATGTCAACTGTGCAAGTTCATCACACTGGATTTATTTTTAAACTGATAATAATAATAATAATCAATTATAGCTGTTAATAATGCAACTTCATCGCGTTCATTCTATTTGTTACTGGAAAAATTGATATGGAAGTTGATATGAAGTTGGTTGTTTCCAATTAGGATAAAAATAGTAGTTAATTTGTGTGCTTTTGAGAGTAGGTAGTTAGTTGTTAGGAAAAAGAGATGATCATTTGATGAAACAAAGTGACTGAAACAAGCGGTCGTCAGTGGTAGTTGGAAATAGTCAAATTCATTCATTGTTGTTGCACATCGTTATTGTCAGTGCGTTGTATTATCGTTTTCAATTTACAAATTTATGCTAATTATTTCAATTGAATTTGAAACTGTACGTAAGTTTGTTTTTGTACAGTTCATTTTTTACATTGAAATTAATATGTTTAAATGAATTTTCTATTTTTTTACTTTTCATCATCGTCGTCGTCGATGGATAAATTTATTAAATTTGCAAGAATGAATTGTTAGGATGGATTTTATTTACTGATAGTTTTTTTTCTGTTTATTTATATCGATCATCGATTGATGGGATTTTTTTTGTTGTTTT
This sequence comes from Trichinella spiralis, assembly GCF_000181795.1. Taxonomy (NCBI): domain Eukaryota; kingdom Metazoa; phylum Nematoda; class Enoplea; order Trichinellida; family Trichinellidae; genus Trichinella; species Trichinella spiralis. Next base: position 7,594,829 of record NW_003526943.1, read on the forward strand.
CAATTCCAACATTCCATTTGAAAAGAATATGGTTTGTTCAGTTCTTTCTGTTGATTTATTCTTTATACTTGGCGAATTTCTTCCAACTCAGGCAGAAGAATTATACAACATATAAATTTATATTTATATTTATATTTATATTTAGCAGAAGCTAGTAATGAAATTGTCGTTCTTTTCACTGTTGATGAGCATGCTCGAAAATGGATGGGAGGGGGATGTGCAGTGGGTGAAAATCTCGACTGATTATTTATTTGATCAACGTCGCATTTCATATTGTGGAACACTTTCGTTGATCAACTTTGCTGCTGAAAATCGCTAGTTAGTAATACGCGAGTAGTCGATCTGATTGTCGCATTATATTATAATGCGCAGCATTATTATTGCACATGCTTGATTGTTTATTGTTTATTTGTTTCTTTTCTGTCGTTATGAATAGAAGATTTCAGTACCTGGATTCGATTTATTATGTTTTTTATTTGTTTGTGATCAACAACAACATCAACAGCTGATCGTTGGTTAGCTGTGGAAATTAATGGACATTTGTGAGCATCATTATCATTGCGACATAAATAGATATATATAGATGGATGGATGGATGGATGGTTGGATGGAAAGAGAGATAGTAGAGGGGAGAGAGCGAGAATGTCCGACGTGATTAGAAACGTGCAAGCGTGATTCGATTGGGCAAAAAGCGTTATCAAATTTGATGTATGGCGTTGTTCTCTTTATAAATCCACTTTTGCGCTTTCGATGACTTTTCCCCCCATTCTGGTCGGTCTTCTAAAATGTAAATTCAATCGTCCATCTTACCAAATTCAATTGTCTCTTGGCTCAATTATTCGTCGTCATTAAACTGTCGACGGCGATTCCGTTGGCGTAATTTAATTTTTCCCCCTCCCCCTACAACTGTCTTCCTTTCTTCTTCTTCTTCTTCTTCGAATCAATCGAACGAACCTTGATGACGATGAAAGAAGCATCAAAACTGAACTTTAACAATAAATAAATAAATAAATAAATATGTAAATTTCAACTTCAAAATTATTTATTTCTCCATCTAACTGTATTTTTACAATTTTGTCATTTTGATTCGTCTATTATTTTTTAAGAAGCTCCATGCGCAGAAACGCCAAATCGAATGACAAAGAGTGTTTCCAGCGATCTCGAGCAGCGCCTGTTTCTGGCAAGCAAAGGCAGCGCTCAGCCGAGCATCCTTAGCAGCCCTCCTACTTACTTTCACACAGAAATGCATCAACATCAACATCAGCACACTCACATGCATCAGTATCCAGTGCTGTCGCCGTTCTTTACCGGACCGACGTGCGCCAACGCTATGGTAATTTTTTAAAACAATTTCAACACTGATTATTGTCAAATAATGCAAATTTTTCAGATTGGCTTCCCGCCGTATCCAACTTTTCCCGGTTTCGCTTATCCGGGTATTGCCAATCCATTGGCAATGCAGAACAACTCACCGGCAACAACTGTACAACCGAAAGTATGGCTTTCTCTTGCTGATATATTTATATTTATGTTAAATGCTGTCATTTTTTTAAATTAATTTATACATTTTATTCAAGAAGAAAGGCAAATGGTGTTCAATGCATGTACAAATAGCATGGGATATTTATAATAAAATTAAACAACGCGGTGGCAAACAACGATCAGGGGACGTGAAGAAGGAGCAGGAATCGAAGTTGAATGTTCATTTGCCAAGTAAGATTTTTTTTTCATAATTTTAATGACATTTCATCTACTGATATAATCAGAGGTTATTAATCAGTGTTTTTTGATGAATTATTTTTAAAAAACTTTTTGACATACGCATGAATAATTTAATTTTTGTTTCTTTTCGTTTGTTTGTTTGTTTTTTTGTTTCAATTGTTGCATGCAATTGAATAGAATTAAATTGAATTGAATTTAATTGAATTTAATGACGTACGTGAATGCAATTTATATACATATATATGCATATATATCAATTTGTGCATCCAATCAAACGAAGCGTGCGTATTAATTAATTTTATACAATCTTATTCAGTGCTCTAGTAAAAAATATTCACTGTTGACAGCTATTTCTTGTATATTTTGTTTTGCAAGATTTTTCTTCTGCTTTGTTTTTTCAAATATTTTTAAATAATGGTGCAGACGACATTTCATTTATTAGACGAATGAATTTTGTTCAAAAAATATTCATCCATATGCTTGGTTGGCGTCAGCGTTCAACGAACGTTTTCTTATTCTGTTGTGTTGTATTATTTATTTGTTTATTTCTATGCAGCAGCTGCTTGGCAGATGAGCATGTATAATCATGAAAATTTGAATTTTTATCACGTTTCTTTTGTGGTTGTTTTTTTTTCTTAATAATATTAATATTTACTTCAATGATTGCACTTTTTCATTTCGTACTTCATCAAATTTGATTATTGGAGTAGAGAATTGGGTTGAATAATATGCAGTATTAGAGGATGACTTGGGGGGGGGGGGAATTGATTGATGTTATAATAATTTTATTCTTCCTAGTAGAATTTTATTATTTCAATCATTATAATGGTGAATTGAAGTCCATTTCACCAGTGGGCGGGGAAAGATGCAGTGTTTGTTTGACTATTTGATTTGTAATTTGAAAAATTGCATTTAACTTGTTTTAAGATGCGAGAAGTTTCTTTTATTCTGTTGTAATTAATTTTACAGTTGAATATATGGAAATTGAATTAGGCCACGAAATTCGCTCTTCGGAGCTTGATAATAAATAATAAGAGACAATTTTGAACATTTCTAAACTATTACGGTAATTGAGTTTGTATGTCATGAGGAAATCTTTTTTTAATTTAATTTTAATTTAATATTTTTGATTTTCATTTGTATATAGACAATAAATACATAGATAAATGGTGTACGCGGTTGTTTTGTTGTTGTTGTTGCTTGATTATCTTTTTTTTGCATCGGGGAAATCGTGACGATTTCATTGGTGCTCGTTTATTACAGTATGATTTGAATTTGCTGTTTGTTGTATTTAATTTTTACAAGTGATCATTTGGAATGGACAATTGTTTTCTTTTTGTGCAGACAATCAGTTAATAATGATAAATCATGTTATGCATTGTTTGTTTGTTTGTATACGCGGATTATCTTTTTTTTTCTTTTTCTTTTTTCAAATAGAAGAGGAAGAAGAAGAAAGCTCAAAATTGACAATGCTAGCTGCCAATGCGGTCGAGCGATTGCAGCAAGAGAAAGAGAAGAATCGGTATGTTTTATTTATTGTTGTTCATTATTTTGTTTATTGAAGTTGTTAATATACTGTTTAGGCAAAGTCCTGCCGGTATGCTTGTGAACGGAAAAGTGCCTGCTGCAGTGAATGGTTTGAACGCAGAAGTACAGAAGGATTGCCTGACAGTGCCAACGTTGGCTTTACCCGAAACTGGTAACATTGACTTGTCGACGTTGCAACAGCGTCAACAACAACAGCAACATCAACAACAACAGCAGCAGCAGCAGCAGCAGCAGAATGGTGTTGTTAATCCAATGACGACAGTGGACTTCACGCCGGAGGATTTTTTCTCCAGACGACGGGAATTGATGCACGAGCGTTTGATGACGCCGTTTCCAGGGTCGGAGAAATTTTTCCCACCACCACCAGGCGGATTCGCGGCCGTCAACATTCGACCACCGCCGTTGTTGCCGTTTTTTCCCACCAATGGCAGCGAGTTGGCGTTCGCCGCCGCCGCAGCAGCCGCAGCCGCCAATCAGTCGTTGACCGACAGATTGTTATTGGCCCACGCCCCGACAACGCCATTCATTCCCAACTTGGGCATGAATGTGACCCACAGCAACAGCTCAACCAGCACAGCCACTGCAACCAACTGTAACATTGGCAACAACAATAACAGCAACAATAGCAATAGCCTTAGCAGCGGCAGCAATAGCAACAGCAGCAACAACAACAACAACAACAACAACTCAGCCTTGTTGGACCGTATAGCAGTTGACGCGGCCACGGCCGGTGGCGTGTCCACGGGTGGACTGGAACCGATGAGACCGTTTATGCCAGGATTTGAGCCGGCCACCAGCTATTTGAGCCGCTTTCCTTTGGCAGAAGCTCTGCTACGGCCTCCGCTGTTTGGCGCCCCTGATCCGGCTGCTTCTCTGTTAACTTTGGAACGTGAACGAGGCGAACAACTGTTGCTCAGGCTTCAAGAGCAGATGACCGCGGCCGCGGCCGCCGCTGCTGCAGCCGCAGCCGCCGCCGCTGCTTCATCATCGTCCACTGGTGCTTCTTCCACGTCGTCCGACTCGCTCGTCTCCAACGCGTTGCAGTATCATTACCATCACCACGCCCAGCACGGCGCTCCGGGACTCGGGCCACCGGCGCCGAACAATCTGCTCGAATTGGAACGGCGTTTGGCTGCTGGTGTCGGTGGTGCCGGTGTTGGAGCCGGCGGCACCGGCTCTTGTTTCGACCCCTCCGCTCCGTCGTCGTCGTCACCGTCATCGTTGCTATTTTCCAACCTGCTCCAACGGGAACGTCTGGAACTCGAACAGCGCAGCCGTCTGATGATGGGCCGTGCACCGCCAGCCGAGGCCAGTTTCCTCCTCTCGTCGCCCAGACCGCCGACCCCTGCCGCTGCCGCCCATGTCGCCCACACTGCTCCGCCTCTGTCACTGGTGCCCCACCCGCCTGGAAGCGGCACGCATCTGGCCACGGTCGACAGCCTTCGTCTGGCGATGTTGTCCGCTGCAGCCGCGGCAGCGATCTCGAACAACAACACCACCACCAATACCACCGTAAGCAACGGCCAACAACAACAGTTCGGCGGTGATCCCCAAGCGGCGGTGGCGGCGGCGGCGGCCACGACGGCCTCCGCGGTCTCGCTACCCGGCTTCAATCCCATCCCCGGCAGACAGCTGGCACCCCAATTGCACGGCTTCGGCTCATCTCCGGCGACGGCTTTGTTTGGTGGTAACGCGGCCGTCGCAGCAGCAGCAGCCGCCGCTGCTGCCGCGGCCGCCGCCTCAGCCGTCAACGGAGGTGGAGGGGGAGCTGGTAGTAAGTACAGTCCCGCCGCGGTGAACTCGTTCAGCTCCACGTTGGAACTGTTGGCCAGGCAGAAGCGCGAATCGATGCTCGGATCCGTCTCCCACGCTGCTCACGGACGGTGAGGAAAATTTCTCTGAGACGCATGAAGAAAAAAAAATACATATATGTATATTATCAGACAACAACAGTGCATTTATGGTTTTTTATTCATCTTATATATTATTATTATTATATTTTTTGAAATGAGCAAATGTTTTTGAAAAAAGAAACTCGACAGCAGTAGTATATGTTGTCTGTCTGTCGTCTGTTTTGTATTTCTTATTATTTTTTAAAAAACACTACTCCCGGGCCACTGCTGTACTATATATATATATTTATTTATTTATCTGTAATCTTTTTTACTCCAGCTTGAAATTGTTGCACTGTTTATTTTTTGCTGTTTTCATTTTTGTTCGCACTTTTTCTCATTATTATTAATTTATTTATTTGTCATAATATTTATATATATGAAACAAAAGTTTGTTGTTTTTTATTATTTAAAAAAATCTTTTACCTGCGCCACTGACTTTGCCGCCACTGTTGTGCATCACGCATTATTTTATCATTGGATAAATAAAACTTTGTTCGTTGACACTGGTTCTCGTTTGAAAAGTATGTATATCATCATCTTCTTTTTCAATTCCATCAGTCGGCTTTATTCTGTTTTTCAAATAAATTACCAACATGTAAATTTGCATCTCTGAACGAACAGTTGGACCACACTATATATATATGCACCACAAAGTAATGGCTGAAATGCTGACCACTGAGAGCAACAACAACAATTCACCAAAACCCACTACTCACTGAAAGCATCTGCTTGATGAAATTCTTCTTTTTGATCAGTGACAGTCAGAACTGAAGCGAACCAGGATCATACATACATACATACATATACATCTCTGTTCATGAATACACGCACAATACACACACATACACACAGAGCGGTCGTTTCATAAAGATGCATACCTCTGTGGTGGATCCCACACAAATCAGAGACTCACAGTGGAAGAAAAATGGGGTTGTTTATGGAGATATTTCACGGAGCTTGTACATTAATAAAAAAGAAGGAATATCTTTTTCAACCAAAAGCTCGAACTGTTTGGTTTCACCATTGACTATTGTTCCATTACCTCTTAAGCACTCACTATTCGTTTGCGACTCTTCTTAGTGAAATTTTTTTTCCATATTATATATGTCTATTATTTATTTTTATGAAAATTAAAGAATACATCATGTGTATTTTTTGAGCTTTACGCTAGCCAATGAATAATGACTTTCCCATTAACAGTGTAATATCATTTTTTTGCCAATAAAATAAATAAACTTTTTGTTCATTGACCGTGAGTGCTTTTAGTGCAGTAAATTTAAATTTTCTTTCTTCAAATAATTTGATGAAATAAATGTAAACAAAAAATGCAAGTTAATTAGCTACTGAAAAATAATGACAGAAAAGAATGTTTGTTTTGCTTGTTGTTGAAATGGTTAAACGATGGTTTATTCAAATTCAAACTGACGTTAGTGGAATCGATTGATTTCCGTTTATTAAACAAATTCAGATGGAAAAAGAGAGCTAATCGAAAATTTTGAACTAGAAAAATTGTTTAAATTGGCAACAATTAAGTAAATATGTACTTTAAACAAACTAACTTTAAAATATCTGCAACTTTAAAGGAAATTTTTAAAAATGAGCTCTGTTCGTTAAAATTAGAAAAACCCAGTCAGTAGCCAGTTAGGCAGTTGCAACATCAGTAGTGACAGTGGCAATAATTTCTTCTCACAGTTTTGCTGAAAGCAAACAAATAAGTACACTTGACCAAGAAAGAAACAAACAAGCAGAAAACAACAAACGGATCGTCTATTTTCCAATGCTACCCTATTCAGAGCATACTGTAGAGCTCCGAATGTTGGTGACGGTGACGGCAGTAGCAGCAGCTCTTTTGGTCCAGTTATCTCCATGTTCAGCTTTAATCGACGATAATTACGATATTGAAGATTACATAAGTCTTGAAGTCGCAGAAAACAACGATGCAATTAAGAATCTTTTCCAATGCCCTATAAACAAAATCTGCGGCATTTACCAATATCCAAATGAACTGACGCAAGCAATGCCGTACGATTTGGCAATGGCTTTGGCTATTCAGCAGTGTAAAAAATTAATGGTAAACGGAAATCTGCCTGACGGCTTCATCAAATCGGAATATAAAATTCCTGGACCTAACAGTCCTGAGTGGATTAGAAGCATTTTGCCACCGTCGTCAAAATTTGTCTACAACCGGAACAACGAAAATGCCATAGTGTTAAATAGAAATGGAACATTCAGCATGATTCCATTTTCCGAAACGTTTGGCACAGAAGATTTCATGAAAGGCTTTGCATCACTAAACACTCCTTTATGCATATCTCCATTTTCATTAGAAGGAAATGGATTTCAGAAGCACCGATGCGATTTGGCCAAAAAGTACACCCATTTTATCTGCATTGGGGACAAAATCAGAAAGTGCAACCGTTATGACCAGAACAAAAACTGCATCTGCCCGCCAAACAGGAGCGGAACCATGTGCGAAATCAGTGAGTTGTGTCACTTTGAAAATCTTTTTATCTTTTTCAGTTATGGAAATTTTAAATTGGAAAATTATATTTGAAAATTTTTTAATTTTTTCAACATTTTCTACGTTATTTTTCTCTTTCAAACAATCTTCCGCTTGTTCAGAATCGATCAGCAGCGAATATAATCCCTGCCAAAACGGTGGTACTTACTATGCTTCCTTGAGGGGCAACATTTGCCTATGCAAATCGCCATACAAGGGGACCTATTGTAAAGGTTTGTTAATTTTGTTCTTATTGAACAATTTTTCAAAATTGTTCATCAATTTCCGTTTTGCATTTGTTATATATACATTTATTTATTTATTTATTTATTTATTTCATTTCGTGCTCTTTCAGATAAATTCCTGTGCTACGAAAAACCCTGTCTGAACAACGGTGTGTGCAAAAGTGATAATTTAACGCACCATTCCTGTGAATGCAGACTACCTTATTGGGGAGAACGTTGTGAAAGTATGTTTGTTTCTTTCCTTCATTTCCATTTATCATATTTTCGACTATTAATATTTTTTTAAAAGTATTATAAATCAACAAAACATTCAAATTCAAAACATTAGAAATCAAAAATCGATTGATATCGAACTGAAAAACTGCAATGCTCGCTCTCTTTAACTGACAAGACGATTTATTTTACAGATGTAAATTACTGTTTGGAAGGTAAAAATCCATGCAACAATGGCGGAACGTGTGTAAAAATAGAAAATTTATACAAATGTATTTGTCCACCTGGATATGCTGAGCCATTCTGCAGAACTGGTAAAATGCCTCATTGCTCTTATTCTTTCTTATTTTTTCTTTTAAAACAATTTTATTTTTATCAACACTGTTTCATAACACTAAATTTAAATTTAATTTAGATTATTCAGCTTCCTACAGATTCCATATTTGCATTGGAATTGCATCGTATCTGCTTGTGACTACAGTAATATTTTGTTGTGTGTTTATGCATTGCAACAAAGTGTATAGTGGCAAGTTTAAACTTTTAGAGCAAGGTCTTTTATCAGAGGTACAACAAATACATATTACATATTGTTTTTTATGTCATATTAAATTATTTAAATGCTATTATGCATAATTTTACATTTAATTATCGATCTGTTACTTTAAATGACGTTCATTTAAAAGAATGAATATTCTTTTTTTAATATTCACAGTTTGCTTTTTTAATTTGTTGATCAAAACTATTTTCATGATGCATTTGAAGCAGGCTGAATCGACAGTAAAGACGGAAATGAAAGAAGAAAAGAAACTGAATAAAAACATTGACACTCCAATAAAACCATCTGCTACAGATAAGAAAAAATTAGAAGGTATAATATTCTTTGAAAATTCTACTATTTCATAACTGTAGAATTCAATTCAGAAATTTTTGACTTTAATTAATCTTTCGTAACTTAGCTGTAAAAGTAATGCAATGGCTAAGATTAACACGTAACAATAAATGAAAAATTACTCTTTTTAAGCAGTTGAGAGAATGACAAAATGCTTCATGTATGTGTACAATATAAGCAGTGCAATTTTTGAAAGTCAAAATTGCATTTGACTATTTATTCATTTAGTTATGTGTCATATTTAGTGTTTATTTCTGCTGTTTGATTCATAATGATGAAACTATCTGCATAAACTAAAAACATTAATAGAATTTTATTTTTTAGGTGAGATAAAGAAACCTGAGAAGGATTATTATGTTATTCCTGAATTAAGTGATGAAGGATTCATGGCATCCAATCCAAGATGAATTTTACACAATAATTGATCTTATAATAATGATTTAAATTTAATAAAATGCCACATTTTTGATATTGTTCTTGTTTGCTGACTTGCAATTTTAATTGAAAACTGAAAAAGTAGCATTTAAAATATGAAATTACATCATAATTGCTTTTAAAGCATTCTGCAGTTGTAAGGTAATAAGGGCATATCATGTTCATATTAGTAAAGTGAATTCCGCAATCCAGCGAAAATGTTGGTATAATAAATACATATTGCACATTGTTTTTTTATATCATATTAAACTGCTTTAATTTTATTATGCAGAATTATATTTAAGTATAATTAAGCTGCTATTTTAAATGACGCTCATTTTGATATTCAACTTGAAAAGTAAATTTACTGCCTTGTAATGTTCATTTTCGAATGGATAAATTTGTTGATCAAAACTATTTTCATAATGCATCTGATGGAAGCTCAGTCAGTTAAATCGACCGAACCAGAGGAAGTGAAGGAAGCGGCATAAGTGGAGAAAAGCATCTATTTCAGCTATTACAAAATTGGAAATTAAGATATTATTTTAAAATTATATTTTTCCATAGCAGTAGATGGAATTCAGTTCAACAATTTTTAACTTTAATTCATGTTTCATAACTTAACTGTAAAAGTAATGCAATGATTAAGTTTAACAAATAGCAATAAATCACCAATGGTTGCTTTCAAATAGTCGAAGAGAAGGCAAAATGCTCGATGTATGCTGCAAGCAATGCAAATTTTGAAAGTTATAATTGCGAAATTGCATTTTTGATGATTTATTTGTTTGTTTATGTTTCAGCTTTTTATTTAAAGTGTTTGAAGAATAACAATGAAACGGAAAATTTCTTGATAAACTTTAATAGATTTTTCTTTATTTAGGTATATAAAAGTCGGTTGACAGCGACTGCTACATTATTTCTGATTTACATGACCAGGTTTCATCAAATTGGATTCAAAATGAATTGGATGCAAACATTTATTTTATCCTTATAATTTACATTTACTTAGTGATCAAATAAAATTTTGATATTGTTCTTTTCTATCGACTTGAAATTTTAAATAAAGCTGTATTCAAATTACACGTGGCATTTAAATACAAAACTTCAATGATGCAGTTGTATGGTAATAAAAATAAATTTAAAATGTTTATATGAAGTTTGTAATACAATGTGAATATGTTCAAAAATTATCACTAATTTTATAAAAAAACGTCCAGAATAATCAAATATTAAACAGAAATGCAGTGAATAATTTAGTTCGAATAATTAGATAGTTTTGGAATAAAATATTCTCTATATAAAAAAATAATCACGTGCAATATGCCGACATTTGCAAACAATATGTAATTATATTTATATTAAGATGTAACAAATTATGATATGATGCTGATATTTTTTTCCATCAGGAACCAAATTATTTTTGCTTTTTATATTATTTTCATATTGTCGTGATGGGTAACTGGATTTTTTACCATTGTGCAATAAAATTTAGCAGTATAAAAATTTCTTTTTTCTTCATAAAATTTAATCGGCATTACTACGGTAACTGAATCAACTGCATAAATTTAATTTGAGAAATTTTCAATTTTATTTATTTTACGTATGAACAATTTTTATTTTGCACTGTTGTTCTTATCCCCATTTTCTTTTGTTTCAGTCGAAACAGAAAAATGGTACAACAATTGCTTACTGAAGAATGTGCTATATGAGTTGTTCAGACGGAGATGATCTGAAATTAAATAAATCAAATGTACAGTAATGGAATTTCAACTGAAGGCAGAAATTAAATTTATTACACATTTTTTGCAATTCAAATCATCAGAGTAATCTATCAATATTGTAATTCGATTTATCAGATTTAGAATCTTCTGAAAAAAGCAGTTTTTGCATATGTATATGTATATGTATATATTATATGAATGATACTTTTTAAACAGTTAACAAATTATTACATGAATGTCAATTATCTATCTAATTACTATCTAATTTTTAAACAAAAAATACGGTATATTTTCCATTTACAAGATAATGTTTACTTACAATATCCATTCTTTTCCACTTTAAGACTACCAAATTCTGGTACCATATGCATCTGCAGTCGAAAATAAGGAGTAATCATTTCCATTTCATCTACAGACGTGAGTGATTGGTCTGTAGTAAAATAAATTCCAACACCAATGTCCTGATTGCTTGTACTTTTAATATACCAGCTAAAATGAATTTTTTTTGCTAATCAAGTAAAAAAGTTACACTATTGAAAATCATTTACTTTAAAACCGAATTTGATTTGGTTACATGAAGTGGAATCAGTTTTTGCGACTGACGCCCAATTGTTATTTCTTGTATATCTGCTGGTCTGTAACAATCATTGAAATATAATTCACGCGGAACGAGGCCACCGTATGATATCTGAAAATATTTTTAATTAGCATTGCTCAGTATTTTTTTCTTAACTTTTAGGCATTACTAAAAAAAATTAGTCCACGTCATTCCTTCATTTTAGAAATTATTTTCATTCAATGCAATCTGGTAATTTTGAAAATGAAGTTGCATAATAATAATGATGATGAAATAAAAAAAGCAATGTATTTATCAATGAAGGATAACAGCCATTTAAACTTCAGTGTAATTATAAATGGAAACTGAATTCTATTATCATTTGCTAAATTGAAACATTATAAACAATTTGAAATACTTCTTCGTAATTGAACAAAATTTCTGCATATGCCACTTGTGTTTAAAATTCTACACTGAAAATTATATTTAAGCTTGCATTCAGCGGGTCTGTTAGCAAACTGAAGAATGTACTAATAAGAGAACAAACACTAAGATATTCTCTTAAATCTCTAAAAATTTAGAATTAAGAAACTGATCTTTGTGGAAAACTGCATATTTTATAATTCTAAATACGGAACTTAAATAAAAAAGCATTTTATTAAAGAAGAATAAATTTGTCAAAAAATAAACTTTTTATATTCTAAAAATATGAGTAATGATTAATAAATTTGTTTGGAAAACAGTATTTTTGAGTTTACTTACTTTATGAGTACACTTTGGATCATTATTATTTCCATAACAGTGCCCGCCGTAATAAGCAGGAATGTATTTAGCAGGAATGTCCTTTTGTAATGCTTCCTTGTAATCATCTAAAATAAATACATTAACTTGTATGTTTTACTTATGTAAATGTGCAATTAACCTCCTAAAATTTGAATTTTCCGCTTTGTATTTTCATCCAAAACCGGTCGAATGATGGAATATATCACGTTGAAAATGTTTGGTGCTGAAACAGACAATAATAAACTGCTGAACATTTAAGAGACTTTAATGCTAATAAATAAAATGTTCGTGAAGAATCACATTCATTTTTATAATTGCAGCTCATAAAACATTCCACAACAATTGCAAACATTTGAAATTGAATGTCATTAATTAGAAAAGAAATGACAAAAAATAAAATTATATGAAGTCTGTACTTTTACCAGCCAAACTGAATAAATGATAAATTAGGTAAAGGAAGATTATAGAAATTACATAAAGTTATTTATTTTAACAACATACATACCATTAATAACATAAAGCTTGTACAAAATTTCTGGAGCGTGTTGTTCTAAATTTGAAGCAATCTACAAAAATGCTAAACTCTTATAAAAATTATTCAGATAGCATAAAGCGCAATGAATTTTTCAGGAATATTTTTCTACTGCTAGGAACCTGCAAAAAGATGTCCACTCCAGGCTTCCATAAGTGTTGAGATCCAATGCCCTTTAAATCCAGGACATAAATAGCTTGAAAAATGCATTTTTGTTTCTAATAATTAAAAAAAGAAAATAATTGTCATTGCAAAATAAAGTTTCAAAAAATATTACCTACCTCCTTTGATAACTGTTCGCATAATAAACGAGTTTCTTCCTGCCAAATTAGCATTGTTAAAAGCATCTGACTTCCTTTAAACGATGATAATAAACCTGAAAATGGTTTTCTTCAGTTATAATTAGTGATGATATGATAAATAATCTTCATTAAAATATGTTTCGAAAAATTAGATAAGTCGAAAAGAAAGCTATCAATTAAGACAGTTTAAGGCTTTGTTGTTATGATTCTGTTTGGTATTAATATTATTATAAAAATTATATTAACTAAAAACTGGCATGCCTGCTTTCTTTATGAGCTTTGATTGCTAAAGTGTAATTTAATAAACTGAATTACTACCTTTTGGATCTATCCCACCAAAAGGAAAGTAAACCACTGGTCTTCCTTCGTTGTCTTGGCCGAAATCTCCTCGTGTAAAATACTTCGCAAATTGTGGATTAATGGCAATCTTTTTCACTGGTGACTCATCATCCAGATGCATTACTTTTCGATATTTCAAATGCTTAAAATAATGTATCAAAACATTTAGTTTAAATATTGCACCCTATTTAATATCGAATGCTGCTCATAATTTTAATACAGTATTTAAACAAAAGTTGTGATTTATCATTCAAATACTGCATTTATCTGATTTTTTTATATTCATAGATTTAATTCAGTCGAAATTTGTTAATTCTTAGATGAATAAATGCCTTACATTTCAAATTTTAGGTCAAGAGCTCGTTTCACTAGAACTTCGTCTGTCCTTCTTGTTTACTGGTTATTGATGTCAGAATATACAGATCGCCTAGGAGAAGAATCTTGCAAAAATTTTGAAAAATTTTTTTCTCACTATTCTTAATATTTAGAGCAAAGTGAAGATAGTTCGTTTAATTTGAAATGATCATTCTACTCCACTACGAGTGCAGATGCTGAATAAATGAAGACAAGTTTCATGTCCCCACAAGTACTACAAAGAAAGGTTATTCAAATTGGCGAGAAGAAAAAGAATTCTAGAATTAAAGTTTCATAATGTAATGCTGCTTAATTTTTCCATGTAAAAAATTTGATGATCAAATTTGAAATATCAACACGCACAAAAGCAATTCGGCAAAACATACGGCTGTAATACAGCTATTCAGTTGATATTTTATACAATTCAGTTTCATATTTTAAAGATTAAAATAATTTTAATAGGATATTTCAGCGGTTAATTTGAAATAGCTTAATGTTGCTCTCAGGCACTGCTTGTGTTCCTCTTATTTTTTAAGCTGAGAAATTAACTTTGAAAAATTTCCTTGCTATTTAAGAACTTTTAAATGCAAATCAGGCTACAAAACAATTTTCTTATCATTCATCTTTTTTTCAATAAATTTCATTCGATTTCAATTATATATTATTGCTCTATTTTGTTTTTATAGAGTACTTCCAGAGAAAATGTTGACAACAATTCAAAACAAATTTAATTAATAAGTTTGCCAGTTTTTAGCAATGATAAATTGTACTTATCAGAATTATGATTAATTTTTATTCTGAAATCTGCACTTAATAATGTAAAATTTGTCTTTCTTTAAAAATAACTGCACAATAAATTTAAGCATAATATGATGTGAACGTAAAATAGTAAAAGAAAAAGGTAATAATCAAAGCAATACGTATATATATGTATATACCTCTCGAAGCATTGCTTCTGCTTTGTTAATATCAAATTTTCTGGCTAAATTTTCAAAATTATAAACAATTAGAAGCAAGTTAAGAAAATATAATATAAAATAAAATAATACCTCTCAGCCATCTGAGCAAAAAAATGGGATTTTTGAGAAAATATAATTTATCTGAATCAGCTTCAAAACGTCGGTAAAACTGAAAGGAGAACACAAATTGCACATTTTGTCAATACAAAAAAGCAAAATAAACAAACAACCAAACAAAATAAATAAACAAATAAGTAAATATACTTCTTCGTGTATTTGTTTTTGCCTTTCGGAAAGTTTGGACATCTCTGATTCGTAAATTGTATTGCTTGTTAGCATGGTTTAGGATGATGATGTGTCCAAAAATATTATATACAGCAGCTGATAGAAATTTCTCTACTGGGGTTTTGTTGTGCTGTTGTTGGGCTTCCGACCTTGAAATTGGAATATATTCTAGGCTGGATGTATGTTCAATGTGTTGAAAATTGGCAAGTTCAAGTTGTTGATGTGCTGTTCACTGGTCTGATGCTTGACAGCAAATGCTGCTACACGTCAGCCAGCCTCTGTTATGCCTGCGTTCTGGTTTCTGTAAAACCCGTCCCTGACCTGCCGTCGCATGATTCTTTTCTTCTTGTCGTCAACTGTTTTGACAGTTCTAATGCAAATGTCTTCGTTTCAACCGTTTCAAAGCTGCTCAAATTGGCTTGGCTAAATGCAATACAGCAACAACATCACAACGACCTGATTTTTTCAAAGAAATATACGATGAGAATAATTTTTTGTATCTGTTGTTTTTGCAATTTGTTGCGATTTCTTTTTTTTTTCTTTTCTCAATCACCCCATTTCAATCAAGCAAATTTACTACTGTAAATTTTTGAGTCTCTTTTTTTTTAAATTATTATTATTCAAAATTGAAGGGATTCTAAAGCTGAAGGTCAGTAATATATAGCTTCATCGTTACTAGTATGCCTAGCGCATCCAATACAACAATGAACAAACTCCAACGTATAAACTGAGACCTTTGAGCCTGACAACGCTTGAACAATGAATAACCAAAATGGCTTGATCGATTAGATTTGCAATACTGTTGGTGAAATAAATTTTTCTACATCATTTTCTTGTCGACCATTAATTATACAAATGACATTGGCAAAGAAAACACACCCATACAGTTTAACCTTTGCCGTTTTCGTTTCATTTCCCATTTTTCAAGTCAAGTTTAAATTAAAATTTCAATTTAAAAATTAAATTTAAATAAAAACATGTTGTATACGATTTGAAAATACTACTACTACTATTATTATTATTCACCATGTGAAATATTTATATCTAAATAGTCACGCACATATTGTTTGAATTAATAATTCTTCTTCTATTTTCAAACCTTAATCTCAATCAAAATCTTCTGATGCATTTTTCTGATGATTTACATAAATTACATGATGATGATGATGATGAATTATATATTAAAAAACTTCATTATTAATGATTAATACGTGTATGAATAACATGACATCAGCAATTATGAGTAATGTTTTATTTGTTCGCTTCATTCCAGTAGTATCAAAGTTTTCTGAAAATGTGCATCATATCAAAAAATAACGTAGGTGTTAACAGCAAAAATCAGTCAACAATCAACAGCAACAACAGTTCCAATTAAATGTATCTACTATCAATAGAATCAATAAGTAAACTACGTCAAACGTAAAATTGTATAGTGTAAAATTTGCAATTAAACCATATCTTGTCATCTATCAAATATAGCTGTATAGAAAATTTTTAGTTTCAAAAAAATCTACTACGCATTGCTATTCATTATCTAAAAAATAGCTTTATAAGAATGAAACAAGAAAGCAATAAAATTATACTGTATTTAAGTTATACTGACAGAGGTTTACACAACAGCCCTTTGATTTCTATCCTCCTTGTTATATGGTAAAAGTTCTATTTTATATACTTTAGCTGACAAAATTTTACTTGAAAATTTCAAAACTTGTAAAACTTAAGCTTTTAAATTTTACTGAAATATTACAATTCAAATTCTCCTAACACTGTTCATTAAAATTACCTATTCGCATGTTCAAATAGCACCGTAAGAGACCGTAAGTATAATAAACTAAAAATGCCATTGAATATTTTTATTGGACCTAATTAAGAAAATTTCCTTTAGCGTTTAATTAATCTTGTGATGAAGTAAAATTTGAAAAATTAAATTCAGAAATATATTTTTTGCTGATTGAAGTAGGAAGCATTAAAGATAGCATTTCTGATAATCAAGTTATGTTCTTACTGTAAATCATCAATTAATTTGCTATGAGATGAAGAAGCAGTTTTGGCCATTGCTGGTTGACTATAGAATCAAAGTAATATTTTTGAAGCGAAATTAAAACTCCATCATTTATATTGCTGATTGGTTCAGTCAAGTATACAAATAAGCAAGTTTCGGGTATGAAAATTTATTATTATGTTATTAGTTTAGTATACATCTGTATATATATGTATTATGTGTTTAGTTTATGACTATATTTGATATTTTAAATGATTGTAATTATACTATTATTATAAGCGTTGGCCGTATTTGCTTTTAATAAAAAATTATGATAGTGAATTGAAATTGAAAATTATTTAGTTACTTGGCCAATCTGTTATATTCATTTGACTTTCAGATGACTGTTTCTTAAATTGGCTGTATATTTACATCGGCGATATTTTATTGTGAAGAAATTTAAATTACAAAGCCTTATGATGGAAACTCAGCCATCACGGTTTGTTGCTCGGGTAAGTGATGTATCATTAGAAAATGTACCGTTTACCGGATGTTTATTTTTTAATTTTTAGCAATTTTAATTTATAATCACTTTATCTTTTTCATAATTTTTGGACACGAATTTTTTGCTCATGTAAAAAATTATTCAACTTATCGTCATTTTCATTGTCTTTTATTCACCTTAAATATAGTCATATAATCCATAGTTTTTAATCTATCGTTATTTGGTTCTTTATTTAGAAATTTGTTACTGACTTACATACATTAAATTGTTATTTATTAAATTATTATTATTACCTTAAAAATTTAGTTATCACGTTTTATAATGATAAGAATAATAATGAATAATTTTGCACTTTACTTTTATATAGTTTCTGCCACTTATAAATTGGGTATGTAGCATTATGTATTATTTTATGGATTGAATTTTTTATTCATTACAGTATACCTACATTTTCTAGATTGATAAGTATTATTTTTTGTTTTGGTCAGGTTGTATGATAATACTTGAGGAATATTTTTGCTTTGTTTTGCTTCATCAAAACAATAAAAGTATTTTAAAAATAATTTATTTGATGATCTTCAATTATGAAAGAAAATTTATAGATATGCGTCTGTTGTCTTATATTAATAGTTTATTTAAACTGTTTTTGTTTAGGAATGTTTTTTGGTTGATAATGATGAACTCTGGGAAACATTTCAAAATTCTTCGCCGGATTTTACCCCTAAAGTGGATGCAGTACCAGAGAAGCATTTTTCAGATTCATTCGAACTATTGAATGAGTTTAAATTGTCTGGCTTTTTATGCGATATAACAATCAAGGTTGAAGGAGGGGAATTTCGATGTCACAAGTCAGTTCTCGCTGCAACTATTCCATACTTTCGTAGCATGTTTGCCTCTGAGATGAAAGAATCCCACCAAGAAGAAGTGGAAATCCGTGGCGTTTCAGCTGATTCATTTAAACGTATACTTGACTTTGTCTATACAGGCAAAGTAACGTTAACAATGGAAAATGTACAATACTTGCTTTGCACTTCTTCGTTTTTCCAAGTGGACAACCTTTTTCACTTTTGTGAGACTTTCTTAGAGCAGCGCTTATCTCCAAACAACTGTTTGTGGATTCGTAAAATTTCGTTAATGTATGATTGCCAGTACTTGCTCAAGTGTGTTGACGAGTACATTTTGGAGCATTTCAAAGAAGTTTGCGAAGTACCCGATTTTTTGGAAATTACTTTTGACCATCTTGAGCAGCTTATCTCAGACTCGAACTTGAACGTCTCCAGCGAGTCGGATGTTTTGGCAGCGGTAATGAAATGGGTGCTGTTGGATATGGATGCTAGATATCGCTATTTGGTTGATTTATTCACGAGAATTCGTTTCCAACATCTTCCGCTAGCCTTTTTATTGCGGAGTGTAGATGCAGACCTCCTCAGAAAAGTACGTTCCTTAAGTATACATTATTAGTGATGTTTGAAAATGGGCGCTCTATTGTCCAAAACATAAGAAAAGAAGAAAATATGTTTATTTTTTTTACTTTTTTTGACTTCAGATATGTTCCGATGTGCAAGTACATGAAAAACTGGTACACAGTTTGATGACATTGCTGTATCAAGATACAAGTGTGTTGAATGCAGCTAACTTGTTGAACATAAAGCCAACGTTACCTAGGAAGAGTACGGCGGGTGTGATTTTCTGCGTTGGAGGCCGTGGTAGTAACGGTTTTCCATTTCGGTCAGTAGAAGTGTACGATTGGCGCCGAGATCGTTGGTTCCCCGTATGCAGCATGATATATCAGCGACGTCACGTTGGTGTAGTTTCAGCTAATGGAATGGTTTACGCTATTGGTGGTCACAGCGGCACTGACCATCTGTCCAGTGTGGAAGTATGCTGCTGTTTTTCAGTTTTGTTTTTTTGTTTTTGAAAATGTTCATTGTTTAGGTATTTGATCCATCGATTGGCTTTTGGGCAAGCACCGCATCGATGAACACGAATCGTCGTGGTATTGCCACTGCGCATCTAGAAGGTGCCATTTATGCAGTTGGAGGCTTGGACGATTCAGCTTGTTTCAGCAAAGTTGAACGTTACGATGTAGAAATGGCCAGTTGGTCATTCGTATCTAGAATGAACGTACCACGCGGCGGTGTCGGCGTCACTACATTAGGTGGCTATTTGTTTGCCATCGGGGGTAACAATGGCACTTCAGCCTTGGATAGTTGCGAACGATTCAGCCCCTATTTGAATCGTTGGACGACCATCGCCTCAATGGTTCAGAGAAGAGCCGGTGCCGGTGTTGCTGCACTGAACGGAATGATGTATGATGCTATGCGTTTTTTTTGTTTCGTATTATTTATTTATTGATTTATTCATTGGCTTGAAAAGTAGATTGTTTGTGTGTGTGTATGTATATGTGCGGTGTGAGAGGTGAGAATGAATGAATTGTTGTAATTTTGATTGATTGAAATTTAGATATGCCGTGGGTGGATTTGATGACAATTCGCCTTTGAGTTCAGTGGAAAGATACGATCCTGCGTTGGACATTTGGACAATGGTTCCTCCGATGTCGTGTCCACGTGGGGGTGTGGGTGTGGCGGCTATGGGCGGTCGCTTGTATGCAGTCGGCGGGCATGACGGTACGAACTATTTGAACACGGTCGAAGCGTTCGATCCAGTCGAAAACAAATGGACACCGGTTGCTTCTACTTTACACTGTCGTGCTGGAGCAGGAGTTGCTTGGTGTAATTGTTCGGTTGAAATGTTGATTTCAAAGACCATGGCGATTTGCAGGAAGACAGTTTGAATCTGTTGTCAGTATGGCTAATGAATGAATGAATGAATGACTTGAGATTGCCTTCTCGAGAAGTGAACCCGCTGAATGAATTTTGCGCTTCAATGAATTTCATTGCATCATTTTTTAACTGAAATTAAAAAATAGTAGTATCAAAGTTTATGGGGGGTAAGTTGGGGGTTTATTTTGTAAAAAGAGAATTTCAAAAGAAAAAACAGTAATAATAAATAATTGTCAATTTCTTATGGAATTGGGCATGAAATTGCGGACGAAAAACACTTTGGATAGGATGCGTTTGAATGCTTTGGCAAAATCTGGACTGAATACGGTGTATATAATCGGATTCAGAGCCGAATTGACATAGCCAAGCCAGAGGAAGACACTTTCCAACAGTGGTGAAATGGAACAGCGACTGGTCGAGTGGTCAGTTTCGTCAGAAGAAGGGCAAGCGATTGGCCGGTACAAGGCGAGCACGAAAAACGGCAGCCAGCAGAGCACAAAAGTGCCAGTTACGACGGCAAGGGTCCGAGCAGCTCGGGCTTCTCTTTTTGGTGAACTTTTCTGCCTGTTGTCATTAGTGGTGGTGGTGGTGGTTTTGAAGAAAATTTCGGGAATAGTTTTACGACGAGTTTGATTTGGCTTTTTGGCAGCGTTTTTGCAATTTTGCAACACGGTGACCGTCGAATAGGACCGTTCTGGGGGCGCTGGCGGCACGGCGGTGCAACTTTCTTCCCCCTTCAACGCCGTTGCGCTTCGATCGAGCAGACAAGTTTCGGTTTCGGTGGTCACCACGGATGAGGTAATGAATCCCGGCGTGCTTTTGCGTTTCTTTTCGCGCTGTATACGCTTTTTTGCCACGACGTAGATGCGCCAGTAGAGCAGCATCAGCAAAAACAGCGGGGCGTAGAATGCGGCGACGGTGCTGAATATCTGATAAGTCAAATCCTGCGAGATCAGACAGACGTGCTGGTGCAGCACTCTGTCGGCGAAACGACTGTCTTTCCAGCCGAACACTGGCGGAATGGAAATGAGCAACGCGGTCAGCCACACCAACGCGATCATCGCCATTATGCGACTGCGATTGCGACGTTGCACGTATGCGACGTCGCTGACCGACCAGTAACGATCCAACGCGATGACGACCAAATTCAATATTGACGCACTGCAGGAGAGGACGTCGAAAAATACCCAAAAATCGCACATCAACAAGCCCAAAGTCCACCGGTTGGTCATGTCGTAATAGAAAGCCAACGGACTGACCACCGTGCCGACCAGCTCATCGGCCACGGCCAATGACAATATCAAATAATACTGTACCCGTTGTAGACTGCGTTCGGTGAGAATGGCGATTATGACCAACGCGTTGCCGACGACGGTCGTGGCGACGATTACCGCCAAAATTGAACCCAGCAAAACTGAACTGGTCACTGGCCGACTGTCGACCACCGACATGTCGGTGTTGTTCCTCTCCAAGCTCATCTGATTTACAGATCTCGCTGACGCTGACAGAAAAGCTGTCCACAACTACTTACTTGTGTATTGAGAATTTTGTATCGTCCACTCAGTCCACTTTTTCAATCCAACTATAAAAATTAACCAACATTAATTAAATGATTCATTTAAGATTAATCAAACATAGCACAGTAGTGTTGATGTTGTTGTTTCTTTTTCCAGCTAATTTTGTTTAAAGCTTCAAAGCTGTTTTCTGTTTCCTCAAATGAAATATAGCAAACATTTTCGCGATTCAATAAAATGCAGAAAATCTTCTGAAAACTTTCAATCAAATAATGAAATTAATAATAATAATAAATTTCCTACAACGCTGAAATATTATTCAATATATAAAAGAAAACTGTGAATTCTGATCCAAATAAAAAATAAATTTTCTTTCTCTTCCTAATTTAATTTTTAATTACATCCAAATGTTCATTTATTTCTCTCACGATTTCCATTCAAATTGAAACAGTTACAAAATAATAAATACAAATTAAGCAAATATTGTACAAAAAAATCTTGAAGACTACTTTTTTAATTAAGCTACAATAAATTTGCAGCAGCATATCGAAATACGACAACAACTGATCAGAAATTATATTATTATTATTCGAGCGATTAATATAAAATTTCGAAAATTTGTATACAACGTTTCCAATATAATGTGAACATGAAATTGTTTCCCTGAAACTATTCCATTAAAACCAATAAATGGTATCAATTTTTTCAAATAGCATCAATCTTCTTACGTCACATTAATTTCCGCAAAGGTAAATTCAATTTTAATAATTTTCATTCTTTAATCAGTATGTATCTTTTCAAAATTCAATCTATTTCATTTTGTTCAAATAAAGCTAGCAAGAAAGAATAATTCTTGAAAAAAACAATATCATGCTAAAACTGGATTTGTTTTTACATCAAATATTGCATAATAAAATGGAAAATCTGTAATTGGTATTGGTCTGGAGAAAAAGCTTTAATCCCAGATTCCCTTGCTTTAGAATAAAAAATAATTACAAATATTTTGTTAAATTATTAAAATAATCAAACTTTTCAAATGAAATCATCGAACTTATTTACCAAATAATGAATATTTTTGTGCATGAAAAAAGTTGTTTAATAATTTCAGTTATGAGAGGAATGTGAATGAATCCAATAAAAAATCAATGAAAGGTATGCTAACGAAGCAGCTTAAGCAAAGAAAAATCAATTCAGATTAAAACTACTACGAAACCAATACTTGCGTGGGAAAATTATACAGAACATATCCGAAAAATTAACATCAAGCATGCTTTATTTGCTTTGGATAAATATTATTCAAAAATACAAGTGCAAATTGAAAGAGATAACAGTTTAAAATTCCACTTACTGATTCACATGATGATCAAATAAAAATCTGTTTAATAAACAGTTTTCCATAAATGACGCTATAAAAAAGGAAGGAAATCAAATAACATAGAAGAAGCACAGGCACTGCTTAAAATTTTTGCTTCTTTGATAAATAAATGAATGAATTTCAGTTTCATTTAATGACCTGGTGCAAATAAGAAAACTGCCAATGCAGTTCTTGAATATTATTTATAATTGAAGTAAGAGTTGGGCTTTTCAGTTCGCACGTTTCAAATTTGCAATATGAGCTAATATTTGATTTCATTCCGGCGGTAGCTTTTATATTTTGCACGCAGATTTTTGAAAAAAATATATTCCAAATCCATCTAAGGGTAAATAAATTTACATTTCTTCGATTACCATTTCATACACATATTTATTTATCTTTTGTTAAATATTTTATTAAGCATAACGCGATTTAAATGGAAAAAATGTTCATGAATGAATCAAAGAAAACAATTCCACAGTAAATGTATCATTATTGATTATGGAAATTACTGACGTAATTCTGCCACGATCTGATAAAAACAGTTCATGTGGACATGAATCGCCGTGTGTATTAATTGCAACAAATTTTCCATCCATTTTAATGTGATTTTTTCAAACTCATCTCAAGTCTCATAATAATTCATATTTAGTATTATAAATTATTCAATTAGTTAAAGATGACACGCATTTCAAAATTTTTAATGATTGAAAACTTATCAACAGCATTTTGACATTTTTTGTGATTTGTTTTTTTTTGAAAAAAAATTCTGAAACGTAAAATTTATCGTAAATATATGCAGTATGAAACAATTTTTTAAGGATATCTATTGTAAAATTACTGTGTATTGTTTTTTTGAACAGATAAAGTAAAAATACTTTATTATGTATTTGAAATTATTGAAGAAAGTAGTCCATAACTTGATTTCCATAACAGATATTATTCGAAAATAATAAATTATAAAACTGTACAGATTATAATAATTTAGTTAAAAAGTTTGGCATCACCTTACACAGAATTATTAAAATTGCAAAAACAGGCGAAAATCTTTTCATAATTTTTGAAACTTAATATAGTAAAATTAATTGTTTTCAATATTTACATATAAACCTCTTGTAGCTTACCAAAATTATTTGTTAATTGTGCGTGCAAAAGCTCATGCGCTGTATTTTCTCTTGCATAATGAAAAATATACCAACATGAATAACACATGAATTAAAACAATGCGAATGAATAAATGTTTCATGTCTTTTTTTTCATGTGAATGCCTTTTTTCAATTACTCTGCAAAAAATGAAATGTTTGTTTTTGTTTAATTAAAACTAAGAAAAAAGCAATAAGTAAGCGCCTGCCTGAGTGTATAAATTTTCCACGAGAAATTTGGCAACTTTATTAAGCACGCAAATATCAGGATGACCAGTCTGCTGTGAATAATTAATTAAACAGGCTCTCTCATTCTCTCACTCAATCTCTCTCCCCCTCTCTGTGTGTTGCAAAAGCTGAAACTCAAAATCTATCGATTGTTCTCTGACATTAATTGCGTAAATGAAAATTAGATGCTATAAAATCTTGGATTTCAGTTGATCCGCAGTGCTGCGATTTATTCGTTGCTGAAATTGAATTAAACGAAAAAAGCATTTCATTCAGCATAATTGCATTTGAATTGAAAAATATTTCACAGTTAAACCGCTTCACTGTTAACATTTTATTATCACATTTATGCGCGATTACTTGCAGCAACGACGAAAAACAGTAAACAAAAAATAAGAAAATTTTGCTTGCGTATCAGCTATTTTTTCATATCTCATGTTTTAAAAAATGAAAAATAAAAACTTTAAATGAATTTATGGAATGTTCACAAGAATGCAATAAACAATTAGCCGAAAAGAATTCCATTGCTTTTCCACCAGTTAGGTTAATCAGTGAAATTTATAAATTTATCAAATTCTGCATTTTGTATCATTGCACACCCAGTGAATGCAATCAATATTAGTCATTAGTGGAAACTGATTTGAAAAGTTACACACTGTCACAGAAGCATAGGGGATTTTCTAAAGTTCTGCTCATATCAACATTTTATAGCTTGGCACGTGTCTTGTGGAATCCGCCCTCATGCCAATCAACATTTGCTCACGCAATTTGCTGCTCATTCACGCGTGAAACTTTCCCACGTTTTTGGCCATTATATAACATGCATGTGAATAAAATTACAAAATTGGTACATGTCGCCATGAAATTTCAACTTCTAATTTTAAACTTCTAACAATAACTTCAATCCGTCTGGCGAAGTAATTCGATAAAGAATTGCAGTGCTTAATCGAAAATCATATTTATTATTATATTACATTCAAAGGATTTGCAGAAAATTTTCCATTTCATGCATTCTTAGAACATTCTTAAACAATTCATAAATCAATGCATAGTATGTAATGAAAAATTTTATTGAATAGAAATAAATGATGCATGTAGAGTTTAAGTTTAAACGTACTTGCACGGTTATGTATGTATTTCATTATATATATGAGATCATTTACTGAAAACTGAAAATTATAAAAATAAACATTCAATATAATTATTTTTGATATTAAAACATAAATGCTATCACTTATTTTTTACACATTATATGTTCTTCTAAGTCAAAGTCAATCTGATTTTTACATCACATAATAAATTTAAAGTGAAACATTAAAATGAAAAAATGAAACTTACCATAACGTTTATCCTTAATTATAAATCCTCATTTTGATGTTAGTGATTTATTGATATTGAAAAGCGAAATCTATCGGTTTTTGAGCTATGAATTTAAATTTAAATAATAAGACATGTAGTTTAAATAAAACAGTTCAATTTATGCCTCCATATTGCGTTCTTTTATATGTTATCAGAAATGAGTGCATATTTTTCAAAGCAGTTGCACTCATTTATTAAATAAAAGTTGTCATCATAATTTCTGACGCTCTTCTTATCTCACTATATAGAATGCACATTCAACTGCTAAATGGCTATATAGTAGAAATATTCTTATTTTTTTTGAAAAGTATACTTCTTCATAAATTTTCTTCTTGAGTAATTGAAGAAGAATTCTGAATGGAGAAAATTAAGCATTGCACCTTTGCTAATTTCTTTGACTGCTTCAAGTATTTTTAGATGGTGATGGTAAAATGATTTGCTGAATTTGATCAGAAGAAAAGAATTGTAAGAATTCTTAGAGCCAGTCCATTTTGAATATAAGACCGCTATTTATTTTCTTTAACATTAAGTAACTTCGTGATTGTTATTCAGCAAAATTCAGCTTCTCATTACAATGGCAAAATTTTAAATGCGCAATCCCCGTATGCCTCAGCTTTTGTACTTGCTTTATAATTTTATCTTTTTCTTTTGTCAATAACTAATGATATCAACAGCACAGTCAAAATGCTTTTTATTAAAAACATAATTTTTTAATTAATTTTGTAAATTAATACTAGTGGAAAATAAGAACTGAAAGAACTAAAGAATTATATTCATTTATCTAAATGCCCTAAGCTCTGCAAGAAGTGTTACTGTCAAATATGCCCACTGTTTAGGCTTAAATCTGTTTTTATTACATTCATTCATAGAAAAAAGAATTTTACAAGTTCACTAGAAAATAAAAGCTCATTTTAGCTGCTATTATTTTATTTAAAATTTTCTACAATATATTAGTAAAGCAATTTATAAAATGCATGCTTGACATTCATTCTTAATGATTCAAAAATCTCTAGAAGTATGTCAGATGAATGCTAATTTATCACTTGTTTTTGCAATATGAAAAATGAAGCAAATATAAAATTTTTAATTCATCAAAAGTGAAAAATGCCTGCTATTAATAATCTTTTTTTCGTAATTATAAATGAATAAAAACTTCAAGCGACATTTATTCATTCGTGCTGTACATTACATGAATATTATTAAGAAAAAACAATTTAACCAAAACTTATGTTACATGTAAAACTTCATACCCATGTTACCAGTGCAAAATACGCATTACAAAAGTAATTTCACTCATAAAAAATTTTATTCTTCTAAATAAATGTTAATCTATTTTTAGTATATTAAAAAAATGTACTTTTATATATACTATATACTATATATTAAATATACTTTTTTTTCTCATAAAATTTTAAAACTGATGATTAAATTTAGAAACTGAAATATACTCAACTTAAGAAAAAGATGAAAAAGATATTGATTTCCCAAATTTTAATGCATCATAATTAATAGGTCGATAACAATTTTATTGTTGAGCGATGAAAGTTTATTCTCTGAATTAAAATTCAATGTAAATTGAAATACACTGAGTTTCGACAAGTTTGTTAACCAGACCTACAGAAATCACATAGATTTGCCGTTTAAACTAATCATTAAACAATTTCAGCATGTAACTAAAAATGCAAAGTTACAATTTCTCATTTTAATTCCGCTTTAACTGATATGTCTGTAAAGAATAGCTACATTTGCATCAGATGTTCAGAAATACTTTATGTAGATGAAATATCAATATTTAATTAATTTTAAAATGCGAACACTGCGATATTTATACGGTAATAATGATAATTTGAAATAATCAGTCTTCTGGGTAATCTGTGCCTTTAAAATATATTTTACACATAAAACATTTTAAAAGATGGAACACATTCATTTAAGTGATCACAACTTTGGGGTTTTCTTGAAAAAATAATGTCGCATGCTACCAATTACTTTTGTAGAAATAGACTAAAAGGCAAGATAAACAATACCTGCATATTTGTGAAATTTTAGCAATTCTTCTCTGCACTGTTTTGCGAATAGTTTGATAATTTTCATTATCATAATCGCTAGTTTTATTAGCGTCAAATCCTACTCAAATAAAACAATCTAATGTTATGTAAGATTATTATTATATTGTTAATTTTAAAACTTGACTTACTAAAAATAAAAATGTGTAGAAACCAAAAGTGTTGAAGTCATCCAAAAAAGTTTCAATAAAAATAGTTATGCACTAACAATGCTAGATAAATTCTATAATGTGGAATAAAAAGAACTTTATCTGCTTTGTATGCATTTTTTCTGAATTAGCAGTATTTTGTGGAAATCTAATATTTGCCAGATGAATATGAAATTACCTCATCAATTGACTGGCGACTCTCGTTTTCATCTTTTCACTTTCCACATAAGAACTCACTCACTGAATGCAAACACATCTTCTGATTGTGACGGCTTTATGAAGTGCAGTTTTACAGGTAAATGTAACACTAAACTAATACTAAAATTGGAAAAAGCAATCACAACCTCTGCAGCATTAAATTTCAGTGACTGAGCAAACTGTTCACTGAGCATCATGTTTGCATACACTTTGTCCAGTCAAGTTGCAATATTCACGCTGCTTGATATTCTATTTGTAATTCATTTAAATTAAGTTTAACTTTAATTAAAGCTCCATTCTCCCCTTCTCTCTTCCCCTTTCTTAATACTGTAAGAAATTTCATGCTGTGATAAAATTTTGTTTAATAAAATTCATTTCTATTCGTTGCTCTTGCAACTCACAGTTAAAAATCACAGTTTGATCGATATTTTACTTACGAAAAAAACAAAGCAATCAGCATAACGAATTAGCTCTATTTTTTGTATTTTGATTAGCTGCCAAAGATTCCAATAAATTAATATTTTTTTCAGAAAATACTGATTATTTATCGCATTTCATTTTTATGTTATATAAATATACAATGAAATTAGGTATTTCTCAATTATAAATTACGACAAATTAACAAGCATGATACTTTAAATAATATTATTAAATGATTGCTATTGTCGCATAGATTAGGAGTAATATTTAATGAATGCTGTCATCTTTTCGTATAACATCTTCTCGTATAATAAATGTAACATGTCATCTTACAAAATACATCTCTTCAGTGCTTAACAATCAGATTAAATAAACAGTGAATCATCTTTTCTTCCTTCGCCTTCTTGTCAGTAAATACACATGTGCATTATCAGTATGGACATATATTGAACGCACTACATAAAACTGAATAATTACTATCTTGAGAAGTGAAATGTAAAGCGTAAGCATATATATTAACAGTTAGTTAATTGAAAGTTAAACACTATTTAGCTTGTAAAATTATTTAAAAGTTGCAAATATAAAGTATAAAAATGTGTAAATTTATTAAATTTTCATTTAAAGCAGAGCTTACCAAGTTTAAACTCATAATTTCATAAAAACATTAAAATAGCAAAGAAATTTTGAGATCATGCTCAGCTCTTGCTTTTTGACAGCTAATAAACTGAGGCGATGTAATTGCAAGTACTGTTCGAGTAGATGAATGGTCAATCTCAGTGTCCGTCCGATGTGGTTTCATTTTTTCTCTCATTAGAGACCAAACCACTTGATACGTGGCACTTGATTGTTAAGCAAGCTTACATGATAAAAAAGGCGATGTGACGATGATTTTGCTTTTTTTTTCAACTGGAGAATAAATTCATCAAAAAAGACAAATCTATTCTCAAACTGCTCAACATTTTTCCGGTAGAGATTTAAATTTTAATTTTCTATAGATGATCAAAAAATTGTTCTCATAAAATCTGAATGACATGCAAAAAGAAAAAAGAAATTATCGATATTCAATTAGTTGTCAGCAGAGGTCTCTGAACAATATCCGTGTAGGAGGGGCACAGTTAAGTATAACTGATTGCAGTTTTAACCATCAATCTAATTATCAGACTTTGCATTTGTGCGCCAAAAGTTTACACTGTATTGCAACAATGAAAATGTCATTATTTCTATAATAATTATTTATAAGAATTTCTCAATTAAAACAAAAATCAAAATGTAAGACATATGAAAAAATAAATTTTATAACTTACTTGTTGATTTCGTTTATAATCTATTTAGTTGAAGAATAGCTTTTCCAAGGCATTGCAATTATAATTGAATAATCAGCAAGCTAACAACGGTACATGCTACGAATGCAATTTTTTGGGCCGATTTTTTTTTCAATCTGAGTTGCAGAGTGATTAAAATTACGATGATGCTTCTCTGAGAAACTTTCCTCAATTAGTAGTAGTTATTAATCAGTGAATGCCGCTGTGAGCCAATTGATGGCTTTTGTGAAAATTTCTTGAAGTGTCAATTCAATTTTTTCGACTAGATCGATAGTTTTCAACCGAATAGAACATTAGGTACAAAATTTCTGCGCATTAGACTTCAACGAAAATCAATCGTCCACAAAGACCAGCGCCCTTGGGCTTTAATTTGGACACACCCAATCAGCCTCCTGGATATTATTCTTCTTGTGGAAAATCTTTTCGCCACGTTCTAATCAGAATATCTCTAAGCAGTTGATGCACAATTTCAATATTCTAAGCAAACATTGGCCAGGATGAAAACCGCCGTTTAATGATTCAATTATGAAGAGGTGTTTCACAATGTCTGTGCTTCATTTATTTGTCAGATTTATTCTACACTTGAAATATACTTTAACTTCTCATAATAGTTTAATAGCCCATTGAATTCAAATTCGAATAGATTTATTTCTCCTATTAAGAAAATATTCGACAAGAAAACCAATAAAATTAATTTTTGCAAAAATACAAAAGATGAACAGTTGAAAAATGTTAGATAATAAATAATAAATTTGAAGAAAATCCTCAGTTAATTGCAATGTTCAGTGAAGATTGATTTCAGACTGCTGCTAATGATGGTGGCAATTACAGTTCAATAAAAGGAAGCCAATTCTTAGTGCTTACTGAAAAACACAAACAATCAGCTAATTTTTCATAGGCAAACAAAAAAGCTGCGCAAAAAAATTTCCTGCTCAAAAAAATATGATTTTGAATTAAATTAAAATGACATCATTAATAACTGTTAAAAATGTCATTGTTGTTGTTAAATTGATGAAGCTATTATATTTCAAAAAGCCCACAATAAGCTGATTGAATGTAGAAAAGAAAATACAGATTGTATTTATTTTTAAATAGCATGCATTCAAGAATTAAAGAAAAAGCAAAAGTTGAAACATTATGTGAAAACGATGTGCAATATGTTTAATATTTAAAATTCTACAAGATGAAATATGAATAAAATAAGAATCAGTGTGTATTCTTCAGATTTTTAATTTTGTTTTTTTGCTTACTGAGTATAGTTTGCTTTCTTTGCCCTGAGAGATAGCAGAAGCGAACGACTAGATGCTCAAACGTAGCAGCAGCATTTTATTATTGTTCAAACGACGACGGTCCAGCAAACGGAAATGTGATCAATTTTAAATTTGCGTGGCTTTTTGGTTCTGTTTTTCTTGTTGACACTGAGTTTTAGCTGCTTTGTCAAAGCGACGCTTTTGCACCATCACTCCGAACGCTTGCCTGGTGGAGAAGACTACAACTGATCACTAGAGAGGTAGATATTCTTCGTTGGTCTGGTGGAATTTCGTCACCGCTGCTGATCGCAGCAGTAAATGCAAAACTGGCGACGCGTGAAAATAATTTTCCCCCGTGCGTGAAAGCATGATCTGACAATTTTGGACAAATATTTTGACACGCCCAGGGAACATTTTCAAGCAAATTATTAGCATTTCCGGTACATTGACCAATCACGATCGCTTTTCTATATTTGAAACGCAATTTTAAGCTTTCTTTGCAAAATATGGCTCGGTTTTGTCAATTTATAAATTTGTCATAAACAATAATTTCAATAAAAGCAAAAATGTGAATCAAAGCATCAAATCAAGAATCAAATATTGCTCACTTTCAAGGGGAAAAAATCAAATAAATGCAAACAACAATCACCTCTGCTGAACAAAGCGCTAACATTCAGTGCAATAATTTTTTTTTCATTTCTCAACAGAGCGAATTTGATTCTATTCAGTTTCAGTTCAGTGATTAAATCCATCGATAAAATGAACACGGATGTGAACATAACACGTACTGTATAGTGAAAAAAAATAAAAATTATGTCTTCATCAATCCGCATCATATATATATAATAAAAAGAGTTATAATAAAATGAAGAATGCATGTTCCAGGTAATATGTCATAGAAATGCTGGATTTTTTCACTATTAATTAAAGATCACTTGTGTGGTTTCACAATTTGGTATTATAGTTCAGTTTTATTCAGTATTTTAAGTCTAGTTTTCACTCTGCATTTATTTCAAAGTATTACTAATTACAAAAATGCATTCATGGCAAACAAGAAAAAACTTTAGGTCACATATGAAGGAATAGCTAAAATTATATTAAAGTATTGAACCTTGTTCACTGTTAATTCATCTGATCACTGTTTACAGGTTAACTCATCACAATTATTAAATAAAAACATAACAGTGAAATAATATTTAATTACTTAAATTAAATGTAATTTTTTATAGCAATGAATTAACTGCTTAGTCTTAGTTTAAAGTTAATATGCTCATTTTCCAAAATACAATATATACTTTCAAATATTAAAAAATTTTAACTTTTCATAATCTTACCTGAATTAATAAAGCATTTTTTTGGGAGGACAATTGCAAAGCAACTTTTAATTTCCTTTTATACTGAAATTTTTTTATAGTGCTTTAAAAAAATTATTTCATGATTTCACGATTTTCATACACTTCTATTAAATAAAACAAATATTGATCAAACTTGCAGTAGGACAGTCATTTATTAGGAAAAAAGATTATAATAAAGTGAAATAAATCTTGAAATTATAATTTAATTAATTATAATTGAAAGAATTATAATCTTGGACAGTTTTTCAGGACAATTTTTTTCGGAATAAATATTTGCACAATTTTGTAAACAAAATGTTAATATGTTAAACTTGCAATAAATATTGTATAATTTTGGTCAATAAAATTATAAAATTCATTGATTTAAATTTTGCATGTCTTTTAAATTCAGTCTAATACATTACTGATTGATATTTTAAATTAAATTACGCAGTATTATTCACTCGAACGGTTGCAATGATGAAATTTTATCAACTTTTCTTGTATTAATTGGATTTCTTAGCATGTAGCTTTGCATCACTTTTAATCAAACTGTTCTACCTTCTGAAAATTATATTTTTCCAGTTTATGTAATTTTTTTTATTACACAGCAGAAATGAACAGAATTCATTGAATAATTGTCACATGAATTAATTTCACCCGCATATTATTGTTGTTGTTATTATCTACATTTCTTGAAAATTTGCATTACACGATCATTTATTAATAATAGCAATGCAAAATGATAACTGCAATTTCCATTCTAGCTCAGCTTGTTTCAAACACATGCAATTAGTCATATTCATAATATATAATATTTTTCAAAAATCAAAATGCTTATTAAAAAGCGAAAAAAGTCTAGAATTATTCTATTCGCTACTGGCTTTTAAAATGTTGAAAGCAATTTTTCAGACAGAAAATTTATTTACGTGCAATTAATTCCTTATTCTTTTTTTGAAATATATTGCACTTTTCAAAAAAAGGCTTTTGTTACAGAAATTGAAAATTTTTTTAATTAATGTTTTTGAATATCAGTGCACCAGATTTTATTTATATAAATTTACTGAAATGAACAGGAAAAAGTATTGAGGGTTTAATCAAAAGAAATAACTGTACTTATTTATTTATTTAAAATGTATTTATTATTTAAGATTTTCATGTCGATAATATTAAATAGCAATGTTTATTGACATGAATTTTGATTTTTAACAAAATAGTCTAATACAGTTATTATATTTCACAAATGCATATCTTTTTAATAATGAAAAAATAGAAACATTAAAATTGTATTTTAGTATTGGTGAGTTAGAATTAATCTACATATCTTAATTTATGTAAATTGTAGGGTGGAATTTTTAAGCCAATTTTAAATATACATTTTTTCTCATAAATAAAAGAATTTATGGACATTTTTAATACATAAATTAATTTTATGCATAAATTTCACTTATGCTCAATTGTTCAAAGAAGTGCCAAATAAAAAAAGGCAATAATAAAAGATAAAATTCAAATTACCATCACTTTTAAGTTTCAGCAATATCACAGCTAATAGAAACGAGTAATGCTTCTCTGAAAAATGAAAATTTTGAAAAGTAATATCAGATTTTATGAAATGCAAATTGAAAAAACAAGAATGTTTAAAATCAGCATTTTTGTTTAAAGAGATTTTTTCCTTTTTTACCTACCAGTTGTAAACAACTGAAATGTATTTCATGAAATAATTATTATCCAAATCGGATTAACAATACTGGACAAAGTAAATAATACGAAATCATCGATGAGGTGCAAAATAATTAATTATTGGAATATCTTAAATAATTGTTTAGAATGCTCGTCATACTTGATAAACAAGTATATTCAGTTTCCGTTCTAAATGATTATTAAATCAAAAAAGAAAAATTCATAATTTTTTCATTTTGATATAAGCTTTTTTAAAATCAAAATATAATTATTAAAAACTCTGTTCGGTCATCTGATGCTAATGATGCTAATAATTCTAGTCGTTTAGTAAATTTTAAGAGTTAAAATCTTAAAAAAGTGTGTTGTTGATTGCAATTTTACAAAATTCACCATCAGAAATGACTGGTTGACTAAAAAAATTTTTTATCATGCAATTAATTTACATTTTTATAGTGATAATAATTCAGTTTCAAATTCTGAAAAAATTTTTAATTGGATTTTAATGTGCATTGTCAATTATGCAATTTTACCCTATAGCTTTGCTTGAATTTTATTACTGAAAGTAATTTTTCACATTAAAAGTGCTGTTTAAACACATAAACATTTTACTATTTAAAAGTTCATAAACTACATCCACTTTATCAAAATCTTTAGCTATAATTAATTTTGTGGTTAAAAATCGGATTAAATAATAATAATTTAAGAAAAATAAACTTTCATATGTTTTGACATACCAATATATGGGATTAATGTGCAAATGTGCATATATGTTAAACTGCTTGCGAGCTTTTTGTCGAATTGAGAATACTTTTAGCTGGTAATAATTTTTGATGACATAAGCTTTTCTAATGCCATCAGATCTTTTTAAAAAATATACATAATTTAGGATTAATGAAACATTTCAAAACGTTTAAAACCAGTTATTAATTTCTCTGCGTAGCAAGTAAATACTTCATGAAATTAATCTTAAATACATTTATTGAAAAATCTCTATCCTTTTACATCAATGTATCAAAAAAATTTTCATTTGTAACACCTAAACGTAGTTGACTAACATATTTTAACTATTTTTTAGAGAAAATCAAAGATTATTGCTTTTAAGCAAAATTCAATCTATACTAAGCATAATCTTTATGACCGCATGAATATGTTTTATTGCAAAGCCATTTAAAATTTTATTTATTAATATTTAAGACATTTTCAAAAAATATGAATTTCAAAATTCATAGAACTTTCTCAAATACACAAACAATTATTTCAATGGATTAATGAAATAGAAAAACATGTTAATTATTACTTTTATGTTTGAAGTAATAATTAACAATGTTCAGCTTACACTTTAGATCAACTGTGAAAGACTATTAACTGAAGAATTCAGTGCATATGGTTGGTTCTACACAATGTATCATAAGGTGAACATAAATTTTTCAAAACATCTGCTCAGTCACTTTTATTCAACATAAAAAAGTTTCTGAACTTCCAACGCGTTTCTTTGTTATTATGAAAGTTTTTTTGGTGTAAAATTGACAAAAAGTAATTTATGGAAAAAATAATAGCATTAATAATTTTTGTTTCATCTGTTTGTTAAGTTTCAATGTGCACTTTTAGAGGTAGAGTTTTATCTGAGTAGGAATTTGCATGCAATTCAGTTTTCTGTAATTTCATCTTTCAGAGAATATGATAAATAAAGGAAGAATTTAAAAAATATCAAAATTCAATATGATATTTAGCATTGTTTAAAAACAGCATTGTTTTCTTTAATTTAAACTGAAATCTTTCATTTTTGTCAACTATGAATGTAAATAAATTTACTGCTCATATATCGAAATAATAGTTTACTAAGATTTTGTGGAAGAATAGATGTTGAAACTGTATTTGTGAACTTGAACTTTTTTTTCTTACTAACATAAAATTATCTTTAAATTTTAATCTATTATTTAAATATTAAAACTTTCACGTGTTGATATAATTATTTTATTTCTAGTGCTGTATTACAATCAAGAACGCCAAATATGCCATAAATGAGATGTTCTAAAACGTATTAAATGCACGGAAATGAATGTATACTATGGTCTATCTACATGCGAAGTAAGAAAACGAAAAAGCTTACCTGGTTTTAAATTTTTCGCAGCACACAAATAGATATTCGTTGAAAGATGAACGTTAACTTCTTAGACGCAACAAGCAAGTAAATCTTCCAGAATTACTCCTCTTCTAAGCTTATTAGCTTTGTCACCATGTTGGCGTCGCTTTGTGAAGCTGATGACGTTCTGTATCGGCTGGACCATTTCCAATTTGGCAAAATGCCAAAATTTTTTACATGCATGAAATATGATAAATGAATTTCCATTTAAATTGAAAGCAATGTTCAAGCGGCCGAGACAAGCAGTAATGCAAGCTCAGAGACAAAAGTAAATTCTGAAAACTAAAATGATGGCTGCTATTTTGGAGGTCTTGGTCGACAACTGCTCACGCTCGACCAGCAACAATGATGTTGATTAATTTATTTTCTCGGCTTTTCTTGTCGTCAAAGCAATTTGGTGTCGAAGGAAGCGGCGTTTCTGATTTGCTCAGTGATAAGCATTTATGGCAATT
The DNA here is from genome assembly GCF_000181795.1 of Trichinella spiralis. Lineage (NCBI taxonomy): Eukaryota > Metazoa > Nematoda > Enoplea > Trichinellida > Trichinellidae > Trichinella > Trichinella spiralis. The sequence continues at coordinate 7,631,966 of NW_003526943.1, forward strand.
TTAAAGTTTTTTTATGCCTTCTATTCATTCATCTATGGTCACTTGTTCAGCATATTTCACCTGTGAGTGTTCACTGGTCACAAGCAGATGAACAGCTTTCTTCAGTTAAAATTCACATAACCCACTTCGTAGAATATTCGGTTTATGATTTATGTAGAAACATTTTGTCGAGCTTTTAAATTTTGAAAAAGTTGTTAGCAGAGGAAAGCCCAGGGTGATTTTTGGCCAACGCTTGGAAAAACATCACGCTTAATTTCCGCAGCTTCTATCTCGCTTTCCATATTGCCGCTCAACTATTTTTGACCCTTTGAAATCGTCAGCCATTGTCATTAGTCAAAACCGCATTTGACGAATAAATTCAAAAATTGCTGTTCAAAAACATCAAGCAATTTATGAATCAAACTTGCCAAGATATGAATAACGATAATGAATAAAAGAAACAGAAAACAATAATCCATTAAATGGCTCAATAATAATAAACATGGCGATAATATCCAATTCAGATCGGCTGGATTTGGAAAAGATGCATCAAAAGTGTTTGCATTGTTGAAAAATTTTAAAAATTCAAATCATGACTTTATAATTATAAATGTCTATGGTCAAAATTTTCACAGCTTTTCACATATGAAAAAATTCATCACTCATCATTTTGCTAATTAATTGACTTCACTTGTGAATAATCAACAAATCAACCAACTTCATATAATAATAATTTATGCAATTTCAAAAATGGCAAAAATGAATTGGATTCATTATTCAAAAATTAATATAAATTTTTATTCGAAATGTAAACTACTTTCTAATATTCGATGCATAAAAAAGAAAAAGAACTAAACTCATCAAATATGATGAAAATAAAATTGAAACATCTATAAGAATTCAATAAAAATTCTAAATCTGCTTCACAGCACATTTCCGTATCAATGCGCATCATCAATCCAATTATATTTTACTCTAAAAACAGATTTATACCGCCTATTTTCACAATAATACGGCTGTTTATGTAAATATACCTACATGTTTATATATAATTGTTTATTAATTTCTCTGATATAAAACTGTTTTTTTATGCAAAATATCATTAACAATTAAAGTATAAAATTTGTTAATGTGCAGTTTGTGCTCTACAAATCATTGACGTAAATCGTCATTTGCGCTTATTTCATAATTGAAACTTGATTAAAATACGTAAATCGAAGAATTAAAAAAATGTAAATTATATCAGGGTAAAAAATTCATGGCATCAACTAATATAATACCAATTCATTTCTCATAGATGCCATTGTAAAGAAATATTTTCTATATTTTGTTAAAATCTTTTATTCACCTGTAAAGTAGATGTAGCGAGTAAAATTAAAATGAGCATTTCCACTTGCACATTTAAATGACCATTCATAGAAGGTAAAAAATTTTTTTAATCACACGATTATTGCCAGTTCACAAAAATGACACATTAACTGAATGCAATTTTTTATTTTGTTAATAATTTTTGTGATGATTTAAAAAAAGGACCACGTAGAACATAATAAGTATTAAATATATGCAAAAAATTGATTCTAATTATAAAATTCAATTCACATTACTTCATGAAGTATGAATTAAATATATTTTAAATTCTTTGCCTGGTCATTTTTGGAAAAAAAGTTGAAAAATTAATCATCGCATTTTGCCAAACATTTTATTCGAAAAGTAATAACAGCTTTTATTTTGTTACAAAATTTTTGATACCGAATTTTTCCTTTCACGATAAGAGTTAACATTTTTGATTTGCATAAGAAATATCTGCTAGTTTACTTGTATCAATGATTTTTCTAATTTTTGCTACACATGTCAAACATGTACTAGATATAGGCAGAGAGAATTTATTCATCTTTATGTATTATAGAACGTTAGGCGAGCGTACACTTATATTAATTTTATTACTTCAGAAATTAAAATAATTTAGAAGATTTTTCATGAGTAGGTTATTCACCCATCAACACAATTATAATTTTAACTGAAAACTGAATTTGGTACTTAATTTTGATCTTTTTTCTTTTTTTTGATCTGAAAAATTTTCAGTTCCTGAATGATAATTCAGTAATTACCAGTACGTAATCAAATTCAGCTCAATAAATGTAATTTATTGATTAAATAAAAGTAATTTTACATTTATTTAAATTAAAAATGGTTAATATTTGTTGAATAATATTTATATTTGACACAGATTTTCCACTACAGTAACTAACATTTAAAAAACGCAAGAAAATTTTTAATAAACTGAAAAAATAAAATTCAGAAAATTATTCACAAAAAATAGCAAAGCATAATAAAGTAAAATACAAGCAGTTAAGTGTAAACAAACATTCAAATTCAATCTTCATTAATGTAAATTACTGTAATTTGACAGTAAATCGTTTTCTTGGATAGTTTATGCAAGATTTGCAGTAATATTGAATTGCGTAACTGATTGTGAATGTGAGAATGAACTTTACGTGAACTCACATGGCAGCTCACTGAAAATAAGCAGCAATTGAAAAATATATAACGTCAACAGACATTAAAGGATCTCAAATTTATAAATTTGGTTTATCAATAAAATTTACCAAATCTCATAAAAATAAGAAATTTAAACTCATAATGGCAAGATAACAAATCGCATACGACTCCACATTTTAAATTTACTTTTCTTCTACACAAATCTGAATTTAACTTATTTAAGGAACAGAATTTATTTTCAAGAATGCTTTAATAGTATCAAGTGATTTAAATCAATAGTTCAGAACTGTCGACGATGATATAAATCTGGATCAAAGTAAGATGTAACAACCACTCTATTTGCAAATTTTCGGCCAGTTAGGGCTTGTTGTGCCTTTTGACATTCCATGACGGTACCAAATTCTACAAAAACTTTCCCAACTCCTGGAACATCGAGTCCTTCAATTGGTCTTGGTATTTCTACAGACTTAACTGAACCATATTTGCAACACTCTTCTTTTATATCTTCAACAATATCTAAAATATTTGAAAATAAAATTTCAAAAAAAAATTAAAAATAAAATCAAACCATCATATTCTTCATTGTCGACAAGCTCTTCAGCTACAACCATATTCATTAGACATAAAATTTCAGTAGCTGGTGTTGCAGCAGGGTTAACTACATTCATTCCTGGAACTTGAATAGCAACTGGTGCTGCCGCACTGAACATGTTATTTTTTGCACCAACGCTTGCCAACTGTACAACTAATTTTTTATCACCAAGTTGCATTCCATTCAAACCAGCAATAGCTTGATCAGTTAGCGTTGAATCAGAATATTCAGCAAATGCATAGCCTTTAGAAATTTGAGTCGCTGGATCTTTGATCAAGTTGAACGCTTTCAATTGTCCAAAGCTGATTAACAGCTCCTTTACTTGCTCTTCACTCAAATAGTTTGGTAAACCACCGATGAACAATTTGTATGGAGAATCTGCCACAACGGAAGAGACAAGACCAGCCAAAGTATCGTTCTGCCCCGGAAGTGGCTGATAGTCTCTTGGTCGACGAATCTTCAACGACTGACCCTGATAATTAATACCATCAAATGCCATTGCTGCGGTAGTTTCGGCAATTGAACGAAATTCAATGAAAGCAAAATTCTTGTCCAAATTAATTTGACATGCCAAAATTGGGTTGCCAAGAGCTTGAGCTAAGCCACAAAGATGCATTTGCTGATTGAAAAAATCCATCATCGCTTCTTCAGTGCAACCAAATGGTATATTACCCACATAAAGACGTCGTGACTGGCAAGTCACGGAAGGTCCAACCACAGGAACCGATGCTTGAAGACTGCTTCTTGGAATCTGACCTGCTGCTTGAAGCGCTTTGTATTCAGCAGGTGTAATATGCTCAAATCCCGTCGGTGGCACATCCCAGTATTTGTACTTCCGACGACGAGGAGAACGGCTGCGACTTCTGGAATATCGGCCAGAAGAACGCCTTCGTTCACGTCCACGCTCCCTGCTTCGGCTTCGTCGTCGTCGATCGTTATCTTCTCCCATTTTTAGAACAAAACTTCAGCAAACATATGATTCCTTAGATGCACCGAATTGAATTTAACAAGCAGGCCTTGTTGGTCTGCTATATTTCCACAACAAAATACAACGAAAATTACCGAAATATCACAGTTATTCTTCCCTTAACCAATAATACAGTATAATACAGTAAGCATATTGATAATAAAGTTACAACTCAAACAAAATAAAACAAATTTCAGATGTAAAGTTTGAAATAACGAGAAAATAAAAAATAATAAAGCATTTAATAAATAAAAACAATTTTTATATTTATGGTATTCTGATTTCAAAGAAAATTCATGCGTAAAATGAAAAGCTAAACAACTTCCAAGAAGCATAATAAAATTTTGTAATTTATAACCCTTTTAAAAGGTTTCATAAGTTTTTTTCTAATGAAAGGTAAGAATATTTTCATAAAAACTTTTATAAACCAATAACACTTTTTCTATACATTAAAATGTGATGAATACAGCATTTTAATGATTTAAAAACCATTTCACTAATACATGAAACAGAAAAGAATAACTTTCATGATTGTTTTACTGCACTAAAAATAAGGTTTTTTCCGTTTCAATAGTATGCCGAAGTGAAAAGAATAATGTCCTATTGCCTCTTAACCTCATTGTTTTTAAAACAAACTCGAAACTTAAAACCAATGAAAATGAAAATGAAATAAAATGATAATAAGAATAAGTGATATAATAACAGTAACATAAATTTCATTTCTTAGAGCTGTTTCGAATCGAATCGAAAATTCAAGAAACTTTCTTGATAAAGTAATTATTTACAGTTCTCATAAGTTCCTAAAACTGATTCTATACTTTACTGGTAGAATGTTTTAAAACTTTTCAGCATTATATTATAACATAACAAAATATTATAATGAAACTATGGTTGTATGCTGTAATGACCTGCAATAATAAAGTTGGTTAACATATCCCAAGCAAGGCAAATATTAAACTGTGTTATTTTTCAGTTGAAAATATTAAGATTTGAAACAACTGAAATTCGGTTTTTTCGTATTGCTAATATTTTTAGTATAAATTATTTTTAGTATTGTATGTATATTGTTGTAGATATAATTTAATGCGCTCTCTAATTTCAGTAAGTAGAAAAGATTTCAGCTGTGCATATACAATTTTGTATTACTTTCAAGATTTAAAGTGTCTTAAGAATTTTATGTAACTTCAAAATCTTGTACTGGGTATGGAATTTAATGTAGTTTCAGTTTTGCAATAGTTCTTATATTTAAATGCACCATTACAAAGGAAACGTTTTAGAAAAATGGCTTGCAAAATACGCAATTATGGATCAATCAACTTTTCTGTTCCGCTTATTTCTCCTGTTTTGTTCATTACAGATCATACATTTGACTAATTTAATGAGATCTGACTACAGCACGCAAAACATTTAACTAGTCAGAATAAATTGTTGTGACGTAACTCTATTTTTATGCACAGTTTTAAATGCAAAAATTTTCGAATTTATTAAATTAGAATATTAATTTATCATAAAATAGTATTGAAATAATTTTTTGTTTTTAAATATAACTCAATTAAAAGGTACCTAAATTTGTTTCTTTATTAGCCTACTGTAAGTGCTCACCTACGGTGATGTGGAACTATTCGAATATGTTACAGGAGCTATTGAGCTAGCAGTGTGCGAGGGATGCGTGTGATATTGATATGACTTTTTTAAGTTGTGAAAATTACTTATTTTTGGTTTGTGAATGATCGTAAAGGTATTATTTTGTTTTAGCGTTTAACAATAATTTAATGAATTATTACTTTGGTAGTATCGTAAAGTGTCATTTGTTACTGCTCATAAATTATATATAATGTATGCAGATTTATTTTTCTTCCTACTTATATATGTAAATTTTTATAATATATATTCATATTTTTATTCTTTTCAATTTAAAGACAAAAAGCATTAGCAATTGAATGTCGAAATGGAAAATAGAGTCGAAAGAAGATCCAGTGTAGATGGTTTGTTCTAGTCGTGTGCATGTAAGTTAGTTTTAATTAGCATTTTATTGTTTGAATTGTTATTATTTTTTAGTAGTTAAATATGATGACTATTTTTGCTACTTTTGAAGTATTAATGACGAAGAACAACTTACTGATTTTGTCATTTTCTTATTTTATGTTTATTCTTACTAAAAATTTCAGAGTATAAAATTTATTTTATTTAGTTATGTAGAAATATGGAGTCGTGTGGGGAAATCGTGCAAATAAAATGCCTTATTTTGTTTGAAAATTTATAAGTAAGTAACAGCAAAAGCATTGCTTGTTGAAAGTTTTATTATTTGAAATTATATAACAGTGCTTTATTTTTTAGGCGTTTTTAACTTGTAAGTGGTAATTATGGGGTGGCATCAGGTAAGCAGTTTTTTCTTTTTGATTTCAGTTGTAATATTAAATGATGATAACAGGAATTACCGCATGAATATAATGATATCTTATTTGGCTGTTTATTATTTTCTGATAACTTTATCTTTAAAAGCTATCATGTGCATATTTTTTAAATTTGATTTTAATTCTGCTCATGTTTGATTTTAGGTCTGAGGGAACGACTTGAACCAACTGAAATTTATTCAGAAAATGGGTAATAGATATGTTTTTTTTGAACACTTTTTGAACAAAAACTGAACTAATATGATGAGATTAGGAATTACCGGTTGAGTTAGAAATGAAAACAAACTTTTGGCTGTTATTTGCTGATATTTATTATATATTTTGTTTTATTTTTGAGGTATTTTTGTTTCTCTGTCGATAAAAAATATTTTAGGCGTTGGCTGCTGTGAAATTTCAAGCTACTGGAAGAGGAAATAAAGATCTAAACTTGTACATTAATGAGTAAAGTTGCTTTTAAGTAAGCTCATTTAAAATTATTTTGACTTGCTAAAGATTGTCTTTTAAATTTATTTTTCCTCTTAAACATGATGACAGTATTTGCTACTCTTAAAAATAATGAAGAATACTAAACCACGAGACAGCTGATGATTTAATTTTATTCAATAAGTGCACATGATTTCGTATTATCACATCTAAAGAAGAAAATTTTAGGAAAAGTTGCAGTGTGAAGAGAAAAGCCATTGTTTGATCTACTAATTTGATATTCAATGAAGAACAGTAAGAAAGCATTATTCCATAATAGAGCGGCTCTTCTTGTTTCAAGTTAAGATTGCTGCACTTGATTTCCAGCTTGTTTTCTTTTTTCACTGTAGTACTGCTTTATCGCTGCAGTTCTCTTTTTCACCTTTTCATCCAAACGTTGCTTCCGGGAAAGTCTGAAGTTGTGAAACTTTGACTTCGTTGCTGCGCCTCTGTTTCGTGTCTGAAGTACACAGTCGTCGTCTGCGGGATAGATATATCGGATTTTTGAGCCCCTTAAGTAGAGCATATCTACTTTCGTGATTGAACCATTTTTAGTAATGAAACTTGCATCTTTGCATATTAAATTCATGTCGTTGTCGAAGTGTTGTAAATTCCCAATGGCTGAACTATTTTCATTCAATTCCACTACGATTTTTTTTCCAATCATGCAAATAAAATACGGTTTCAGCGCTGACTTTTTCAATTCTGCCTTTGCCTTTTTAGTAGCGTACGATTGCTGAAGTAATCGACGAACATCCTGAAAATAGAAGCGTTGAATGGAATCAGCAGAAATAAAAAGCGTGAACATAGAAGAAAACCAAATGACATCATATACCTATACATATACATTGTAATGCTGTACAATATATTCAACAAATAAAAACACAAAATAAGTATTTTCTAATTGAGAAAATATCATGAGAGTTAACAGCTCATAAGTACATGTAATTATTGGTGATGAACAATAACTTGAAAGAAATTTGCAATGCCAAAGTCTCGGATTTAATGAACAAGCCGAAATTTATTTTATTTTCTAACAGTGCAATATAAAGCATTTGTTTTATACCTTCTGGGATATTTCTTCCATAAAGTACTCAAATGAACCTAAAATTGGAAACAGATCAAAACAGCATAAATCAACAAGACGCCAAGAAAGAATACTTAAAAGAGATAATTAAGTAGCTTGCACTGTAATTTACTTTCCTTCTACAAATATTATTAAGATTAATAATTTATTTTAATGTAATAAAAAAATTAATATAGAGACGAGCAATTTTATAGGATAATATTTTGTAAAGCAGTTTTATTACATTATTTTTAATAGTACTTACATTTATTTTATAATACAGTATATACACTTTTTTAAATTAGTTGTTCAACTTTGATATTTCATAATTTATTATCTAATATTAATATGGAAGTTGTGTTTTTACGTAAATATGTTTGTAGATTTCTTTTGTGATGCTTCGCCTACACGGTTGCCGCATGCCATTATTTTTGGTGCATAAAAGTAGATGTTTTTCTGTATTCAATGATCCAGAGGATGAGCATTTTTGCAAAGAGCCGGTTTATCCAAAACTGGTGACTCCAGTAAACTGCAAAACTATACAAGCCGTAATTAGGGATAGAAAGGTAAATTAGCAGCGGTTCAACTTAAAAAAAAATAATTTCATATTTGTGATTAAAAGAATTGAATCTGAATGATTAGAATAAAAATGAATATCTGAATGTTTGCTATAGGAGTTTGCTGAACTTGTAAAATCTATTCCCGATGCACCATCGAAAATTCACATTGTTAGTCCAGTTGAAAGGGCTTGGTCTACTGCTGAATTAAGATGGCATAGGTTTATGTTACTTCTTACTTACTTGTAGATATCTTACTTAAGTGTAGGTGATAATTTTTAGACCATGGATGAAGCCGTTGATTGAACCTCGAAAAATTTACAAACTTGCATGTCCACCTGCTCATTACAATGCACTACCTTTTTATAAGTATGTGACAAAAACATGCACAGTTGAAGGGCTTCCAAAATTTTACGACAACGTCGAAGTGAATGATGCGATTCAAGAATTCAAAGTATATTCATGTTTTAAATGTTCGAATAAGAAATATAAAAAATATGTGAAATCATTTTTAGAAAATTTTTGTTGACAATCTGTGCGTAGAGATGAATAGATTGCAAAGCGATATTCAGTGTACGCAAGGTTCTTCGGTCGAAAGTCGTGATATGGCTAGTCAGCGCTTTTTAGACCAAATAATTCATGCTTCTATTTTACTTTTTTCTCCATCTAGAATCTATTTGGCCAATGCTCAGGTTAATTTTATAATACTGGAGCAGGGGGATTAAATGAGTCTTTTAAACGTGAAAAACTGCAGGTAGATCGTGATTCGCCGTGTGAAGCTTTTTGGATTAGAAGTGGGTTCTCTTCCAAACAAAATGATGAAGAAGCTGACATGGAGAACATCTACGGCAAAGGTGCTGGAAATGTTGCGTTTTGCTACAGAGAACAAGTGTGCACTCAAATTAGAACAACTTATCCACTTTCTGCGGTATTAGCGACGAGAAAGCTTTAAAGTAAAATTAGAGAAAAGGATTTTTTTCAGTTTATATCTCCTGACGACCCATTATGTTCATCCTCGATTGACAAGTTTGCAGTCGATCCACAATTAATTGGTATGCAATCAGATAGTCGGCATTTGCGTATGGTACCAGGTAAAGCTGAACGAAGTAATATATATATATTGGAGTGAAAAAAAATATTTTCAAATAAAAGGATTCGAATATGGAGATGATCAAGAATTTGGCCTAGTGACAACTCGGACATTTGGTGACGTTTATACGAAAATGATCCAATGGGAAGCTGAACAGGAAGAACTACACGAATGCTTAATTTCTGTCGGCATTGCTACAAACTTTGCTTGGCTCATTTCACAGGCGCACTATTTGGGTGAGTTTTGGATGGAAATTTCATACGCAATCAGTTAGTTAATTGGCTAATTGCTAAATTAATTTCAACAGGATTCAATCAGTACAACGATATCACTTATCCACTGGTTGCACAGACTATTGTCACCGATTTGAGAATGTGGTACTTTTTTGCGTATCAGTTGAATACGCTGCGTTTGATGGATCCTTGGGATGAAAGTATTCTGCCGAACAATGTTTGTTGGTACCAGGGTCCGGTGAAATTGTTCGACGATTTTGACGGATCAGTATTTACAAATTTTAATGACGAAGTTGTTTTGTTGTGTTTAAAATTTCTGTTAAACAAACCCAACGAATGTATTCAAACCAATTTGAGACCGTATCTAACAAAGCGACCTGCGTATGCTTCAATTTACAAAGATTCATTCAAATAGTAAATTTGCGTAGAAATATAGAGAATTTAGTTGTTTGGAATTTTTGAAACGAATGAAAACAAAAATTCAAAATGTATAATAAATTTGCATATTATTTAATAATTTATTAATAATAGTAGAAGTGGAAAAGTTATAGTTTATTTGCCAGTGGAACCGAATCCGGCTGTTCCACGTTCCGTGTTGTCAAGATGAGATTCTTCGACAATATTTGGCAAAGCGATTCGTTCACATATCAGTTGAGCAATTCGATCACCACGTTTCACGTGAAAATCTTGGTCGCCAAAATTGAAAACAATTACTCCAACATTGCCCCTGTAATCTGCATCTACAACGCCCGCGCCGATGTCGATGCCGTGCTTCAAAGCCAAGCCAGATCGAGGTGCAATGCGACCATAGCAGCCGACAGGAACAGCAATTTGAATGTCAGTCATGCAAAGGACGCGGCCTTTACAGTAAAATAAGACAGAGAGTAAGTGAAAAAATATATGTAATATGGTAATTAATAAGATAAACAAACCTTTCGTTGGAACGCAGTAATCGTAGGCGCTGTATAAATCAAATCCGGCAGCAGATTGTGAACCTTTAGAAGGTGCTGTGGCGTATTGGCTGAGTTTTGCAAATTTAAGCGTTTCTGTTGAGTTTTCCATTTTAAGTGGAACAAAGGATTAAAGAAACTTCAATCACTGATTAACAACAACTAAACTAGAAAGTAAAACAGTGCATTCAAGTATCAAAGAAATTCTTCCAACTTTTTATGCAATATTATAAAACTGAATGCAATTATTCATAAAATATTATTAATGACTTATTTATTATAATTTTCAATTTTAATATTTTCACTTAAAGAAATAAATTTTACAATAAAAATGTAATTGTTCGTGGTAAACAGTACAATTCTCGAATTATTCGACAAATAATAAAATAAATTATTCTTAATGACCTAACAACACACAGTTTAAAGTGCAAAAAACGTAAGGTACAAATTTCAAATTAAAAAAAAATCAAGTCCGGTATGACAGTGATCAGAAGAAGTTAAATTTTTAAAAAAATTTGTCAGTTTCTTCTAATGTCACTTTCATTACTTTTAAATTGTTTTAAAATTACTTAAAAAATGTCTTTTATAACTGTTATGCATCTACTGCATTCTTTGCAAAATGTGCTACTTTACTAATTGTCGTGTAAAGAATGCTGTTTTACGTACGATATTTTCAAATGTGAAATTGCTTTGTCACATACGACATGTATCTGGTTGTTTCTAATACATTTGAGTTTTGAAATTTTTTTTTAATATTTAACCGAGTAAATTCTTGAAGTTCTGTTAAGGATATTCTATCATTGCAAAGTATCGTTTAGAAATTCGTTGAGAAAGTTAGATCTTCTGTTCTGTTCTGTTGTGATAAATAAAGAAACCAAACAGAGCTTCATTTAAATGAAAATGCATAATATTACAAAAAACTGTGTGCGATATTTGTGTTTTAATTGAAAAAAAGAAGAACGCAACAATCATACAGTACTTTAAAAATGTGTATTAATGATTTGCAAGTTTGTTTATGCATACTGTCATTACTGTGAATGTGCGTCCCAGTCATTTCAAACGTCGTTGCTTTCATTTGGGACAGCTAGCGAGATGATGGCTCCAAGTAAATGCGCTCGCCCAGATTGCGGCAAAACTGTCTATCCGATGGAGGAGCTGAAATGTTTGGATCAGGTAATGAAGGGCTTTCTCTTTTGGCATTTCAGTTATTTACGTGCCAATCAGTGACGAGGTTGTTTGAAAATGCAAGTGAAAAAAATTAGGTGTGGCACAAGCAGTGCTTTCGTTGCACGGCGTGCAATATGGTGTTGACGATGAAAAATTACAAAGGTTACGAAAAGCAGCCATACTGTGAAGCGTGAGTGTTTTCGCGTGTATTTTGGCAGGTCGAATTTAGAATTTAGAATATACATTTTCAGCCACTACCCGAAAACCAAAGCGTCAGTGGTAGCGGACACACCGGAGATGAGACGACTTCAAGAAAACACGAAAAATCAGAGCTTGGTAAAAAAGAATTATTTTTTGTTTTCTCGTTGAAATTCTTTGCTCTACTGTTCTTGGGGTTGTTCTAGTTGAATGTTGGGTAGTTGATGATGATAATAATTATTATTATTGCGCTGTAGCGAGCGTGTTGGAAAAGCGGTGATGCATCGGAATGTGCCAACTCGTTTCCGTCGATTCGAACGCGTTTGTTTTGCTCGCTTTCAGAGTTTGCAATGCGCAACTTGTTGGGGAATTTGTTTTATCATCAAACCAGGTTCCACCAACGCCTGCGCGATCATGCTAACGCTTGCTAAGTCGCCAAGAAGCGCCGCCGCTATTGCTACTGCTTTTTGCGCGCGTGTGAGTTATTTTTTGTTAGCTGACCACAAAAATTGGTCGCCACAAATAATGTATATAAATGTGATTTGGAATTTCATGTATGTGGTGGTGGTGGTATGGAATGTGAACTGGTTGATTTGGAAAATTAATTTAGTCAACGATATACATATATAAATAAGTTCATTTTCCAATTTGGCAACGTGTGTGTGTGTGAAATGATGCACCGGAAACACGGTTAGTGTTAGATTTCACAGTGTTTCACGCGGTTGACACTGGCCAGGTCAGCAGGCAGCTCTAGTTGCATTGACCGGTGCACACAGGCGGATGAATAATTTGAAATTGTTGGACAAGAAGAAGAGCAAACAGTTAGTTAATTGATTGGGACCAATCCAACTTGTTGGAACGTTTGAAACTGCCTCCGGTGATTGGCGGCCTTGGCCATCACTTGGCTCCAAGTGTGAAAAAGTCACATTTCGAGATGTAATAATCCGGGTGCTGTTTGTTCATCATGTAAGAGCATGGGGGGGGGGACAAGAAGCAAAGGGATTTTCCAACTTGGGAACTGTCACCAGCGTGAAGTCGAAGACTCACATTGGTTTGTGAAATTTTTTCTTGCTTGGAAGAAAAAATAGTAAAAAGTCAAATTTCAAAATTAGTTCAACATTTCAAATTTGGGTCTTTTTCATGTTGTTTGGAAAATTCCAAGTTGAATGCGCATCGCGTGATGATGCTCTGCGGCCGGTTTTCTGTCCACTTGATTTGAAAAGCAGTGAATTTTCAAGTGACATTTCGCCCACCGTTGAAACTGTATCAAAATAAATAATATATTCACTTTTCTATCGCACTTTACACATTTATAATAATATTAATAATGCAGTGAACTTTGCTATGCTTGTTTGTGAAAAGAAATGGGAAAAAAGCTTTTCCGTTGTTCAAATGCCGACAGCTGCTTTTATTGACTGATTGTTTATTTTTCATCGAGTTGTGTGTAAAATAGAAAATATGCGCACGCATTTCGAGAAAATTGAAGCAAACATATGAATGAATTCATGATGAATGGTGGTGATTCATTCTCTGGAAACATTTAATTAAAAACAATTTTTGTTATTTCTTCTTCTTGAACAACAACATTTCAGCGAGATAATTTTCACCAAAATTTTTTTCTTCGATAATCATTCGTTTACTTGTATATGCATTTTTTTTGATATTTTATTCTGTTCTTTGTGGAAAATTTTTGGATCGATGAAAATCAATACAACAACAAAAACATTACTATTATTATTATTATTATTATCATTTGCGCGTGCGTATTCAGCAGTAATGGAGAAACGCTGAATGCCGAGAAGCATTAATCAGTGAAAAGCTGCCAGCCAGTCTTTGTATATTTTGTAATTCTTCACCGAACTGATGAATTTCAGTTTCTTGGATAATTTCTTTTTTTTCTCTTTTTTCCAACTGAAGCAATATTATTAGAGAAGTTAATTAACCTAGAAAGTTGTGCTCACTGTGTAGAACGGAATTAATTGTAAATGAATTGGAACGCGTTTTGACTTGAAAAAAAATTAAACTTTCCTGATAATATTAATTTTTGCAAAATTGACTAGCAAGAATGCAACGAGGCTGAAGACATTTGAAAATAAAAACTTTATTTCTGCCTGTTCAGTGGAATTAATCTCAATTAAAGTACATTTCTTTGCAACTATTATAGTATTTAGTTGAATAGTTGAAATACTCAAACATATCATTCTTGTTCATTTCTAAATGGGGAGGGGGGGGAGGATGGATGCGTGTTCTTTTTATTTTAATTGATGTATTTTTTTTCTGGAAAAGTGAATTTATAAGTATTCAATCAAAAGCACCTTGCGAAAGAAAATTGAAAACTACTTATTTATTTATTTATTATCATCAGGGAATTTTTTTTAATTGAATTTGATAATCAAATTTACGATCGATTCTCTTGTGATTCAAAAGTAGTTTGTTTCGGGTATTTTATTTCTCATTTTCTCCAATAAAATCCTAATCAGCAGGAGATGGATGTGAGGGATTTGAAGAATTTTTTTTTTCGAATTAAATTTTTGAAAATTTATACCATTGAAATGAGTTGGAATTTCTTTTTCTTTCTGCGAACGATCCAAAGTAGATAACATTTATCAGATGTTCGTTGGAATAAAACAAGCACTGATGCGCGTTTGATTGATGAATTATTGTTGACATTTTATGCCTCACCGGCAAAGGCGCGTGCGTCTGTGCATCACATTTACAAGAGCGAAATGTATTTTTTGTTCAATTTACTTTTCAATGCTGTTTTTAATATTTGATATTTAATTCTACTTTATATTTCAAATGAAAAACAGTAGTGCTTTTTTAATGAATAATTTAACGTGTTGAACGTTTTTTTATCTGATTCGATTATATTTTAAATTCAATTGTTCATCAATTCCAAACTTGTACTAAACAACAAATTACACAGATACATTTAAAAAATATGTTTGCTACATGTTTCTTTTTTCTATGCTTTTCTCACTAGTGCAAAAATTGTTCACTAACGTTCGATAAGCTTGATTTGAAATTCTTCTTTGCACGCAAATGTTCCAATTATTTATTTGAAAAACAATGAATTAATTAATTTTTTTTGTCATATGAATTGTTGTTTGGAAAAGTAACGATTATTCAGTATTCAATCCTTCTTATTATTATTTGTATAATTTAGTCTGCAGTTTTGTTTTTAAAAATTTATTTTTCTGCAAACGAGAAGTGAAGAGCATTTATTATTTAGCATGTAATCTGAAGGAAAAGGGGAATTGGAACTGTGCTCATCAGCTTATGCATTTGATTATCTCCTGGCAGTGGGAAAATTTTCTTCTTGTCATAATTTTGATGGACAATTTTTAAAAATACTCTTGACGATCATTAATTGTTTGTTTGTTTTGTTTGAACAATGAATATATGAAAGAAAAAAAATATTTTTACCGAATATATATATATCTTTGCAAAATGTGAATGCTCATCTGTTGTTGTTGTTGTTGTGTTTGCGGGCATGAATGATGATGATCATTTTGCTCGAATGAATCCGAGACGGGGCTGCTTGTGTTTTTCCAATGAACTTGCTGAACAGATGCGCAACGTTTTTGAAAATGACTTTTTGAATTTTTAAAAATATTTTTCATTAAAAATAAAAAATTTAAATGATCATTTTCAAAAAAAAATTTTTTTTCTTAAAAATATCATGTAGTTTTTTTCTTCACAGCTGCGTGAAAACCAAAATAGAAAAGCTAAATATATATATATATATGTACTTATTTGAATTTGTCTTGTCATGATGTCAAATAATTTATGATATTGTTATAAAAAGAACATTGATTCATGCAAATTAATTTTTGTTTAATAAAAGGTTTTTTTTTAATGTTTTTTCATTTTTATTGTGCAGATTAAATATCATGAAGAGTATGAGCGAATGATGAAAGGGAAGAAGATTCAGGTGGCTGACGATCCCGAAATACAGCGTCTTTTGAAAAATACTCAAATTCAATCGAATGTGATTTATCACGGTGATTTGGATCGCAAGGAGACAATGGAACGAATCCGTCCTCCTCTCGAAGAGACGGTGGCGTCGAACATCCACAACGCCGCAGGTGTTTTTTGTTGTTTTCATATTCATATTCATATCTGTTGTATGTGATGAAAAAATCAGTGTGTTCAGGAATGACGAACAACAGCAACGCTGCAGCACCGACGGCAACTGCGAACAAAGGAACAACCAACGCCGCTTCTTCGCAAGCAGGTGCTGCGACCATTGGTCAGCAGCAGCGACCAGCGGTCAGTTCTTCGAAAGCGGCCTCGTCACCGTACTCGGCCAAACTGCAACAATCGCCTACACTGATTTACTCTACAGAAAGGGGGGGACGCGGTGAGTTCTTCTTCTTCTTATTATTATGGAGTATATTTATTATTTGTTCTCATATGTGTATATAAAATTAATTTGTGTTGTGCAGTTGCTCCGCAGTCGCGTGTTGTTGGATCCATTGATAATTACGACCCGATGAATGGCCAGTGGGGTTCCATAGTGAGCAACCGACAGAATTATAAAATTTGTAAGCTGCATTTCTTCTTCTTATTCTCCACAGTGGACAGTTGATTTAATTGTAGCCGATCGTGCAAATTATGGACTATCACCACCGGTTAACACTACTCCTGCACCGGCACAGAATGTGGTCAAGCGTCGATCTGGTGGCACCGCCGCCTCCAACACTGGCCTCGTTGTCAGAGCTTTGTACGATTACAGCGCCAATGATTCGGATGAGGTATGACGGTCGGATGTGGTCAGTTTTCATTTGTTTTTCTTTTTTCAATAATTCATACAAAATCAAACCAACAAAAATGATGCATGTATATAAAAACATATGTATTTTTTTGCATATGTGATTTTTTTTCATTTTAAATTTTTATTCAAGGTTACATTCAAAGAGGGAGATTTGATCATCAACTGTCAGACAGTGGACAAAGGTTGGATGACAGGAACCGTGCAACGAACCGGTAAATGGGGCATGCTACCGGCTAACTATGTCGAACGGGTGAATTGAAAAATGGTCCACCTTGAGCAAGAAGAATCCTTTCTTTTTCTAACGACGCCATGTGACTTCAGTTTTAATTCAAATGTCAATTCTTAATAATAATAATAATTATTATTATTATTAATTTGAATTTGCTTTCATAAAACTGCTTCCATTCTCTTTATTTTTTTTAAAGAAATTCTCATTTCACATTTTAGCGACGTTGTTTTTTTTCTTTTTTTTTAAAGATAATATTATTATTATTATTGCATATTCTTCTTATTCGCTGCGTTAGACTGTTAGGCACTGACCATGTTAGTTTGTTTTTTTTTCATCTGTCTCTTTCTGTGCAGAAATAAATGTCAAATACTCTTTAGAGTGGGTAATTGATAAATTTTTGAATTGCGTTTTGTGTTGGAAAAAATAAAAAGTATCTCATGAAATGTGTGAGCATTTTTGAAAATTATTTTCAAATAAACGTCAGTAATTATTTATCGTTTAATAAATGCACATTAATTAATTTACCATTCGTTGTTACAATGAATTCCTTTTTTTCATTAATACATACAGTTTTAGTTATTTTAAATGAATTTCAAATTTCAATAATTAATAAGAAGAAGATTTGATCTTGATTTTCATTACAAACGAAAATTCAATTATGCTCCAGATGGCAAACATATACTGGTTCATTCAAAATGTTTTTTCTTTGACACAGTGGAATCTGTAAAAATTCATATAAACTGAAAATTCAATTTCCATTTTGGTTATTGATTTTCGTTTTCTGTTATTGTTTAAAAGTTGTTCATCAGTACAGAATAATAAATGACAGGAGGTGATATGTAATTATACAGATGTACCGAACTGCTGCTGCTGCCCATCGTGGTGAAGTAGTAATACTTAATTCCACTTTGGACAGTTGGACATTGTTGGCAAAAGGAAAACAGTAATTTCTGATTAAATAAATAATAGTGAAGTGGATAAATTCTATTTTACGTTCGATATCAACTGACGCTACAGTATTAATTGATCATCAAACTGGCATTAGTCAAAAATGTTCTGCACAACAATTCAATGGACGACTTTTACAAAAATTATTTCATTCTCTCATTACACATTTCTAAAACTGCACAGTGTGAAAAGCTTTCACTCAAATTATCTTGTCATAGTACTGTTACACTTTTTACTAATGGAACACTTTTAAAGATTTATCATTATGCTGAATTGTTGAAAATGCTTTCATTCTGAGATAGCGAACTGATAGCAGATGCCCCGGAGAGTGATTCAAACTATTAACAATCCTCAAATGCCAAACAGTACAAAATGAAGTTTTACTGATTCCAAGAACAAACAACAAAACAATTTTCATTCAGTATTTTGAATATCGTAAAGCGAAAATATCATAAAAATGATCAAATTCAAAAAAACAACAATAATTTCAATTAATATCAATTATTCAAAGTAACAACTTGCTTTTCATTTCAAACCCCTACTAAACAATTAGAGATCATTTTAGCACAACTAATTACACAAGATCAAAAGAATGTTGCACACCCTAGCAGGCAATGCATAAATGCAAAATTTTCACACGAGCGTTGAAGTGCTCTGGAAATGACAAAACAATTCATATAATGATCAGCAGGATAGGAAATTATCGTTGCAGTCACCATTTAACTAAAAAATAAACCTAACTAAGACAAATTTATTTCACCCATGTTTCGATACGACCAAAAAAATTAAAAAACCAATGAGCAATTCATCACATACAACTATTTCAACTACTATGATGAAAAAGCTCTCAGAATTACAGTAATACATACAGCATGCACCATGAACCTAAGCATCATATTAATTCAGATCAGAGCATTGAAAAAATATTAATCTTGCAATATCTATTAAAGTAAACGCTTTTAAAATAATTAATTTTACACATAAATTAACACAAACTGCACTCCAACTGAGAAGTGTGACTTTTATATATTTCAAGCAAAAGTAACCATTTCGACTTTAAGTCTTATTTCCGTGTTTTTAATCATATAAAATATGTGATAAAACCACATTATGATATAAAATTAACATAAATAATTTCAAAACGCTGCACATAACTTACTTATCGTTCCTTTTTTCATGGTTGGTACAAAGGCGTTCAAAACCCAATAATTCGTTATGCATTTTTTGGAATGACAAAGCAGCACCGAGTTGTATTCCTCGGTTATTTACCGAACTTAAAAGGTAAATTACTAACTCCGATTGTTTAATCGGCACCAATTTTTGTCCTGGGTTCTTGGTCTCCAAGAATCCTATATTTTCTGAGTTAGGTTAAGAACATGTAGTTAATGTTCAATAATAGCTTTTAGAAACGTTTCTCCTTTCCACTTAAGCACAAGTTGCAGTACCTTCATCAAAATTACCCTTCGTTTGATTTTGCCGTTTAATGATAGCACATTATTTACTTTGTTCTGACATTCAGTATTAATACATATTATGCTGTACTTTATTATTTATAATAAGAATTTCTCACATGTCAAAATGTATGTGCAATTTTATGTTATAATTTTTACCTGATTTATAGCAAGTGCAATTGTGATGCAGTGCCCATAATGCTGCAGAATGCAATTTGAAAATTTTCACCTTCCAAATCAGTTGTATTGATGTTGTTTGTTGGGAATTTATTTCGTTGCTTTGATCTCGCCTTCAATGCAGATTATCTGCTGTTATGCTTTCAGTTTTGGAATTTACTATTAGACTAGGTGTTATTAACGCCAATTAAGGATGATGGTCTTGTTGCATCCCTCTCCGGTCTGGCTACCGTTAACTCCATAGCTGTTATTTAGGTCATTGCTAACGCTATTGAACAAATTTTCAGCACTGGTGTGAAATTGATTTCAACACTTCAAGAACATGAATTACCGATTGTCAAGTTTTAAAAAGAATACCTTAAAACTTCATTTTCTCTTGCAAAGGGTTATTTTGTGTTTTATGAGAATATTTCATGATGTCAAGAAAGTTCTGGTTATATATTTGTTATTTGGTTATAACACAACAGCGAAACTTAGCTAAACATTACGCTTTAATAACTTTTGTTTTGAAAAATGGTAAATAATTATTTATGTCTATATAACGCAATTTAATGGTAATGCATTCCATATTTGGAAAAATGTGCATAAACAACAATTATTTAATCAATAATTTGAACACAGTGACAATCAAATGGCTCAAGTTATTCGTCCAATCAATTCACATAATGATTGGCAAATAAAGCAGCATTAGCCATTGGCCAATTACTGATCAATCCTCTGCATCCAATCAGCAAACAGCCAATCATAAAAAAGGGACAATTTGGACTACTTCAGTCACTGAACAACAAACTTCCGTTTGATTCTTGCTGCTGCCACTTTTCTTGTATGTTCACACATACCAGATAACGTGAAAATGCAAGTCAAATAGTAGGATCCACTCAGGCTTCTTTTGGTAAAAGTTGTGTGCAAAAGTGTTTTGGTAATCGTAGTGTTAATTCAGATGAGTGTGTGGCCTAAATACCATTATGGGGTCAATTGGTACTATGCAGTTCAACAGAGGGTTAAGCTTCAAAGTGATTATGTATTTTTTTACAGTGATAGTCCTTACTTTTATCAACATGCCATTCAATTGTTATTGCTTAAAAAGTAAAATTATGCAGTCGATTTGCTGTTTGCACATTTTTTTTCAGTAACGGAGTCAAGTATTATTTTGCATTTAGACAATGTGAAAGCTTTTTTTCATTTATTTAGTTTATTATTTTCAAAGTGTACAGTTTAGAGAAATTATGATTCAGCAATTATTATTCTGAACATATTGTTTGGGAAAATTTTGATGTATTATCTTTTAAAAAAATATTAATGCTTTATTACTGCAAATTTCAATAGCAATTTCGCATTTTATCAATCCTATTGCATTTTTATTTAATTTTAACACCACATTTGTAACTTAATTCACATTTAAATTTTGAGCAGTTTGAATTAAATTCCGAAACTGATGTTAGTTTATCGTTCAATTTGTCATAATTCTTCTAATATTTTTAAAAATAAATATTTTATGAAGTATTAAAAATAATGACATTCAATGCTATATAATTTATGATATGCATTAAATTCTTAGTAAATTGCTTGCAAAAAGATTACATCTTTATCATAATGAAGTGATGGATGCTTTTGTAATACAAATTGCAGCATTATAAATTAATTAGCATAAAGGTACATGCATAATTGAAATATTCTAATAAAATGTTTACTATTTAATATCGCATGAGATATAATCAAAGTTCAACAATGCAGAACAACATTAAATGAATTATATGAACAGTATGCAGATTAATTCGATGGAAATTGTCGTGAAATTTGAATGTACATGTACAGCAACGTATTAAAAGTGAGTGCACTTATTTGAAAGAATGCAAAATCATTTCCATTCGTGGAGAATACATTCTCTGCAGATTTCGCCTTCTTGGTGGAGGTGGTGTTTGTTGTTGTCGCGTTCTCAGCAACCTTCGGTTCCACAATTCATTCGCAGAATCTGATATGACATAGATGTCCTCTTCTGGTGTCCCGTCTTCTGCAGCATCTTCTTCTGATGATTGTTCAAATGTGACTACTGTCGCCAACTGCTGCCCACATTCATCGGCAAATCGAACTTTGTTGGGCCGTGTCTTTTTCGGTAGTGGAGCGGGAAAAGCTTCAGAAATGCTTTCATCTGCATTTTCGTCAGAAATCTTTTGCTTTGCTGACGAAGTTGCAGAGATTTTTCTTTGCGCCACTGGTGTCAGAAGAAGATGTTGACTTAATGATGTACAAGCTGACGTGCTCAGATCACTTTCGGAACGGGAGCTGTTGGCATTGTCAACTACAACAACGCTATCGCATGCGATTTCACTTTTCAAATCTTCGGACATTTCGCTCAACGGTCAAAAACCAAAATGCAAATGTTACTGTTTTCGCATTTATGTTACCGGAAAATTATTGCTCAAATTCGATTGGCCAAATTTTGTGTCTCTGTGTCAGGGATATAAGAACTATACGTTTGCTGATATTCGAGATCATTCTTCTTTTGTTATATGAGATCTGCATAATAAAAAGTTTTTATTATTTGAGGGTAATCAAATATTCAATGCTAACAGTGGATAGGTGACCTTTCTTTGTGCTCTTAATAATTAACACAAATGATATTGGTCAATAGATTGCACTGCTTTGACCTCGTTGTAGTTTTCAGCACTGCAATTACTGCTGTAATTGTTTTAATGCTTGCTGAGCTTACTGCGCGAAATATATTTTAGTACTTGACCTCGACTGGCTTTCTCTGCTTTTTGGTAATGCTTTATGCAAAGTTAACAATCAGTAACGGATTAATCTGACTGTATAAAATTGCAAAGCGATTGGCATTCCTTCATATTCAAAGGTATGGTTCCTCAACGGGCAAATTTTTACAATCACTCTTTGATTGGTAAAAATATTTTGTTGACTTTTTTCATTCAAATGCAATTAATTTAAAAAGCAAAATATTTAAACTCTCAGAATGCGATGACTAAATTTAACTGCAAATAAAACTGAAAATATTAAAATTATTTTTAAGAATTTTAATTATAAGCATGGCTAATGTAATTTTAAGCTACGCAGAAGTGAATCACATTTTAAACGACAACGAAAATTAAATTTTTCAAAAAGAATTCATTGCTAATTGAAGGTTTTTGACAAAAATTTGTCTGTAAAACAAGTGGGAACAAGTCCATGTAATGCTTTATAAAAAATTGGCATTAACAGAACATGCTTTTCATTTATTAAGTGAAATTTTTGAAAAGAAATACATTAACGCAAAAAAGATAAAAATATTTCCATAATAATGTATCTGTTAATTAAAACTTGCGTCATTATGTTCATATGATTTAAATGTATAGAAATCAGATAATTTATACTTAGATGATTATCGTTTCTCTGAGGCTAAAAGGAAAACTAAAAATGACTTTCATGAATGCAGGACAACTGTCTTTGTTATATGTGAAAATCTAAAATACAATAAAGCGATGGTCGTTGATAAGGCGTTAGATAAATTTTTTGAGAACATTTTTCTTCAGTGCAAATTCAGCATTCAATAATATATTCTTCAGTGGTTCACAATCATTACAGCCATTAGACACTTTGTTTACTTGATGCCAATAAAACTGCGATTATATTAGTCACATATTTAAGTAATTATAAAAAAGAACAATAATTTTCAAAACTGTAACTATGAAAGATTGATAAATAATAGAACAATGAAAATTGTAATAAATATGATGTCTTATTTCATTAAATAATGCAAATAAGCTCTGCTTCACTACTACTACATCCATAAAAAATCTGAGCTAATAAAAATTAAAATCAACATTATGAAGTAAAAAGGTATCAAAAAACTAAAAACCAAAAAAACAAAAAATAAAACTTTACTACAAAATTTGTAAGCTTAAATGCTATTAGTATTTAATGTTGTATTTTTTGCATTTAAAATAATAATGATGGTTTAAAATGCTGTTTGTTCAGTTGCTAGCTAGGGGAAAAGCATTTTTTTGACAAAGAAATTTTTATGATAAAAAAATCATAAAAAAGTAAATTTGCAGAGTTGCGCAAGCACACAACAGAGTGCCTACATTTTATAACTAGCATTGGCATTTTTAATCATTTATCTTATGAACAATTATTGTGTTTAAAGTCTCAAATAAAAATTTTTAGAAAAAATAAAATGCTTTTATGAGTAATATACCTATGCCACTTTTTAATGAAAATTATCTAATTAAAAATTCACATAAAATATTGTCACACCACGAAACTGCCATTTACCTATACATTCGTTGTAATATGACAAATACACTTGACCTTCACAAAAAAGCAATATTTAAAATTTGTTTTAGCTCAAAATAAAAATTATTTAATTATGATTATTTATTATTATAAATTTGCTTTTTCATTTCATTCATATTTATTTGAGATAATTAAAAAATAAAAGCTTTCTTCACTTTTAAAATAGTTCTTTAGAGTTTTTCTAAGAAAAAATTTCAGTGTTATTTCATTTTTACATTATAATAAGAAATTAATGACAAAATATGGTTGAAAATGCAAATAATTATGCAAAGTAAATATGGAAAAATGATAAAATTCAAATTATGAGCATAAGGTTGAAACTGAAAGTAGTAAAGTACATAAAGTAAACAGATGAAATTGATAAAAAACAATTATATTACATGTATATAATTATCGTAGCATTAGGAATAATAATAATATTTATAGCATATAATTTAGCATTAAATTAAAACGTTTTGTTAAAAGCATATGTATGGGAATGTCAAAAAACTGAAAACTACAATGGTAGGTACATGCAGAATATAAATGCTAATATATATGACGATAATTGCATAGGGATAAAAAATTCATTTTGTAATAACTTTTATTTGAAAATAATTAAGTAATTTTGTCCGTTCTAAATTGATTGTTTGCATTATTTTATTTTAGATTAATGAATTTGTATGCAGAAAATTAATATTTTTAGTTTTATTTAAAAATTGTATGCAGTTAATTCTAAAGGATTTTAAATACTATTTATTATTCTGTATATCATATAAATAGGAGTGAAAAGATCCTCAGAAAAGATAATCTTCGTCAAATATGTTAAGCTGAATAATAGTGATTAAATTATTTCATTGCTTACTAAAATCCAGAAAAACAGGAGCTATACTGTGAGAATACATTAAATAAATTTATACTATACTTTTGTGCATATACATATTTAAATATTTAAATAAAAGAATAAATAAATGGTCACTCATTTTGCAACGAATAATGACAGTGTTATTCATGAATCAAGTAAGCATTATGGTCATGTCTGCTTGCATATTTTAATGAAATTTTAATAAAAGTCAGATGCGCTTTAACTTTTATTCCACATCATTGTAAAGTTACAATTATTCATTTACCATAATTTGAATTAATTCATATTAACGTAATACAATTACTGATATTTTCTAGATTTACATGAAATTAATTTTATACTGCATTAAGAAGTGACTGCAAAACTTTTAGATGTAATGCAGAATAATAAATCAGTAGAAAATTTCTTAAATATGAACATTACTTAAAAAATATATATACTGACCACTTTTTTCCTGCTTCGTTGAAATCAGATGTGCTTGTATAAATTATTCATTTAATTTAAAAGTGAAATTATTAAATATTTAACACACTTTATACGTTTATTTCATTATGAAATGACTGATTGTCATGAAATATTACTTTCATTGCTTATTAATCTTTTATGAAATACCATATTAACTTTAAATTTAAAATTTATTATTTCATGATTTTATGCTTTTTAAATTAACTTATGATTAGAAAATGTAATTTTTTTCTTACAATGAAATATTGTAATCAGATTTTTTTTCCAACACTACATTCATTTTAAAATTTCTGCTAAATATATATATAAAATTTGTTGCTTGCTATTGTTGAAATTAAAATCGAGAGTGTTAAATAAGCTTTTGAATTTTATTCCAGTTAAAGACTGCGCATATATAATGAGCTTTATCAGTTCTAGAAATGCAATCTTAATTGTAATCTGATAATTTATTTTTCTAGTTTTTGCTTATTCATTGTGATTATTTATTTGCCTTTCAAGAAGAGTGCATTTTTTCATCAAAACTTAAATATTCAAATATATGAATGTATTTTTAAGATAAATATTTATGAAAATAAATAAAGATTTGTAATAAAAATTTAAACATTAACTATTATTTTGTACTAATAAAGTAACAGAAGGCACATGCATACTATTTATTAATACGCTTGCTAAATGTAAGATGATTATAATATTTATTTAGCTATCTCTGCCATATTCATTACAATTATAAAATCGTCGATATCGTGAATAATAATTAATATGTGTTCCATTGTAATAAGGATTCTTATAAAACTGCAAAACAGCAGCTAATAGTTTAAATTACAAAAATATTTTATACTAGTATTTATGCAAGTTGTAATGATGAATATCTCAAAAAAATGATGAAGATTGACTGTTAATGCATATTTAATGCAAAAACAACTTTTTGTTCAAAACAAGCACATCTAATTATCAAACTTCCTGCTTTCGATGGTATATGCTCAATGAAAGTTGTCACTTTTAACTTCTGAGGTCAATAATTATTTAAAATATTTAAGTAAAATAAGGTATTTGAAGCTTTATGCAAATGGATAAACAAAAATTACCATTTCATTACACTCTGAAGAATGCTGCATTTTAATAGTTATAAATTCAAAATCCCATAAATAATTCTCGTTAAAGGAAGATAATTATGATTTCTAAAAATATTTTCCAATAAGATAAATTTTATTGTTTTTGGTATTTTAAACTTTTCAGAATATCATGTTCAGCAGTTTTATATTTTCAGGATTTTGGCGAACTTGCCATTATTTGTGCCATTTACTAAAAAAGCAACGACCAAAGCAGGTTATTATTCAAAAAGCATCACACTCAGGCATTATGAGCATATTACGCATATGATTTGTTCATTGAAGTGCACTGTTTATAAGATTTTGCATTATATCATTGACTTCAATCCAAAGAACCAAATATTTCAATTTTTTAATATTACAAAGCAATAAATTTATTTTAATTTGAAGAAAATTTATTTTTGACTTTGAAAAATATATTGTAATTCAAAAAGGAAATGATGTGAAATGACCTTGTTCACTGGTTAATCTTATTTAAATATTTCTGCGTTACCCATAGTTACAATGGTAAACTAAATTATCCTGATGCTGTGATGTGCACCTTATACCTGCTGCATTTTTACAGTTATTTACATGTTTAAGGTGCGGTTTAAAAGAATGCAAATGATTGTAAATACAATTATTATTGCTAATGAAGAAAATAGCAAAAACTTAAGGCAACTTATAAAAATGGATGATGTAAAAAGTGAATTATTATCGACAAAACATAGAAACAGCAATTCATATTTTAAATAACATTGGAAATGTGCTCATTAAACAAGTTAAATTTCCAATTTTAATTGAAATTAATTGCCATAAAGTGATCAAATACTGATTCTTTACTTATCCTCTGTAGAACATAAAAAAGCAGTTTCACCTTACCCTTTATCAATTATTATTCTGTTTGATAATTAAGTATCTTTTTTCAAGAACTTTAAAAAGCTTAATTATTAAAACCATATGATTCTTTTTTTAAAAATAAAGAAGTACTCCTTAACTGTCAAAGCTTTTAAACTTTATTCATTTATAAAGCACTTTCTATTAATTAACAAGTAAAACAAGTGATGAAGCTTGAATTAAAGTATTTTATTTAAAACATAAAGTGAATCATAATTTCTTTTCAAAATTCGAATTTCCAAACAGAAATATCAAAATGCTGAAGATGATGATTATTGTCAAGACATTTCAAAATTCAGTAATAAATCCAATTTTGCAGTAATTTTAATTCTGTTATCATATTGTTGCAATGCAATTAATTAAATGAAGCGCGGTTCTGAAACTTTTCTGAGCAACAATGCTTGAAGTACTGATTTTTGTTTTACAAACAATACAATAGCATGAATATTCCAATGAATAGTCTAAAATTTATTTTTAATAAATACACTTTTTATACTTTAAATAATTGTAAAATTACAAAAAAATATTTTTATAATTGTAAGACTAAGAAAGTTATTTTTAAATTAAAATTTCAAATTATTTATCCTTAAATTTTTTATTAAAATAAAAACATTTTCAAATATAAAAGAAATTTTTATCGATATTACTTTTATTAATATTAATGCACACAACATATGCTACATGGTTTGAAGTTTTCTAATAATGTTCTTAAATTTTCATGAAAATCAAATCAAATATTTCAAATAGCACAGAAAATAAAAGTATTATTAAGTTTAACGCATTCTTTGGGAAAACTTTAGCAATTTCCTGCCCCTTATTTTACAAATAATACAATTGCTTTTTTTCCACACTGGAATTTATTATTAGATTTTATCATCATTCAATAATAATCAATAAGGACAAATTAATTTCAGCCCATATAAAAATTTCCATTTCAGTATAAATTCTTTGCTAAATTTATTATATTGAACATTTTATTTAATGAAAATTGAAATTTGAATAATTCCATTTGTGTATGACAAAAATTTTCACATGCATCCATTTATAATTGTGAATGACAACAAAAAGTTTTTTTGAAATACACATCTGCATTAAGAATATAATTTCTACATCATGATAATCTTGCTTTGTGTTCACAACGCAGTTTATTTGAACATTTTATGTGAACAGTTTCTATAAAAATCTGAAATTGGTACAGTTTGCATTAATTATTCAATGATTAGAATTTTCATACGCATTTATTAATGTTTACTTGGTAGAATTTCACCTCTTAGCTTGACTCTAGGCTGCTTTAGCAGAGGATTTGAATTTTGAAATATTTAATTAAGCATCAGTGATTCAGATCATGTGATTAATTGTAAAATGTGCACCTAACTTGCTAAGCATTTTTATGCAGTTATATTATAATTTCTTTTAATGAGAATTATTTTTCAATGCAGTAATTTCTTCTTTTTTTGAGCAGAAAAAATTTGAATAAATGGAATGTTCAATAAATTGTGTCTGTTTATCGACTTTTATAAATTAAATGAAATTGAAACTTCATTGTCACATAGCATGTGAAAGAAGCATATTTTTATGAAATTAATCCCTTTTGATATGCATTGCTACTGTGATAGTATAATTATGAACACTATTTTGAAGTAAAAGTAACAGCTAACTATTAGAAAAGAAAAGAAAGGAGAAAAATCCAACTCACCGTTGTTGTTGTTGTTGTATTATGAATCAATGGCTAACAGTAAAGCATGACAACTACAACAACATTTTAAGATATAAGGTTAAAAAAGATTTTAAAGAAACAAATAAAGGAAAATGGTGAAATTTTCAAAATAATCACCCTGAAACAAGATGTTTGCAATGTCCTTTAAAGAAAACGTGCTCTTTTAATTGCATTTGTTGTTGCATTGTGACTGGCATTGTGCTAATAGAATCATAGCATAGTGCATATGCCACATTTATTACTTAATCAGAAAACTTTTCCTATAAAATGCAAATATTTTAAGGAAATAAATGCCTCTTTTCTTTTAAAGTTAGCATTTCAACTTGAGAATAACACTTTTACTTAATATTAAATGTTATCATGATAATAATATATTCTTTTTTTTATTGTGAATTTTTAAGTTCAAATACATTGTTATAATTTGTTGCAATTTGATTTATTGGAAATTCACTTGTACAGGAAGAATAGCATATTTTTTTATATTCATTTTCTGTGCACTCTGTGCCTTTCTGTCATTCGTGATTATAAATAATTTAAAACAGAAATACATTAAATTAAGTGATACAGAAAAAATGATTGGCAGAATGTCAAAAGTAGTAGAGTGTCAAAAAAATTAATGAAAATGCTCTTTAATATTGATTTAATTGCAGTTTCTTTGAAGAGAAAAAAATTTTCCTTTCATGAACATGTTTACAAAAGAGAATATTGATTGCAATACTGGATTGCTTCATAAATTTTTCTCATAAAATTAATTAGGAGCAATCATTTACTGAAATTTTTGCTTAATAAGCATGAAAATAACGTTATCAATAAAACAATTTTCATTTTTTATTTATTTATAAAATACATTCAGCAACTGAATTTGCCTAATGATGTTTTATGGACAATAATTTGAGAAATAATCAAATTTGACAAGCATCTGCAAGTTCATTTTTGTATGAAATCTAATTTTTTCCCTTATGCCTCAGTCATCCGTTGATTAAATATGAAAATTGAGAACTTCTATCGATGTTTAATAGCTTTGAAAACTGTGATTTCTGCTCTGGTGAAAATTTTCTCTATCAAACAATAATACACTGCAATGCGAAGCTAATTTCTGACATCTTTTAAATTGAATCCAACAATTCTAAAACTGCTGCAATAGAAAGGGAAAAAAATTTTCAATTTTTCATACAGTTTAAAAATATTCAATTATTTAAATTGATTTGAAATATTTATGCAAATAAATAACAGTATAAATTTTAAATAAAAATGTCAAAACAGTTACTAATTTATAATAACTGAATAGTGCAATTCTTATTATTAAACCAAGTGAAACTTGAAGTGATTAAAATATTTATTGATTTTGTACTGGATTGCCTGAAATGCGTAAACAAAGTATCTATAACACTATAATGCATGTAATTTCTTTCAAAGATTTCAAATTTTATTCATATTTTTAAAAACTCCTTAAATTGAACTTTTAATTTTTGGAAGGAACTTTCACGTTGGATTTCAGAACGAAACCCATCCCCCATTATTATTTACCAGCTGAACCATATTTGCTACTGTAATAATTAATCTGTTGTGATTTTTATGTGAAATTTTGTTTCAAGCTTTGTGATAAAAAGCATGATTTGTTTAATTTTTAGTAAAAAGTAGTAGCTTGGATGAAAAGAAAAAGCAGTTACTTGTAATTGTTGCTGGTAGAGTTGACATTTTTATAGCTGAAAATGGAACAGTTTGCAAATGCAATCACAACTATCTGATTCGTAATATTTTGCAAGCTTTTTGCAAATTTTGCACTGTCAAAGTACAATATAAATATGTTATTGCAAATATGAATAAGATAGTTGTTCGATTTTGTATATCTTTTGCCACTTCATAGGTTTTTTTATTACACTTAGCTGAATAAAAGCATATATTGAACATTTTTTAACATGAAAAGGTCAATATACTTTGGTTTGAGTTAGACATGAAAAGCCATAAATTGAGTGTCGAGTTGTAGTTAGTATTCGATTGAGCGTGCTCTTCTTTGATGGTTGATTATTACCCATTCTTTAAGGATAATATAATATTGTAAATTTGGCTTTTCGTGCTACTTTGACGTGGTGCAATTGGTCACAGGTGAGCACTTTAATTTTGTCATTTTAATGCATTGCCATGCTGAAGCTGCATGATAGAAAGCATAGATTGCT
Source organism: Trichinella spiralis (assembly GCF_000181795.1). Classification (NCBI taxonomy): domain Eukaryota; kingdom Metazoa; phylum Nematoda; class Enoplea; order Trichinellida; family Trichinellidae; genus Trichinella; species Trichinella spiralis. The sequence continues at coordinate 7,663,197 of NW_003526943.1, forward strand.
TTTCATTGGCGTTTCTCAGCCACCGAACTAGTTGCAGGTAATCATTTCGTGAAATCAACACTCACGATATTGTCGATCTGGCTGTGCAATCAATGATCGTAATTAGTGCTGACAGCGCTTAAGCACAGTGCGGACGCGTCGCGATTACGGCAAGCATATCTCGTTGGAAAATGCTTAATACCACTTTTATAACTTTAACAACGCCTCTGGTCTCTCCAGTGGCTGTTTAGTTCTTGTTAACAATTCTGTTAAACGAACTGCTAAAGATGTTTGCAGTCGCTTAATTTTTACCATTATTTTCAACAATTTCGCTTTGTGCTATTGTTGTCAATGTTGTAAAAGTTTTTTTGTACAGCTCTTTGAAAGGTCTTACCTTTACTCGTAAACGACAGAAAATAAATCAGCGATAGCATATAAAAAAGTCGAACAAAATAAACCACAGGAGAAGGGAAATAAGCTCGTCACAGGTGGTCAGGATACATAAATAAAAAGTGCAGCAAAAACGTCACATGGTTATTGTTTAATGTAAAGTTACACAAGAAGCAAACATTTCCATTTGTCAGCTTTACAACTTACAAAAAATTCAAAAAATTTGATGGTATAAAGAAGTAACCACAAAAGATGGCCACCCTAAATATTGTCTGCTTTCGATGACTTATCTATTTAACCTGAAACGACTGATTATTAATAAAAAGATGCACATATGTAATTTAAATTACTCTATATCTGTATATGCAAGTAAAACTTACCTGCCCAAGGATAGAATTTCCGACGCACTTTTTCCACTTTTTCTCCGTTCCTTTTACCAGCCCATTGGTAAAATCGGCTCGCCCGCTTTCCTGCCCATGCGTAAAACTTTCGTTTCATCAAGTTGTTCAATTCGCTTACATCTTCGAGATTGTCCACCGTTGGATCGATTACATGATGATCACCGACTGTATCACTGTAAAAGACTGGAATCATCTGAACTTCTTTGGCAGATGAAGGGCTGTCGACAAGTGTAGCCGAAGTAAAACTGGCCAATAAGCAAAAAGCTGTAAATATGCAAATGCATGATTTTACCGAGGACATCATTTCCGCTAAGCCTTTTTGTAAACTGTTGGACAGTTTTTTTTAAGTTGAGGACTGTGGCGTGCGTAAGAAAAATTCAGCAGACACGAGCCTTTTAAGCTTAGGAAATGTCCGTATAGCAATTATTTTCAACCATGCTGCGTCAGCAAGTCTTCTCATTCGTCAAAAGCCCACGCTACTCCTTTCCAATATTGACCAATGAACTGGCACATTCGAAATTGAACTCCTCCTACAACTTTGGAAAATATGATGCGTAGACCAGGGGTTCAGAAAAGAATGGCCAAATATTTCGAAGCAGCACCCACGCTTTTCTTTTTGCACATTTTATTAAATATAACTGATTTTCCAAAACCGTAGCAAATGTCTACTATTCAGAGAGTCAATTTATGGATAAATTTCACTGACGATTCAGTAGTAAGGAAATTAGTAAGCATCAGAAAAGAATTACTTGATTAACTAGCTTTAATATTGGAAATTACTTACTCTTAACCAGATGGTGTTTTAATTCACAAGAAGAAATTTCTATATCTTGCTGTGAGGCTTAAAGTTCAAATAAATCACACTTTGTATTACATATTGCAAATAACATAAAATTACTTGCATTTTGATTATGATCAGTATATGAAAGTTTTAGGATGCCAAAATGCTTAAAAATGAAGATAATTTATTCTTTAATGCTTTAAGAAAATATGTTGAATTAATAAACTGAACAATAATATAGCAGCTTTTAATAATAAATAAGGATGTTTTGATAAATAAACGCATAAATAATCAACTGGTGAATATTTATTAATAAATAAAAAAATATGTCATTAAAAATTAATTAGTATGTATTCTTGAAACTTGCTGAAGTTCTCATGAGATGATTTATATTTTATATAACAACTGATTAATAATATGAACTTACTTTTTTATTTATTGTGCTGTCTTTTTGGTCAATTTTGTTTGTCTATTTATTGTCAACAGTTTCATTTTAAAATATTTTCAATCTTAGATGAGAAATGCAACCAAGCTTAAACTTTTGCACATTTAAATAAAAAATAACTACATATAAGCAGTGGTTCTGAAGAAATAAATCATAAAAATAAATAAATTTATTAACAGAAAATTTTCCTTAATGCATAAAAAATAAAATTGCATCTGCTTTTGAAAATAAGCATTTTAAATCATTGAATTTATTTAAAATAATCATTCTCTAGTGCTTAGCATTAAAAAGAATAATACTGCATCTGTATATTTTGATTATAAAATAACTGCTTAATTTCATATTTATACCATTTATAAAGGTAGTATTTGATCTGCTTAAAGTGCAAAATCAAAATAAAGGATGGCAAATGTTTTGAATAAAAATTTTCATTGCCAAATACCCAATTTCATTTTTATACTATTAAAATCATAACTTTATTTATTTTCTTTAGTTTTTCTTTTTCAAACTTTGCACTACGAATAACTAACAAATTATAAGTTAACTTTCATTTGCAAAGTTTCACACCATTATACTTCAATGAAAATATAATTATTATTAAAATTGCAAAAGTAGTAAAAGGCCGAAGTAGCAAACTATTAAAAATAATAAGGTTTAAAATTTTATTTTCATTTTCATTATATTTTACAATACAACAGTTCTTTATACAATAAGGAAAAGTAATTTTTATTTAATGAGCAATTAATTTGATGAGAAATACCGAATAAAATCAATAGAATTGAAAAGAATAATTCAATCTTTTTATAAAAATAATTTTCAAGTATTCAATAATCTTTTCAATAAAAAATGAATCAATATGATGAAATGGTACTCGATTTGGTATTCAACAATTATTGTCATGAAATTGTTAGATTAAAACAGTAGTGATCATTAATAACAATGATAAAATTATTTATAATAAAAAATGAATAGTTGATTAATTATTTTTTCTAAAAGGGAAAATAATTTCCAAGTCAGTTTTTTCTTTCAATAAATGAATAGATTTCCCACTAAAAGACCCAGTATGATTATACTAGTGTTGAATGGGTTTTGTCTTAAACGGAATTACAAGTAAAAGCAAGCAGTGCATGATTTTGATTATTTGAAAGCATAACTGAAATGCTGCAATAAAACAACAAAATAAGAACTTTTCTCTTGTATAAAAAAATGATAAATTTACAGATTTATCTGTTTCACTGATTACTGTCGTTTTTTATCACACATCTCAATAAGTAAAATCATATAGCTCATAACATCAGCTGCAAATAACACTTATTAAAAGAAAAATAATATGCATACAGAAATTTGAGTCTACAACATTAAATACAATACTGGTTCATGGAAAAAGTAAAATTGGAAAGTTACTATGCGCCATTTTTGCAGCTATATAGGATGTGTCATTATATAATCATTTACTTGAAGATAAAATTACCAAAATTATTGTTATAAATGCTGAAAATGCACATTTGAAGCATTTACGGTAAAAATTGCAGCAGTGACAAAATTAATAAACATTCTCATTACAGAAATACTGTAAAATAAAAAATAAAGAAAGCAAACTAATTAGGAAAAGCAATAAAGCATTGAAGTTATATTTTAAAAAAATAAGATGTACGTACTTGTTTCTAATGCTGAGTGATGAGAAAGCTTTTAAAAGTTCTACAGTTCGTTAATGGTATTATCTGAATGAAATTCATGATGTAGATGAATTCAAATTTATGCACCATTTTTGCAGTAAAAAAATCATCAAGTAATAAAAATTGTATTATAATAAATAATTATGACTGATAAAAGCAAATATTTTCTAAAAATAACTAAATAGTGTTACGAAAAAAAAATGCACTATTGGATTTGCAACAAAAATTGATTTCACTGAAATTTAAAAATGATGCTATGATGAAATTTATCAGAAATGTAAGTTTAATTCATTAAAAACTAAAATTTGAAATTTTCAATATTGAAAATTTGAATTGAAATACAACCATTTAATGTATGATAATCATTTATCGAATGCATTTAGTAATTGGGGTGTTTCAATTTTTTTGAGAAATAAGTTAAATATGATGATGAATTTGTTCAGCATGAACATTGGTTGATTCGATCGATTGATTTGAAAGCAAAATTTTATTTATTTATTGTCACATTAAACAGATTACAATTACCAAATGCATCAGTATGTCACAGAATGTGTCAGTGACAGAAAAAAGATATCTTTGAAGAAAATTTCGAAAAGAACTATAGTAACTATAGACGGAAATTGAAGTGCAGAAACTTTTCTTTTCAACAGTATTAACTTAATAAAAAAGTATCATGCATAATACGCACAATAAAACTTCAAAAATATCTAAATTTCTTGAGAAGCATGTTTGCACAAAACAACATTCTTAACAATGACTTGCTGAAGAATGGAATTATTTATTATATTTTGCTTTGTTAATTTCCAATAAACATTTGAATAAATTATGCTTCGAATTGATCTACAAAAGGCCTACAATCAAAATTTCATTATTATTACTATCATCATTGTTGTTGCACGCCGTGTTCAATTTTATATTTGGCATATTATTTCATAACCAATGAATTTAAAGAAAAAGTAACTTTTTTTCAATAAATGCGTGGCAAGATATTGTTACTTTTTCTGATTTTAGCTACATTTCAATCTTTATCGGTTTGCAATTGGATATACTCTATTGTATGCTTTGAAATAACAAATATTTTTAGAAAGTAAAATTAAATAATTCAATTTGTTTATCGGAATTCTTACTGCATTTCTTTGCAAAATAATGACATAAAGCATTTTAAATATTAAAGATATTCAGTATTGCAAATCGCTAGCTGAACTGTTTGAATCAGTCGCTGCATTTTATTTCTTATTTTTGCTTTAAGTTTAAAGTGAATGAAAGCGATTTGAGAGAAATTGAAATTACATTTAAAAAAATTTCATATTTTTATTGATTATAATTATTGTATAAATAAATGCACTATAATGAATAATTTTATACAAAAATCCGCTTTCATTATTATAGCTGTGATTGTACACTGAAAAGATAATATGAAAACATTCCATCAAAGCATATATGAATAAATCATTTTTCGCTATAAGTGAATTATTTATTATATGATCTCTTCTGGAAATTTTAAACTAAATTTGAAGAATGCTTTAAATATAGATTCTTAATTTGCACATATGGATTTACGTTTTGATTAAATGATTGATTGCAAAATTGTTGCAACATTTAAAAAATTAAATAATTCCATTATCAAACATCTGATTATCATAAATTATAATACTTTTTGATAATTAAAATTTATTAATATGTGGTTATTTAAATGGTAATGCATGCTTTGCCATTATAAAGCATTTACTATTTTTATACAGTATTGTTAAATAAACTTTTTATAGCTAAATAGTCTAGAAGCAGTTTGCCAATTTAAATGTAGCAAGGAAACCTCTCTACCCATTGTTGAATTGCTCTTTTAATTATTTTTCAGCTTTTGGAACATATGATAAAACGGAAGGGAAACATATAAATGAATAACTATAACTTCATCTGAAGCATGCAATAGCTAATTTTGATAATGTCACAAGCAATCAGTATTCATAAGACAAAAGTGAGATGTGTCCAAAAAATTTTTATCTTCAGATGTTTTTATACACGATTTTATTCAGCTTTTTAATTTCAACTGGAATACTTTTCACTTCATCATGGTGAGACTATTTAGTGAGACAAAATATTGATTATATCTTTTCAGAAATGATATTAATAATTTGAATTTAATATTTTAAATTTGCATTTTGCTTTATTTAAAACTGTAAACTTTTTTTACCGTAACTGCAATTGTTATTGTAATATGAAAAAAGAGAATTTTGCAGTTTAACGGTTTTCAAATTTTCTGTCTTCATTTCATTGAAGAGTAAGACAAATTATGCTTTCTCTTTAAGCGGTTTTTCTCGAATTCATTACGTGCATTATGTAAAACGGAAATTTGATGGAAAATGTCATTTATTTATACATGGACATACAAGTTCATTGCACTGACATCCGCATTTTTGAGCGTTTAATTGTGGTGTAGAAAATAAAAACAAATATTTTTTGGTTTGTTTCAGTAGCAAATGAAAGCATAAATTTTCATTGACTCTAACAAGAAGCAAGAATGATTTATTGATTCAATTTGCATAGCAAAGAGTTATTTCAATCGAATTTCATTGCTGTTAAAGTTTGCTTTCATTCTTATTTCTACAATTTTAAACTTCAAAGCTTAGATAGGGTATTTCACAAAAAGTTTTAAACTCTTTTAAACTTTAAGAATAATCTGTATAAATATCACAATAAACAGCATTAACGAAATAAGCTAAAAGTTCGAAAGGCAATTCATATTGAGTAACTCATCAGCAATTTAAAAGTAGCAAATATTTTCAAGAAATAAAAAGTTATCACTAACTATTCTCAAACAAATCAGGCGTCATCATGTACGTTGTCAATAAGCTTAATTAAAAAAATACGTCAAAATTAACTTATAAGAAAATTAATGAATTTAGTCATTAATATTTTCAGGTTAAAATATTTAATATAATCAAAATTAAAATTCAATTTCAAAATTTAATTAAATGAATTTAATTAAAAATATTTAATTTAAATTTAATTTAATCATTAACTTTGGGAAAGATTCAAAGTAATTTTTAAAGTATTTTTTGCAAGATTTTTACGTATCGTGATAATTATTCATAAATTTTATGTTCAATTTACTAATTTTTTTACAATATAATTAGCAATTTATTATTTATTTAAATTAATTTCTAAACTTTTGTCACAATGTGCATCAAAGTTAATTAGCAGCTTATGAATAAAATATACTCTTTTGGTTTGCAGCAAATTTTACTTTTTCTTTTAAAAAATACCAGCAACTGTTTGAAATGAAATACTTATTATTAACAAAAATAGCATCAATCAAGACATGAATTTCATTATATCATGAATAGATTTGTGCAATGCTTTTTGCGTTGGTAATTGGATGGAATAAGAAGGAAAACAGAAACTTGTATTATTTTATTCCAGAAGAATAAAAATGTCGAAATGAAAAATAAAAAACTGGATGCTATGAAGTGCATAGCATCACCTAAATACTTATTAAGCATACAGTCAATTTTCATTTTATCATCTTTAATAATTTTTAAATAGTAATTAACTTATCTGCAATGATGCATTTGAAATAGACTTGAAATATTTTGTTTAATTAAATGCAAAAACAGTACAATTTTACCATTCACAGCTGTCATAATGCAGAATAAAATCTTATAACCACAATTTAGCTTGTGCGCTCAACAAAAATACATCAATGTTTAGTAATAAATTAAACTGACAGTGCTAAAAGTTCTTATTTAAAAAGCTTTTATAAAAATTGCATCATTTAAAAATGAAATTGGCCATTATATTTTTATCAGATGAACAAATTATTAAATACATCTGTAAAAGAATATTTCTAAGCATATGAGCAAAATACTTTTAAAATTTTAAGAAAGCTTTTTACCAAAAAATATCATTTTTTTGATAAAATATTTTTCAGCTCATAATAATTCAATAAAAAGCATTTCCAATTATAACAAATTACAGCAAGCAGCTTACTACTTTTGCAGCGGATCTGATTTTTTTTGCATATTTATGCGTATGTAAATTCATACTTTAAAAGTTATGAAGTTGTTTTCTTTGTTATTTCTTTTAGTTTCCAGTGCACCAGCTTCTCTGCTTTTATTTTCTCAAATCTCAAATCAAAAACGCTTTAATATTTTTATTCTCACTTGCTCTTCTAGTTACTTCTTCAACTTTTATTAACTTCAATAAATGAAACTAATTAACATAATTACTAAACTAATTAATATAATAACAAATATATTCATATGATAAAATATAAGAAAAAAGAATTTACGGAGCATTCAAACAATACATTTTAATTTTAATAATTTTATTCTTCACTTTTGAATTCGTGGAGGAAGATCATATTTTAAGGGACGGACGACAGATTATAATATGCAAATACGAAATATTAAGAGAAAAGCATCGTTGCTTTTAAATCTGCTACGAATTTTCAGAAATTAAAAAA